>NC_062261.1:25758738-26098381 GCF_916048215.2 Malus sylvestris
ATATGGTTTAGCTAGAATCTCTTACCTGTTAGTGTAAATATCTCGTTATATTAAGCAAGAGGTCAACATATAGCAACTCCTTTCTCAATTTTTTAAATATTTTAAAATAGGTTAACCCAACTTCAAACTCTATTACTGTTTTTTCGTTTTATAATAATGTGGACCATCGATATGATGGAGTATTGGGGTCGATAGAAAATCTCATTGACTGAAGGCTGATTGCATTTGTCGTGTCATTCGTGAAGAATTGTAAAGGGATGAGGATCCCATCCGGATCCAAATGATAGGGATCTTAGGGATCTTCACATTTTAACCGTTTATCGTATATCGTACGATCAGAAATAATTTGAATTTTATTATTTAAAATTAAACATAAATAGTATCTGACGAAAACTAACCGCACAATATACGACGAACGGTTAGGATGTGAGGATCCCTAGGATCCCCACCATTTGGATCCGGATGGGATCCTCATCCATTGTAAAGGTTCTGAATTGTTGAAACGTGGTGGGTAGCAGATCAGGTAAGCCAATTAGTGTCTAATTCAACTAAATGTTGGTCGTGAGATTGAGGAGACAATATTGGACTAAATTGCGTATTGGGCCATACAAAAACGTATGTCAAAAGCATGTGTCCTCGGACCTTAATCATATATATTAAAAACTTGGCTATTTTGGATGACAGATTAAGATAAGTGAGTATAGAATGAATCACAAAATGTTAGATACGAACGACTAAAAATGCACTATATGAGCATTACAAGCAAATTCCTACTTGGAATGAGTGATTTACAAACTCCTCATATTCCAGTGGCGTCATAAAATTGGAAATTTGAAACCCACATGTATGCTGCATCATCAGACTAAGACTTTTTGACAAAATTAAAAGCAAGAACTAATAGCTTACGTTTTGTTAAATCAAGGACCTCAATTAATAGATTTTAGATTCAAAATCTAAACTAGAGCAAAGTTTATGGACTAATTCTCTAAATTCTCAATGCCACAAAGAGGCTTGAGAGGAAGGTTTGCGAGCGTGCTTAAGACCTACTTCAATGGTTGGGTTAAAGTTCATAATTTGAGTTTTAAACAAGCCCCCCCCCCCTGCCCGCCCGCCCGCCCGCGGGAGCCCAAGCACAAAGCTCGCCTGTGTAGGAGACACCAATTTAGTCAGCAAGGGTCTACGGTGAACAGCTGCCTAAAAGAAAAACCGACTAGAAGTCCAAGGACCTGGTACAAAGGCCAAGTAGAAGGTCGTTTTCCTCCATATGGTCAAGCAAAGAACAGATCTTTTCAGCTAGCAAGGCAAAGAAAGGGTAAAAAGCCAGTTTTGTGCCTATAGTCTTTCATTTCTCTGGTAACAATCTGATCTCCAGTCAGTGGTAGTAAAGGAAGGCTTTCTGTCTGATCAGCGTGGGCAAGCAAGTAGGTAATATTCGTACAGGTTTATCATATGAAACCATAGAAGGAATTCAATCACTACTAATTGGTATCTTTATTTATGCATTAATGACGATAGATGCATTCGCCATAGTCATACAATTCTTCATTTTTTTTTCCTTTATATCCCCCTGTGCATTTGTGCTTAAGGATATGGTAGGTTGTGTATTTTTTCATGTTCTTTCATGCGGTGCATATATGTAAAATGAGGTAATTTAGTGATTTGAATTTTTCATTATTTATCAAAATTTAATATTTTTAGGTTAAAATGTTTATTTTAATTTTAATAATCTACATAAAATTTTATTTAAAAAAAATTACCAAAAAAGGCCAAATATCATTAAAGGATAAAAACTGTTTCTAAGCTAAAATCTAAATTTTCTGAACTAAAAATTTAGGTTTTAATCCCAACCACAAGAGTTGGTCTAAGTGACCTCATACATAAAAAAGTGGGGACTAATTTAGAACTCTTTTACCCACACATCAATCACTTCAAGCCCACGCAACTAGACTCGGCTTTTGAGAAGAGTTTCTAATTTGTTCTCAATTGACAAATATTAAAATGCAAGAGCAGGATAGGTAAAATTAGAAAAGTCGGATGTTATATACTGTTTTGTGCAATGTGTTGGATCCAAATCTATCAAACAATAGACGGAAAATTATGCAGTGCAACACATATCAACAAACACCTAAGAGAATTTCACATAAACAATTTAGCCATCTGTACAAGCAGTCAAACGTAATGCGATCGTAGCAGATTGTTTTGAGGATACGTACAATACAGCAATAGTCTAAATGGCAGCATCTTAACTTCCAACGCCAATCTATGACAACGACCGAGTGCATATACGATACCCTGAAATTCCAAAAATTAGATTCAGTACGTTTATAAATAACATGCTGCAGGCGGAAATCCCGCAAAAAATCCAGTTCATAACCAAACAGCAGTCCAGCATCTCTAGATCAGTCTTTTAAAGCATCATATACTATCATTGACGATGCGCCACACAAAGTGTTTTCCTTTGGAGAGTACATTTCCATGAGCAACTTGAAACAGGTAGCGGAACAGACTTATCAATGAACTTTTAAAACCCGACTGGCAAAAATATGTTTTTATAGAAATACTAATATAATAAGTCGTCGACTGCTACACAGTTTAGTGGGAGAACAGTTTGAACAATCCCAGCATTACTTCACTCATACTGGAGAACAATAAAATCCTTTTACTAGTCTAGATTTACCTCTGCAAAGTTGCTAACTGCTGGAGCTGCCGAGATCAAAGTCCATCGTATAATCATATTCGATAGTTGGAATTACAGAGGCAACAAATTTCAAGAATAAGAATAGGTACCTACAACACAGAAATTTACAATGATAAGAATGTTGTCCATTAACTATTCAAGGTACTGGTCCAGTAAAACATGGCATAAGCGTTACTGTACGATGCATATCTGACAACTAATAGGTGGGAATATCCCAACTGGAACATGACATGTAAGGAAACTTATAAAGGTCGTACCCAGTGCACAAGGCTCCCGCTTTACGCAAGGTCTGGGAGAGGTGAATGTCGGCTAGCCTTACCCCCATTTATGGAGAGGCTGCTCCCAAGTCTCGAACCCGAGACCTACCGCTCATGGGCGAAGGCACATGTAAGGAAACTTATAATAGAGAAAAAGATTCCTCCATCAATTAATGTCTCAAAAAATTGATAATTTAGATTAAAACATCGTCAATTGATAAGCCACGTCCCTAGTGATTCAGCTACATCCCAGCATCAATACAGTCAAGGTTTGCAAATGGCTCAAAACACGCACTAGTGAACACGTGTTCATTGACATATTCACGTAACATGGAGGAAAACTCCAAGATTGATGATGCACTACTATAAGACATTTTTATTGGGAAATTAAAATTGCAACTATCCAACAAGCTCAATTTAGCCCTGGGTGATAACCTAATTAAATAAAATCATCATATGATAACAATTAGCCTAAGAGTGTATAAATGCATACAAAATGGGTGAGGCAAGAGAGAAAAGTACTTATCAACTTCTGGTTCCACTCCACGTGACATTAGCACATCAATAATTTTTTTCATCACAGCCCCATGTCGGCATGGATGTACAGATGCATGCTTTCCAGACAAGTGGGGATGATCCTCAATAGTTACCTGTGTCCAAATAATCAACCGTCAAACACAATCATCCGAAGTTTTTCCTTTTCTTCTCACAATTACAATTTACACATAGAAAACTTCTCTGCCTTGAAAGAAGTACAAGAAATAAAAACTAAAACAAGAAAGAAAAACACAACAATCTGGATGAAGCCTTCATCACTTTCCGGAGTTCGAATGGACTATCTAGGGAAGTTGAGGATTAAATAACAAATTCATAGCCTCAAAAATGTAACTTCAATAAATCATGGCTTTACAAGCATAATCAACAAACATTGTGCCTTGTGATGTGAGGTACCACCCCCTCTTGATGTGGCCTCTTCAAGGCACGGTTTCACATTAATGACAATCAAAATAGAGTCAAGTAGAGACGACAAAGAACCATGAAATATACTCCACCCCCTCTCCACCTTTTGAATTTATGTATAGGTATAACTGTATATCCATGAACAAATAATTTGGAATCCATGGAAGACAGATTCTAATTCTACAAGCAAGGAATAATCTGATTCCGAGACATCAACTCACAGTTTTGCGTGCATGATCTTGACTGACATCTTCAAGTACGAGCTCTGCTTGTAAAAGCATCCTTGACTAAGAACATTACAAAGGAGTAATCAGTCCTACAAGTCTATATCAATGAAAATTAAATTTCAGAGAACAAACAACCAGACAAATTCAGATTCCCACACAAATATAAAATGAACTAAGTCTTAAAAACCTGTAACCATAAAAATAAAATAAAAATAAAAATAAAAAATCATCGTACATTTTAACAAGCAATAAGCCAGATCCCAAGGTGAAGGTATGCCCAGGATTGGGGAAACATACAGAATCAGTTACCTCAACACAGCTAGAACAGAAACAAGCCACTGGAACTTTTTTAACATTCATTATTTACTTCTTATCTTTATCTTCTTAGGATGAACTGGATCTTCTTTAATTATTTAAATCTCAACTGTACTAAAAGAGATACCAAGCCTAACCCTATTGATCACCAAGAGCCATAGAAAACAAGGAGAGGAATGAGTTTCTTGCAAAACATGTATATATTATTTACCCACATTTAAAAGCAATATATCCCTTATGGTGTGAGCAAGCAAAAAGGTGAATACAAACCAAAGTGAGCCCATAAAGTTAATATGGGCGTAACTGGCTTTTATGCATCCTTTACTACTCAAGCTTGATGTTGGCTTAGGGACACTCCAGCTAGGCTATCAGCTCATTTAGTTGGCAATTTTGTCTCTCTTCTGGAACAACGTGGTCTCCAACAACTACATTTGCTATATCTGCACTATTTTGCAATATCTACCACTGTTCTTTTTCTTAATTTCCCAGTGGTCTTCTTGACCACTTGTTTTTCTCTTTGTTGTTTTATTGTCATTTTCAATAACATAGTCTCTTTCTCAAACAAAACATAAAAATAAAACAAAAATTCAGGCACATGATCATAGAAAACAGCACTCTGTGTTTATTACATTGGAGTATGTGTTTGGCTCTATAAGTCAAGCTAGGAACCACCATCTGAAATTAAACGTTTTTGTTTCTTGTGAATTGGGTGACTGCTGTTTCTTGAGATGATTGTTCTCCCTTAGTTGTCCCTTAATGTTAGTTGGATGCCAACAATTTTTGTATATTTGGTGATAGCTTATTCACCCCTATTGTAATTTCGACCTCTTTCAGAAGTCTTTCTTATTCACTTATTTTCATAAGCTCAAAATTCAGGCTCCAGCTTGATAAATTGGGATGGAGAATATTCTGAACATGCAAAACTTTAATTGCCTCAAGTTGAATACCAATGACATAAATTCTTGACAATCATAGAACCATTCAGAAAAAATAATTGCTAGTTACTGAAACTAACCTCATCATACCCAGTAAGCCACACTCGAGGAGTCTGGTAATATTTATCATATCTGTAAGTGAGCAACATAAATAAAGTCATTGATGCCAACTTTAAATAAACTACACAGACCAACAAACTGAAGTGATCTTAAATTGCCTTATAATTTAACTATCCTGAAAGCCATACTTCATTATCATAGAATTTGAAATGAAAAACAACTGTTTCTCCAAAAAGAAATCTGCTACTAAGTTTAAAATAAGGAAAATGTTGGGCCTGGTAAAAAGTTAAAAGAGAACAACAATCTTACGTGATGCTGACATCATATGTTCGGGTTCGTAAAATATTGTCATCGTCAGGTTCATGAGCAATAAGATATGTTCCCTGCAATATAACCCCCATACATGATATACTAAATCGATGGAGCATCATTTTCGTGGTCTATACACATCATAGCAATGAGGGTTTAAAGAGATAAGAACTATCTTTTCACACCAACTAAACACTTACAGGATCAATCTCAATGTTGTCAGCTTCTTCAAAGTCAGCCATGTCCGGAATATCATCTTCATCTTCCACTCCAACATGCGAGGGGACCGATTTCACATCCCTATTCTTGCTGATTTCTAAACTTTCAATGGAGGGTAAGTTTTCCACCTCACCACTTGTATCTTAAAAAGACAAGAAACAGTCTGAGTAAACGGTTCTGCGAAATTATTGATGTTCACTTTTAACGGAAGTAACCTACCCTTTGGCTTCCCATGGGTTGCCAACCAGCCATCATTATCTTCATTATCAAGAAGAACTTCCATACCAGCAGCTTCATACTCCTCTTCCAAATATGCAGCCCTTCGTAAGCACGGCACTGAATAAAAATAAACAAATTATCCAAAAAGGTACGGGGAACAAGTAATAGCAGCAGTTTCATAGAGCTTAGATGTGAAGCACAAAAAGAGGCAAGTGTCTTCACACATGCACAAATTGAGAGCAGCACACGAGCGGACACACAATAATGGGCAGTTAGGCCATATGATTCTTAACTCAGTGAAGATTATGAAAACTAATTGGCTTGCTTGAGCTAAGTTTTTAACTTTTTGGAAGACAAAAATTTCCCTTCTTTGGTTTTCTTTCATTTACAAAAACCGTGTAGAGGACCGCTAGATAGGTGACTGTTAATGGTCAACTACGATCAATGCTATATAGGTGACTGTTAATGGTCCATTATGATCAATGATTAAAACGAAAAGGAAAAGAGGGAAAAAGCACACACTATCTTTACCTCTTATGTTTGAACATTATATTCAATGCACGAAAAGGATTGTAAATATATAGCGCAATTTGATGTCACTGTACCATTTCTAGTAATCAAATACTGTTTCTCCGATGGTAAGTACGCCTTCCTCTTGCTCGGCTCGCCAGATTCCCTAACACAACACGAATCGAACACAAAATCCAAACCGGAAAGTAAGATAACAACTTAAAACCTTGTTTTCGAAACAAGAACAAAATGCGAAGAAAAAAACACCAACAAAAAAAATAGAATGAAATTAACAAGAATTATAGACAGAATTTATCATCTTTCTGTAACTTCATCTGATTAAACAATGAATCAAACCTCGAATTTCAGAGAATTTGAGAGAAATAATAAATAAAAAAATGGAAATTGAAAATAAAATTTAAAAAAAAATTGAGAGAAAAAAAAAGGGAATTTGGATACCAGGACCAGGTGGGGCACTTAGAGACGAGGTTATCGCCAGCTGTGACGAACTCGGAGACGCTGAGAACGCCTTTTTCTTTGAAGGCGGAGACGGTGCGGGGACCTGTGATTTTCTCCACCGTTCCTTTGAACGCCTCGTGCAGCTTCTGTGACAGAACCATCTCCGCCCCCTTTTTACTTTCTTTTTCTCTTTTTTCCCTTGGAAAATAATCGAACTCGCTGCTTTGCTCAAGCTTCAGCGTTCGGCGTCCGGCAACAGAGGGAGAGGGAGAGGGAGAGGGAGAGTATTGGGGGAGAAGAAGGAGAAGAGATTGCGTGCGTGGTTGTGCCGTCTATTCGTGCGTGGGAAGTATTTACGACACCGTATATATAGGGGTAGTTTGGGAGTGCGGTGGTTAAAAAAAAAGCATCTATGAAAAAAAGTTGTGAGGGTTTTAGGTGTTTGTTAAACTAAAATAAAATGGCTTATTTTGGAAGCTGCTGTGAGAATAAGCTGAAATCAAAAGAAAAAGCTGAAGCTGCTATTTGCAGCTTTGGAAAACTGGCTTTTTTTCAAAGCACACGGAGATACAGTGCTTCTTTAATGAAAAGACTCACTATCAGACTACTTTTTTTTTCCAAAAGCACTTTTACAAAAAAGTTTACCAAACACTCTACTGATTTATTTCACAGCCGCTTATTCTCACAGCAGTTTTTTTTCAAAGCACAGCAATACCAAACCAGCCCATAATAGAATGGAAGGGATTTCCTCTATTTATATTTTTCTAATTTTAAATTCTGAATCAATACCATCAATTATGCATGTATTCATTTTTTTGAGTACCGCATGTTATTTTTTATACAAACGATTATTGATATATACGCTAATTTGACTTTGCTCGTAACTCAAAAATCATCATTTTATTGTCTGAAACTCAAAGTTCGTTCCACTTTATTCTTGGAAACTCGATTTTGATCTCATTGTGCTCTCCGAAACTTGAAAGCCATTTATATAAAACTCAAAATTCGCTTCATATTACTTTAGATTTGTTAACTTCTTATATAAGTTTAATTTGAATGCGGCAGGCTAATCGATTTCTTTTTTATTTTTTTTATCTCTTCAATTTCTTTTAAATTTAATATTATTTTATTGTTAAATGTTAACGCGTAATGAAGATTTATTATCAAATCTATTGCACATGTGACATAGTATTATTGTGTGTTTGCTCTCATAGATGTTTCAGGAAGGGACCTATAAGTTGCAAGGAGGAGAGAGAATTCATAAGTCAAAGTGGAATGACGAATTTTGAGTTTCAAAAAGTAAAATTATGACTTTTGAGTTACAGAAAGTAAAGTGAAATCAAAATAAAGTTAAGCTTATTCCTAACTAACTGAGCTACTAATCTCTTGCCATGGAGGGATTTTCCAAAGCAAGTGATGTAAGAGACGAGAGATTTTAACCCACCAAACCCTCGCTTATAGTTACTTGAGTTACAAGTGTCTTATATAGATCAGATATAGGTTACAAGTACAATGTAATGACGAGAAATATGAATAAACGAAAAACGTAAATTTAACTGCCAGGAGAAGAATTTAAAGAAAGCAACGTATGAGTAACATAGATATGATCTTTTGTCTTGCCATTTTCACAGAGTTTCTAACATGCCCTTTGAAATAGGGATGTGTTATCCACACACCCCATTTTACTTCTCACACACCCCTTGATAATTAACGTCCGTTGATCTTCTTCAATTCATCCGATCCGACGGCCGAAAATTAAAAAAGTGTGTGAGAAGTAAAGTGGGGTGTGTGGATATCACACCCCTTGAAATATATCTCAAGTGCATAAGCGAATAGAGTAAGGCAACCACAGATTCAACGTTTTATGCTACCGTCCCTTGTGATGAGATTTTTTTTATTTTTTTATTTTTTTAAAGACAAGCTCAGGTGTTGCATTCAATTGGATTTTTTTAGATATTTTAATAGATTTATAAATTCAAGATTTTGATGGAGTTTAATTGATTTTTAGAAATTATATCTAAATTTTTGAGTGAATTCCCTCAAATTCTCATGGAAAGAGATGAGATTTGAGAACGCTTAAAATTCAAATTTCTTCGAATTTTTCAAAATTTTTAAAATCCTTTAAAATCAATTTCTAATTGGATACACCTAGAATGTTATAATTTTTTTTATTAAAAAAAAATCTTGATTGAATACACCTACACTTTCAAAGAATCACTAATCTTGATTGAATATCCCTGAATTTGTGAAAAGAATTTAAATCTCTTAAAATTCTCATTGAATACACCCCCTAGTTTTGTACTAGGGATGAGTTAAAGTGGGCTACCCTAACTACAAGGACAATTGATAACTTGCAATCAGTTTTCTAAAAGGCTTTACTCTAGGCACTATGTAGCTGGTCACTGTCATGATTAATTCCTAGGCGTTTAAAAAAATCAAAAAGGGCGCCACAACTAGCCTATGCCTTACCTAGCATGTCTAGGTGGATATAAGTGTGCTAGGGAGCTACATCAGTCTAGGCAGGCTAGGTGGTTTTTGACTTTTTTGTTTTATTTAAGAAAATGGTTTAGTGTTGTCACTCGTAATCACTTAGAGAAGAAATAGATAATTTTTATTTTATATTTTATGTTGTTAATAAATTGTAAGTGATTTGTTGGATATTTAGATAGATACTCATCATATGTTAGTTCTCCATGTTTTCAATATATTTTAGTACTATACAGTGTTTATATATTATCTTACAAATATATTATATCCTAAATTTAATTAAAATAAAATAACAACGTCTAGACCTCACCTCGTCTCCTAAACGCAAGACCCCTAACCGCCCACCCGACTTGTGCTACCGCCTAGAACCTTGCTTGCAATGCAATCTGAATTTACTAGAGGTTTGTTCAATTTTGTCAACTCATCAGTTTAATCCCTTATATTTCAAACTCAATTTAATTTGCTTTCGTCATTAATGTTGTCCTTGCCGTTCAACTCTGTTAAAAAATCCGTTAATATTAATCTCTGCTAATCGTTCTAAACTTCCGAATGAATTTTCGATTGAAAGTAATTTCCGGACTGCTCTTTTTTCATCTGCATGCCTCCATTGTTGTCCCCTATGTACCATGACCTCCTTTGACTTAGGATGGTGCCATCCGCACACCCCTTGTTAATTTTTATCCCTTGATCATCTTCAATTCATTTGATCTGACGGCAAAAAATTAAGGGATGTATGAAAGATAAAAATGGTGTATGAATAGCACCAGTATTGATTTATTCAATCAAATACCAAGTGCAAAAAGTGCATGGAAAAGAAAATGCAAAAATCACTCCGCTCTCCGAAGGCTTGAGGCTTGAACCGAACGTACAAAGAAGAAATGGTGAACAATAAGAAAATTTAATGAACAAACCCAAGACCGTCATTGCATTTATATAGCCAAATGAACAATCAACCTCAACAACATTTACATACCAACTGCTTTGAGCAAATGTCAAATTCAACTGCAAAAACAAGGCAAGGCTACTTTTGAGACCTCCCAAAACTAAAATCTGTACAGCCAGAGAGCTCGGATTACAGCTGCATCTCTTTTCAGCAGAAACGAAACCCTCGGGTATAAATAAACACCGACCACCGGTACAAATAGGAGGACTTCAATTCCCCGACACAATCTGACGATAAGGTGAAAGATTATAGGGCTCCAACCAGTTAAAAAGGTCAAAACCAAAAAGAGTTTATACTGCACTGAAAAACTGAGTCATATTAACATCCTAGAAGCAGAACCAGCAAAACTAAGGTTGTTTGTACTGATCGATGAGCGGAAGGGCGAGCTACTCTTCTAAACAAGGCTTTTCTAATTTTTACTAATATAAGAATTACATTTGAAGCTGCAGGAATCCATAATTCAAGTCTCGGTTTATTTGCACTGTCTTGCATGCACGATGCACGTCTCATAAAAGTCTCATAGAAGTTTCAACTCTGTCTCCTTTTAGATGTATACGGGTTTTACATCATTAGGCCCAAAGCTCATGAAACACCTCGGGCACTTCCTCTGTCGAGTTTCAAGTACTTTTTTCACACAAGGGTTGCAGAACAAGTGATAGCATTTTGTAATGACAACCTAGCATTGAGATAAAGAAAAGAAACTAAGTGCTGTGCCACAGACACCAAAATAACAATGATGACAATGTTGAATATGGTAACATGAAATTTCTATGACCGACTGACCACTGATAAGCATCTGAATTTTAACAATTCCACTTTCAAAAGATAAGGACGGTGGAAGAGGAAATAAATAGCAAAAATATTTAAAACCACAAATGAAAATTAATGCGTTACATTTTACGTACAAGTTGCCTTCGCTTAAAATTAAATCCACAGTTTGCAATGCTTCATGTATCATTCAACGCCCTTATTCTTTACTTTCTACCAAAATTTTTGAAAATCAATTTTCTATTGTTTGCCATTATGAAATTTCAACCTGAAGTCAGACCGACCTTCACATTTTCCTAGTTGCTCCACATATTAACCTGACTAGGATCTGATATTTGGACATTTTCAGCTCCAAATATTGATATTTAGTCATTTTCACCACCAAAAATCTAAGAATTGTTGAAATGAAAACACTAAATAAAGAATAAATAGAAGATGATTCAGCTAATACCTGTTTTGTCCTGTCAAGGCAGACATCACACTTCAGTATCTCCTTGTATTCTCCAAGTTCCTGTTGAAGCCTTTCAACAATTGATGAACCCTCTGTCTGTGCTCGAAGCCGTGAAGCCTTCCTTTTTAAAACTTCCAATTCCTCCTCTTTTCTTCTCTTTTCAAACCTATTGAACAACAAAATACGAGTTGACACCACCAATATAAAAAGATTGGCAGGAATGGGAGCAGAACATCCACTATACCTTTCCCTCTCAAGTTCCAACTGCAGATCTGACAGACCATTGTGACTTTTCTCAACTTTAGATTGTGATGCGTCTAACGCCTCCCATAACTGCTGAGATTGCCTTCGGACTTCTAACACTCTCTTTCGAGTATTTTCCAACGTAATTTGTTTTTGCAACTTATCTTCTGCTACTTTCTGAATATGATTTTTGCATATTTTCAACTGTAAAGGAAGAATCGAACAATTAGTTTAACTTAACTCCACATGCATTTATACTAAAGTTTTACAGAAGATTAAAATATACCTGTTCTTCAATTCGAGCTGCTTTCATGTTGTAGAAATTAAGAGAATGATTGCCTAGTTGAATCTCCCTCTCCATTTTGCGTTTGTCCATGAGTACAGCATTCTGCTGTTGTCTTGCTCTTACCCCCTCTAAAACAAGCTGCAAGGAGAGCCACAAATAAAACCAAATATTAGAACATATTTATAATCATTCAACAATTTAGCATGCCGCATGTGGACTGATGCCTGTGAGTTTATCTTTTTTCCTTTCAGTATTACAGCATGTAAAATATACACCACCTCAGAAACCTTCAGACATAAGAAAATGGCGAGTCAATCACCTTAATGTTATAGTCATCTCTCTCAGTAATTTGCTGCAGTAGATGTTGGTTTTGAGTTTGCCTATCATCATATGACTGTCCAATAGTCTGAAGAAAAAGCAAAATAAAATGTCAGAACCATCCGATGACAAATGAAAAAAATCTCATCTGCATATAATAATGAAGAGCACTAACCTCAATTTCGGATAAGTATGCCTCATTTTCTTCATTTTTGGATTTCAAAATATCAGAAAGTCTCAAAATATTCCTGATATGCCAAGAGAAGGAAAAATCAAAATTCCTCTAAGTAATAGTCATGTCAAATGGAGAACAAGAAGCAGCCTAAACAATAGTGTACTCGTTACCATAAAAAAACTACACATAATCTATAATTCCTTCATGTTTCAATAACTGTTACAATCTGGTTTTAAGCCCATATGAAGGAGTGTCACACAAGTGTGACAGCAGCAAAAAATTGTTAATCCCATGAGTGGCTTGCAACAATCAATCATTTTTTGAATGAGGGCTGAATTGAATTATGAACAATTATTCCCATGTTTCAAATCAAGTATGATGGTTCAAAGTGAATCATTTTGGCATTTAACAAACATACCAAATCCTTATTTTAGCTCGTTGAGATTCCACTAGTAATAAATATATACAACAACAACAACAACAAAGCCTTTTCCCACTAAGTGGGGTCGGCTATATGAATCCTAGAACGCCATTGCGCTCGGTTTTGTGTCATGTCCTCCGTTAGATCCAAGTACTCTAAGTCTTTTCTTAGAGTCTCTTCCAAAGTTGTCCTAGGTCTTCCTCTACCCCTTCGGCCCTGAACTTCTGTCCCGTAGTCACATCTTCGAACCGGAGCGTCAGTCGGCCTTCTTTGCACATGTTCAAAATCACCGGAGCCGATTTTCTCTCATCTTTCCTACAATTTCGGCTACTCCTACTTTACCTCGGATATCCTCATTCCCAATCTTATCCTTTCTCGTGTGCCCACACATCCCACGAAACATCCTCATCTCCGCTACACCCATTTTGTGTACGTGTTGATGCTTCACCACCCAACATTCTGTGCCATACAACATCGCTAGCCTTATTGCCGTCCTATAAAATTTTCCCTTGAGCTTCAGTGGCCTACGACGGTCACACAACACGCCGGATGCACTCTTTCCATCCAGCTCGTATTCTATGGTTGAGATCTCCATCTAATTCTCCGTTCTCTTGCAAGATAGATCCTAGGTAGCGAAAACGATCGTTTTTTGTGATCTTCGCTAGATTGCTCCGGTCATTAGTGTGGATAAGTATATAAATGGATAGAGATAGGAAAGCAAACACAAGATGTACGTGGTTCACCTAGATTGGCTACGTCCACGGAATAGAAGAGTTCTCATTAATTGTGAAGGGTTTACACAAGTACATAGGTTCAAGCTCTCATTTAGTGAGTACAAGTGAATGATTTAGTACAAATGACATTAGGAAATATTGTGGGAGAATGATCTCGTAATCACGAAACTTCTAAGTATCGGAGTGTGGTGTCGTCTTGACTTGCCTTATCTGTCTCATAGGTAGATGTGGCATCTTCTCTGGAAGTACTCTTCCTCCATCCAGGGGTGGTATCTTTAACTGGTGGAGATGCACAAGGTAATGTATCAATTTCACTTGAAGCTTACTTGTAGTTTCAGGCTTGGTCAAGCGCGATACAAACCATGTAGTAGGAGTCCCCCAAGTCGCCGAGCTAGGGGGTCTGCGGAAAGAGGTGACAGACAAGGTAAGCAATCAGAGCTCCGACTGATTGTTCACCTTCTCCCCATCTTGCAGCAGCATGAAGGATAAAGAGAAGAAAAATGAGAAGAGATGATATGAGATACTTTTGCTTTTGAAGAAGTAACTTTCCACAGGCTTATTCTTGAACTGAGCTGGAGGGTTTTCTGGTTTTCTCCAGAGTATAAGGCCGACTGAAGAATTTGAGGGTCAAAACAAGTCCATCAAATCTAGAGTACGTTCCACCCTGCTGATATGGGATACTTTTGCTTTTGACAGAGTAATGAATGTATCGGCACGTGTGCTGTTACGCTTGTCTCCACATGCTTCCTTGTATCCTTCGCACTTGCCCTATCTGTTCCTCAAGCAGATGCGGAATCTTCCCTGGAAACATAAGATGTTGAAGATGAGTACTCGAGAGCAATGCCAGGTAAGTAATCAGGTAAGGAGTTCCAGGCAGTCAGTTCCTGGCTGGAAGCTTGATTCCAAGTGCTGACTGATTGCTCTCTTTCTCCTTGTCTTGCAGGTAAAAACAAGGCCAAAAGAAAAGACAGGGAAAAAGCATGATATGGGATACTCTTGCTTTTAACCCTGATGATATGAGATATTCTTGCTCTAGTATAGCTTGTTTGCAGAGGTATTATCGGGGGGAAAGAAAGCTGAATATTTCGAAAGGCTTCGTTGGGAGTGCCCTCTCAGATATGATGAAGGGTTGAGCATTTTTGCAGGTCTGCCTGTCCGTTGGGGATGGAGGTCGACATATATAGGAGTCTCCCTAACAACAAGTAGTAATGCTATTCCTTTACCCTGCTTGGTCATAGCACGGTAGTGGGAGCTGCCAGTTTCACATGTTTTAACTCTGTCAGAGCACTTTGAAAAAGTGGTCTGTGGTATCTGGCTCTCGAGATTCGGAGAACGATGCCTTTTCGATTTTTGAGAAAGCAATCATGCTGGGGGTATGACTCTCGAGATTCGGAGAGCAGTGTCTCTTCGATTTTTGAGGAAGTAATCATGTTGGGAGTCTGGCTCTCGAGATTCGGAGGGCGGTGCCTCTTCGATTTTGGAGCAAGCAATCTTGTTGGGAGTGTTGTCTCGAATGTGAGTAAAGGTTGGGCATGTTTGCTAGTCTACCTTGCCACGAAGCACAAAGGTTGACACACAGGGACTTTCCAATTATCCAGCAATGGTACTGTTCCTTTACCCTCTCTTCGATTTTGAGAAAGTAGTCATGTTGGGAGTCTGGCTCTCGAGATTCGGAGGACGGTGCCTCTTCGATTTTGGAGCAAGCAATCTTATTGGGAGTGTTTTCTCGAATGTGAGTAAAGGTTGGGCATGTTTGCTAGTCTACCTTGCCACGAAGCACAGAGGTTGACACACAGGGACTTTCCAATTATCCAGCAGTGGTACTGTTCCTTTACAGTTGTGGGTAATAATATGGTAGCTAGACCTTCAAAATTTATGTGTCTAAACTTTTGTTAGTGCTGTTTCTTTGCTATTCTTTTACCTTTCTTGGTCAGAGCGATGTAGTGGGAGCTGCAAGCTTCACGTGCTCAACTTTGGCAAAGTTATTTGTGGTACCCATGAGCTATTGTTGCGTGTGGGAAGTGGGTGATTGAACAGTAAGATTCATGTGCTTTCTACTTCACCAGAAGTCTTCGACAGAATGCCCATAATTTCTGCAAAGCTGAGTGTGCGTGTGACAGGTGCTGACAAGGCTAGAAAAGTAGGTGCCTCTTCGATTTCTGAGATCGACCCTCGTGGTCTCTGAGCAGCCCAGCTTTTGAGAAAGCGAGCGCCTCTTCGATTGATTCGGAGAACGATGCCTCATCGATTTTTGAAAAAGCAATCATGCTGGGGGTCTGGCTCTCGAGATTCGGGGAGCAGTGTCTCTTCGATTTTTGAGAAAGTAATCATGTTGGGAGTCTGGCTCTCGAGATTCGGAGGGCGGTGCCTCTTCGATTTTGGAGCAAGCAATCTTGTTGGGAGTGTTTTCTCGAATGTGAGTAAAGGTTGGGCATGTTTGCTAGTCTACCTTGCCACGAAGCACAGAGGTTGACACACAGGGACTTTCCAATTATCCAGCAATGGTACTGTTCCTTTACCCTCTCTTCGATTTTTAAGAAAGTAGTCATGTTGGGAGTCTGGCTCTCGAGATTCGGAGGACGGTGCCTCTTCGATTTTGGAGCAAGCAATCTTATTGGGAGTGTTTTCTCGAATGTGAGTAAAGGTTGGGCATGTTTACTAGTCTACCTTGCCACGAAGCACAGAGGTTGACACACAGGGACTTTCCAATTATCCAGCAGTGGTACTGTTCCTTTACCCTTGTGGGTAATAATATGGTAGCTAGACCTTCAAAATTTATGGGTCTAAACTTTGTTAGTGCTGTTTCTTTGCTATTCTTTTACCCTTCTTGGTCAGAGCGATGTAGTGGGAGCTGCAAGCTTCACGTGCTCAACTTTGGCAGAGAACTTTGGCAAAGTTATCTGTGGTACCCATGAGCTATTGTTGCGTGTGGGATGTGGGTAATTGAACAGTAAGATTCATGTGTTTTCTACTTCCCCAGAAGTCTTTGACAGAATGCCCATAATTTCCGCAAAACTGAGTGTGCGTGTGACAGGTGCTGACAAGGCTGGAAAAGGCTGGAAAAGTAGGTGCCTCTTCGATTTCTGATATCGGCCCTCGTGGTCTCTGGGGAGCCCAGCTTTTGAGAAAGCGAGCGCCTCTTCGATTTTTGAGATCGGCCTTCGTGGTCTTTGAGCAGCCCAACTTTTGAGAAAGCAAACGCCTCTTCGATTTCTGAGATCAACCCTCGTGATCTCTAAGCAGCCCAGCTTTTGAGAAAGCAAACGCCTCTTCGATTTCTGAGCAGGCGCCTCTTCGATTTCTGAAGCTTCGTCGAGTGCAGATTTTTATAGGGGCTGGCATTAAGTTCCAAAGCACACTTGAATCTCCACCAGTAGAAGCTTCATTCTTGCACTTCTAAGATCTTGATTTGTCCGACCTCTTCTCTCTTCAACACCTTTGAAAATGTCTGGCCCCTCCGACCGTCGTTTTGACTTGAACCTTGTTGAAGAGGCAGCCCCGCCTTCTCCAGACAACATATGGCGCCCATCCTTCGTCTCCCCTACTGGTCCTCTTACCGTTGGGGATTCCGTGATGAAGAATGATATGACCGCTGCGGTGGTGGCCAGGAACCTTCTCACTCCCAAAGATAACAGACTACTTTCCAAACGGTCTGATGAGTTAGCTGTTAAGGATTCGCTGGCTCTCAGTGTTCAGTGTGCAGGTTCTGTGTCTAATATGGCCCAACGCCTATTTGCTCGAACCCGCCAAGTTGAATCATTGGCGGCTGAAGTGATGAGTCTCAAACAGGAGATTAGAGGGCTCAAGCATGAGAATAAACAGTTGCACCGGCTCGCACATGACTATGCTACAAACATGAAGAGGAAGCTTGACCAGATGAAGGAAACTGATGGTCAGGTTTTACTTGATCATCAGAGATTTGTGGGTTTGTTCCAAAGGCATTTATTGCCTTCGTCTTCTGGGGCTGTACCGCGTAATGAAGCTCCAAATGATCAACCTCTGATGCCTCCTCCTTCTAGGGTTCTGTCCAGTACTGAGGCTCCAAATGATCCCCCTCCGGTGCCTTCTCTTTCTGGGGCTCTACCGACTGCTGAGACTTCTCCTAAGCAACCTTTGTGAAGGCTCCCTCTTGTGTGCTTATTTTGACTCATGTATATGTACATATTTGTAGCTTATCGGGGATATCAATAAATAAGCTTTCCTTCATTTCAACGTATTGTGTTAAATACACCAAAGCCTTCTTCGCTAAGTTCTTTGAATTTTCTTTTGTTAAAGCTTGTATGTTGAAGCTTTCTGAGTGGAGCATGTAGGTTGGGGTAGTGTTCCCTTAATTTCCCGAGTGAGGAAAACTTCTCGGTTGGAGACTTGAAAAATCCAAGTCACTGAGTGGGATCGGCTATATGAATCTTAGAACGCCATTGTGCTCGATCCTGTGTCATGTCCTTCGTTAGATCCAAGTACTCTAAGTCTTTTCTTAGAGTCTCTTCCAAAGTTTTCCTAGGTCTTCCTCTACCCCTTCGGCCCTGAACCTCTGTCCCATAGTCGCATCTTCTAATCGGAACGTCAGTAGGCCTTCTTTGCACATGTCCAAACCACCGTAACCGATTTTCTCTCATCTTTCCTTCAATTTCGGCTACTCCTACTTTATCCCGGATATCCTCATTCCTAATCTTATCCTTTCTCGTGTGCCCACATATCCAACGAAGCATCCTCATCTCCGCTACACCCATTTTGTGTACGTGTTGATGTTTCACCGCCCAACATTCTGTGCCATACAGCATCGCCGGCCTTATTGCCGTCCTATAAAATTTTCCCTTGAGCTTCAGTGGCATACGGCGGTCACACAACACGCCGGATGCACTCTTCCACTTCATCCATCCAGCTTGTATTCTATGGTTGAGATCTCCATCTAATTCTCCGTTCTTTTGCAAGATAGATCCTAGGTAACGAAAACGGTCGCTCTTTGGTATTTCTTGATCTCCGATCCTCACCCCTAACTCGTTTTGGCCTCCATTTGCACTGAACTTGCACTCCATATATTCTGTCTTTGATCGGCTTAGGCGAAGACCTTTAGATTCCAACACTTCTCTCCAAAGGTTAAGCTTTGTATTTACCCCTTCCTGAGTTTCATCTATCAACACTATATCGTCTGCGAAAAGCATACACCAAGGAATATCATCTTGAATATGTCGTGTTAACTCATCCATTACCAACGCAAAAAGGTAAGGACTTAAGGATGAGCCTTGGTGTAATCCTACAGTTATGGGAAAGCTTTCGGTTTGTCCTTCATGAGTTCTTACGGCAGTCTTTGCTCCTTCATACATATCCTTTATAGCTTGGATATATGCTACTCGTACTCCTTTCTTCTCTAAAATCCTCCAAAGAATGTCTCTTGGGACCCTATCATACGCTTTTTCCAAATCTATAAAGACCATGTGTAAATCCTTTTTCCCATCTCTATATCTTTCCATCAATCTTCGTAAGAGATAGATTGCCTCCATGGTTGAGCGCCCTGGCATAAACCCGAATTGGTTGTCCGAAACCCGTGTCTCTTGCCTCAATCTATGCTCAATGACTCTCTCCCAGAGCTTCATTGTATGACTCATTAGCTTAATACCCCTATAGTTCATGCAATTTTGTACGTCGCCCTTATTCTTGTAGATAGGCACCAAAGTGCTCATTCGCCACTCATTTGGCATCTTCTTCGTTTTCAAAATCCTATTGAAAAGGTCAGTGAGCCATGTTATACCTGTCTCTCCCAAAAGTTTCCACACTTCGATTGGTATATCGTCTGGGCCTATTGCTTTTTTATGCTTCATCTTCTTCAAAGCTACAACCACTTCTTCCTTCCGGATTCGACGATAAAAAGAGTAGTTTCTACGCTCTTCTGAGTTACTCAACTCCCCTAAAGAAGCACTCATTTCATGTCCTTCATTGAAAAGATTATGAAAATAACCTCTCCATCTGTCTTTAACCGCGTTCTCTGTAGCAAGAACCTTTCCATCCTCATCCTTGATGCACCTCACTTGGTTTAGGTCCCTTGTCTTCTTTTCCCTTGCTCTAGATAGTTTATAGATATCCAACTCTCCTTCTTTGGTATCTAGTCGTTTATACATATCGTCGTAAGCCGCTAACTTAGCTTCTCTGACAGCTTTCTTCGCCTCTTGCTTCGCTTTTCTATACCTTTCACCATTTTCATCAGTCCTCTCCTTGTATAAGGCTTTACAACATTCCTTCTTAGCCTTCACCTTTGTTTGTACCTCCTCATTCCACCACCAAGATTCCTTTTGGTGTGGGGCAAAGCCCTTGGACTCTCCTAATACCTCTTTTGCTACTTTTCGGATACAACTAGCCATGGAATCCCACATTTGGCTAGCTTCCCCCTCTCTATCCCACACACATTGGGTGATTACCTTCTCTTTGAAAATGGCTTGTTTTTCTTCTTTTAGATTCCACCATCTAGTCCTTGGGCACTTCCAAGTCTTGTTCTTTTGTCTTACTCTTTTGATATGTACATCCATCACCAACAAGCGATGTTGATTAGCCACGCTCTCTCCTGGTATAACTTTGCAATCCTTACAAGTTATACGATCCCCTTTCCTCATTAGAAGAAAATCTATTTGTGTTTTTGACGACCCACTCTTGTAGGTGATCACATGTTCTTCTCTCTTCTTAAAGAAGGTGTTGGCTAAGAAGAGATCATATGCCATTGCAAAATCCAAGATAGCTTCCCCATCCTCGTTTCTCTCCCCAAAACCATGGCCACCATGAAAACCTCCATAGTTGCCTGTCTCCCTGCCCACGTGTCCATTTAAATCTCCTCCTATAAATAACTTCTCCGTCTGAGCAATTCCTTGCACCAAGTCTCCAAGATCTTCCCAAAATTTCTCCTTCGAACTCGTATCCAACCCTACTTGAGGTGCGTACGCACTAATCACATTGATAAGTTCTTGTCCTATTACAATCTTGATTGCCATGATTCTATCTCCTACCCTCTTGACATCTACAACATCTTGTACCAAGGTCTTGTCCACGATTATGCCAACACCGTTTCTCGTTCTATTTGTGCCCGAATACCAAAGTTTAAACCCTGAGTTTTCTAGATCCTTTGCCTTACTACCAACCCACTTAGTTTCTTGTAGGCACATAATATTTATCCTTCTCCTTACCATAACTTCCACTACTTCCATAGATTTTCCCGTTAAGGTTCCTATATTCCACGTTCCTAAACGCATTTTGCTCTCTTGAACTCTACCCTTCTGTCCTAGCTTCTTCACCCTCCCCCGTCTAATAGGATCAAAGTACTTCTTTTGTGTGTCCCGGGTAAAGTTGATAGGAGCATATGCTCCCAAACAACTTTGAGTGGAGTCGTTCGAAAAGAAGTTTCTATGGCCCCCTTGCTCATTTAACACTGCATCCGGGTGCCGATGGAGATACAACGACCCTTGCTCACTTATCACTGTGCTCAGGCCACACAGCGCGCCACTTACGGGTGACGCCCTAGCTTTAGCGCGATTTTGTTCTGGATTCATTTTCATAAGGATTCGACGTGATCATGGAGTGCCGGCTGTCGACTACCTGACGCCCTCCCCCTCCTCCTTTATCCGGGCTTGGGACCGGCCATGTAAGACATAGGCGGAGTTTAGTAATAAATATATAAATAAATAAAAATTAAAGGGAATCATTAGGGAAAGTAACTTAAAGAGAGAGAGCTCTCAAATCGTATTTTGTTAATCAAAATCTTAGAAATTGAAGAGAGATAGAGAGTGGAATTCTTCATCCATGCAACCAGTTAAATTCCAACCATAAGACCAAAGGCTTAGGTTACCTTAGTTACAAAATTAAAAATTAAAAAAAAACCCCTTTAAATATCCTAACATTTCTCTTGTACCAAAAACATGACATTAGCCAAAATTTTATTTTATTTTATTTTATTTTATTTTGAAATTGGGTAATTAACCCAATGCTCCTTTTGCTTGAAGTTGGGTAATTAATCATAAATGCCCATAGCTATTCACAGAGAAGAGAACTATTGTTCTTTTAATGGAGACAAAAAAGATGAGAGTTTTATGGGACTGGTGTAATGGTAATGTTCTGGATGGTTTGTCTAGAAAGAAATATCAGGATGTTTATGCATAAATTTGGAAATTGATTTAAAAAAAAATAAAGGATTGGTTTTGGGAATTGTTTTGGGTCTCGGTTTCTAATGACTTAAAGAGTGCCCTTTCTTGTTGAATGTGACCATTTTCTTTGATTTCTCTAGACTAGAGGGTTATGTGTTTTTTAACTGCATTTCGTATTCTTTGACACATCTTTTAGGTGGAATACTGGTTCAATGTGTCTCTCCTCATTCATACTATCTTTTTTGGCCAGCATCAGAAATAGTGTAACCTTTTGGAAGCTTCAAATTTCTGTCTCAAGTCAGCAATTTTAGCCTCAGCAGCAGCTAGCCTTTGTTGAGAAATGGCCTCAGCTTCATTTGCTGTCTTGACTCGTAATTCCAAGTTGCGTTCATCAAGAGAGGACTTCAAACTTTCAACACGAGCCCATGCCCTGCATTCTGAATCTCTAGATTCCAAGACATCCCTGTGAATAGAAAAAAAAAAAAAAACCACACACAAAGCACATATTACATTTGCACAACAAAAACAACACATGACAAGAAAATCAGCTATCACATTAATTTACGGAACTAAATTAATACAGTTGAGTTATAACACTATTGAATTAAAGACAGCACTATGCGAGTGAACTAGAACATGAGATCTCAAAAATTCACTTGTAATTAATTAAGTAAAACCCCTGCTGCACACTTCACAAAATTTGTAATGATAACAGAAACGATTTAAACCAGAAAATAGAAGCACATTTCAAAAAGCCTTGATACACTGAGTAGATGGTTCAAATGTCATTCTTTGCACCATATGCAAAATTGAAGTTGTGAATAACTAAATAACCAAAAATTAGTAAATGCGCCTCACCTTGAATCAGTCAACTCATTTCTATACATTTCCAAAATCAGATTTAACTCTGAGTCACATTCCTTTAAATCTTGGACCTACACCAAATAAATGAGGGAAATGAAAAATTGATCTAAACAAATCACATGAGAGCGAAAAAGTACAAAGCAAATTTATAATCTGAGAGCCACTGATATTTAATACTATGAACAGATGCAACTATTTCATGCGTGTGGCTGTCTAACATGGACATATGCGTCCATGCAAGGGAAACAGAGTTTATAATATGTTCTGAACAGAAGGATTATAGCCCCTGTACTATGAATAAATGCCAAGCACCTCAACTTTTATTTTTACTTCATTTAAACCGTACATTAGGAACTCAACAAGTTTACCAGACATAACTATATTATATGTGTTCTCATCATCTTCCATAAGCCATTGAATACAAAAATTATAGTTATCAACTATTAGTCTCCGGATTTTGGTCGTAATACTCGGTGAGCATGGATAAACTACTCAATGGGGAGCAGGAAAATAAAATTGTGTGTATGCATATATACATCACTTTTCTATTTGGATAGAAGAACTTTCAATTGAAATAGTTTCCCATAGTTGCTACCCTTTTTCTCAAAGGGTGGCCACAGAATCTGTTGCCTTTCATAATTGCTAAACTTTTCTCTTTGGGATGACAAGGTGGGTTTTTCCAGACATATGCTGCAATTCATATATTGAAGAACTAGGTCTCCATCTTTCTAATAGAAATAACATTAAAGAACAAACAAATTTGATGAGGATTGCCACCAAATGATTCCATTCGACTTTCAAAATTACTCTCTCTCGATACAAGTGGAAGGTACATATTTCTATAATCAGGACTTCTAAACAAGAAATCTACAAAATAAGACGGATATGAAGTCTGCCATGAGCACTCCGTTTTAAAAACACAGAAAGCCCATAATCCAAACAAAAAAATTATTCCCAACAGCAGACTAATCTAGATATATTCAACTTAACATAACAGTCAAAGCGTAAAAAAAAATCTTCAAATGGATTCAAAAAGAAAATAGAGACAGATCCTACACAATTGCTCAGAGATGACTCATTTTGTTTTATTCAATAATATAGGCTACCTAAAAGTGTTCCCCATACATGAAAAAGCTTTACAAAATCCCAGGTCAAGACTTCCACCTGGTGCTCATCTGAACATAAATTCAGTCACAGGATCAAGAAACACATACCACAGCATTCAACTTTTGTATCTCAGTGTCTTGATCTTTGGATCTGGCAGACAAAGTCCCACACTCTCTCACCTGTTTAGAAAGGCAAGAGTTTAACCTCTTTCAATTCAACCAAGAATCTCACTGCATAATAGAAATACCCACCTTCCTATCAAGGATGCTGGAAAGAGACTGCACATCAGCCTTTAAAGAATGAAAGTCAGAAGCAGCCTCTTTGTATTTACGTAATTGACCTTGCATGGAACCCATTTTCTCAGGAAATGAAGAAACCAAGGATTTAAATTCTTTAATGATTTCTTTTCTTCCTGAAATAGAGAACATAATTTCAGCATGTATACTGTGAACAAATGCAAGTCTTCCTCAGTTAAAAGAAAAGAATCAGATATCCTCAAACCTGGTTCTCTTGAAGCCTCTTCCAGCTTGGCTTCAATCAATTTTCTTTCCTCAATCTGTTTCTGTATTTCTATCCCCAAATCAGAAATTCTAGATTCAACAACTGCAGAAGATCTTTGAAAAACATCAGCAATGTCACTCTTGACATTAAGTTCCCTCTCCTTCCACAAAAGATTATCGTTCTCAGTCTATTCCAAGGCAAAAGAAACAATCAGCATTATGACACTAAACTTTCAAAAAAAAAAATTGCAGTTAAAGGTGTAACTGAAACTACCGACCAGTTACCACCTGTAGTTTCTCAAATAACGCCTGGCACTCGAAGACTTCTGACTTTGACTTTTCTATTTGATCTCTCACCAAGAGATAAGCTTGGGAAGAAGAAATACACTCTACATTTTTAAGCATGTTCTGTGAATAAAATTATCCCAATTTTAGTAAAATGACTGAATATGAACTAAAAAAAAATGACAAGAAGTGAAGAGTAAAGTTGGACTTGCATTGACATAGAAAATGACAATAGTAGCACAGTAAAATAACCTGCAAACTAGATAACTTCTGTAATATTTTTATCCTTTCTTCATGAAGGCCTTTGATGTCCATTAGCCGAGATGAAGCTTGGTCCTGCAGAATGTAATCAGTTGATAAGCTTACCCCCACCCAGTATAAGTTTTCAGTAGTCAATCAAGGAGAGAGAAGCCATCACAATACCATTAGATTCTTGAGAGTAGACTCCATATCTTGCAGATCTTTTTGCTTATCTCTGACTCTATCCACATGCTTGTTCCCAATATTTGGAAGTGGGAAAGCTGTGCCTTTTGCAGCATTTTTCTGTGGCTTAATAGTGTCTAGTTGACGATCAATGTCTTTTAATTCACCAGCTGCGGTTTCTAATTCCCCTTCAAAATACAATGAAAACATAACCGACTTTCAGAACATCCCTTGGCCTATCAGACCATGAAAATCTGCCACCATCCAAAGATTCTTCCTTTCTACTGTATTAAGGGCAGGTGATTGAGCGACATTTTTTTTGTGGGAAACATATGTACATTAATAAAGAAGTGCAAGAAAATATGGAGAATTCTGCAGCTTAAGAAAATACACAAGTCAAAACGCTCAGAGAGAGAAACCCTCATTGTAGGGAGGAGAGGATACCAACCCAGGTGGATTATTAGACTCTTACATCCTGAAGAGAGACTACCCACAAGGGACAACATTAATAATCAATGCATAACCCACCCACCCTACCCCTTCTTGATCCAAAATATATATATATATATAAGAAATAGAGCAAACAAGGAAAATATTACAAAAATATCTGGCAAATAATCTAACAAGGTTCATAAAAAGCTATATAACACAATAGATGTAAGAATTTACATTTCAAACGTTTAAGCTCAGCTTTATGTTTTGCTTCCAAGTCACAATCGCTCTGCAATTCCCTTGCCAACATTCTATGCTTGAAAAACACATCGATAAAGGCCAATCTCAAGTTCTTAACTTCATTTTTAAAGTCAGTTGATGTCTTCTGCCTACTTGTGCCTACCAAAAGAAGCAGTATACAGATGTATGAGGAGTAAGTTTGAAAGGAACTGGATCATAACATATGACGTTTGAAAGACATCTAATCTAAAGTCTAACCATCTTCTGGAAGCACTTTTAAAAGTGCATCACGCAATGCATCCTTCACACGCCACTGGTTGTCAATTGCAGCTATGACATTACCTACAATATTCTTAGTCTTTTCAATGGTAGTCCCTCTATCTTCTTCCATCTGATTAAAACTTTTACATGAACATGAACTTTCAGTCGCATCTGCTTGTGAAAGGCGGTCAAGAAAAGCATCCTGCAATGCAGACGGAGCACCATCTAACAAAAAAAATACAAGGCAGCCTTTTCAGCAAGTACATTTGAACAATCATACAACTATTACTAGGTCAAAAGGTATACATTCAAATCCCCATAAACATTCTCAAGCTCAGGGATATCATTGAATTCCAACATATAGATGAAAAGAAGAAATAGAATGGTAAATAACTAAAAACTCAGAGTGGAGCAGGGGACTTTTATGAGCAATAGAGCAAGCAAAACCATCTAGTGCTTTAAAAATTAAATAGATCTGACGGTGTATTAAAATCATATCAACTTGTGGCTTTCAGTTGATGCCTAAAGGGTGGTACAGAAATATTAAAGATGAGCACAGATGAACCAACCCAAAAACATCATACAGAAAAATTGGACAGCAGGATGAAGAACATTTTCATAATTTCTGATGAAAAGAATAACAGTATACAGAATTCAAACATTAACTTAAAATGACGTATCCATGTCGATATGCAACAATCATGAAAAGAACCCATTAGTTAACTCAGAACTTTTGCACCTACTACCAAGTTTAATATATTATATACACACACAAACTTCATGAAGCTAAAGCCAGAATTAACTAAGATTTTTCATCATAACTAGTACCGCGACATTGAACATAAGTTTGATCCTCACCATCCCTGATGGAAATGTCTTCAGCATCTTTCAGATTGTTCGATTCTCTTAAACGGATGGAACAAGATTCCAAGTCATTAACCATCTATTGTAAAAAAGCATATGGTCAATTTCCCACAATCAATATAGAGTACCATAACCATAACACCAAAGAAGACAGGATCATAACAGACAAGAAGAAATAGAGAACAATCAACACAGGATGTCCTACCTCTTCCCAAGACTTATTGACCACTGTTAATGTGGAATCATATGCCTTTTGTTTGTCCTTCATTTGAGAAAATTTATTCTCAAGAATAGAGTGCTCCAGCTTCTGAGTTTCTAAGTTCTGTGATAGCTTCTGAATTTGATATTGCAGGAGTTTAACGTCAAGCTACAAGTCAAAAAATATAACATAAGTTCAAAACAAGAAGATTACATGTGTGTGTGTGTGTGTGTGTGTGTGTATAATACAGCTAGGTGATCATATGTATGCCAGCAAAAATGTCTATAAGTTTTGATATGGGAAGTGAAAGGAAGATATGCATAGATCTTACATCACTTGAATAGCTGATTGACAAGAGCATTTGGCTCATTTGGTAACTTTCTCCCCAAAAGGGGATAGATTTGAAGGGAATTTGACATTCATGTTTCATATGAATTTCAAAGAAATGTCTGAAATTTAGATTATTTTCAAATAAGTACTATATAACTTCTCACTTATTTTCTTCTATCTCGAAGCCTATCATATATCATAGCCCAACCACTTTAACTTAGAAATGATAATTGACAAGGAAAACAAAAGTTAGAACATATGGAGTGCACACATCATCTTTAAAGGAGGATGTATTCAGTCATAGACTCTACCCTAATCTGTGTTTGATGATTTTATATCAAGCCAACCTAATTAACAATCGAATAGTCTTCGAGTCAACACACATTTCATTAACCACCCTCTAAAATCAACTATAATCTCTCCCATATCCTTAACAAAATAAAGATGCACCCAATTCAGATATTAGTAACCAAGAAAATCTTTACAAGGGTTTATTCAATACAGAGAAGGAAAAAAACCTTCAAATGATACCAGCCAAACTTGTCTTTCGCTTAGAGTCTTGCTATTGTGTTTGACACTAGCTCGATTGATCTATTCTGAACATAAATGGGTTACATCCCCGAGATGGAGCCAATAAGAGCAACCTTGACTCGTTAATTTTGTCTAGGGCTCAAACACTATTGTCTACAATTTCCATCCCTAGCTGCATAAACTCTAGGTACAACTGAAATGCATAAAATCACCGCAAATAGTTGGGACAAAAAACCAGAGACTGAAAAACTGCGAAGACTAAGCAGTAAAGTGCCACCCTATTCATATACAAAACAATTCAATCCGACAAAGTAGTAAAATTTCACAATCTAAAATCAATTGATAAGTTTCAATGGTGTACCATAAACCTTCATCAACTATTAGACCACGAATTGTTCAAATCATCAGGCAAACTCAACCAGCAAAACAACAAATACAAATAATCCAAATACGAAACCTCCAATTCAAACTAAGAAGAAACATATGAGCAACTAGAAGCAAATACAAGCACAAAAGACCTCACCTTTTTGTCGTCATAAATGGGCAAAACGGGCTGCTTCTTAGCAGTAGCAGCCATGGGAGATATGGAGCTAAAGTGACGCCTTTTTCGATCAGACTCACCTGTGCTCCCCATTGGAAACCCTAGAAAGAAACTCCCCCCGCAAACACTTCCACCCACATTACATCAGACACACCCCCACAAAACGAAAACGGCCCCAATTCAATCAACCCCTTTTATACAACAGCTAGGCAGGCACACCATCAAACCCTATAAACTCCAGCACAAACCCTAGCTGGAAAAAGCCCTAATAAATTTTCCCAATAAATAAGACAGTTCCTTTTCCTTTTCTGCTCTCTCAATCCCCAAATTCTCAAGCCCTAATTCAAATTCCACAACCCCAACTCAAAACCCTAATATCTTAATCTTAAGATTGTTGAGAAATTTTGATCCATTTGATCTCTCTCGTTCTCGGCTGAGACTGGAATCCCCCAACACACACAGACAGAACAAAAATATAATATAAAATGACTTTTTTATGGTTTTGTAAATCGTGCAAGAATATTTGAGAAGTAGAACGGCAGCGTGGAATTCTGTGAATGTAGAAGGGTGTTTTGGGTATTTAAAATATCAAAGGGAGAATTGGTTCTTTGTGAGAGTGTGAGGGGTGATTGGTTGGGCGTGGGGTTGTAGGTGGTGCGGTAAGCACGGGGGATTATTTGATCGGTTTCACCATCGCTCTGCGTGATGAAACTGAGCAACTCGGAATTGGATTCCATCTAGATCCATTTTATGAGAATTCTAAGATTCTTACATTTTAATCAATTTATTATGTATCGTGTAGTTAGAAATTATTTAATTTTTTTATTTAAAATTAAACACAAACATTATCTGACAAAAACTGATCATATGATGTACGATGAACGCCTAGGATGTGGAGATCCCTAAGATCCCTACAAAATGGATCTGGAGAGGATAGCAACTCCACCCTAAGCACTTCCACCCTTAAAGCCCCCTCGACAAAAGGTAATTCAATCATTTCAAGCGACCACTTAGTATTACGGTCTAGTAATATTTATCTTCAATTGTAAGCGAGAGGTCTTAAGTGCGATTCTCGCCAAAGACGAATTTGAACCCATTATTGCATGCCCTTATGTGGCTTAACCTACTCTCACACCCCTTTAGTGTAGATAATATCATTAGTTTTTGCCACTTAGTACTGCGGTCAAATGGTATTCATCTTCACTTGTAAGTGAGAGGTCTTAAATTCGATTCTCGCCAAAGACGAATTTGAACCACATTATTGCTAGCCCATTGTGAGACTAAGCCCACCCCCCTCCATTTTAGTATAGAAAATATTGTTTGTTCCAAAAAAAAAATCCCTCTAAGTGAACAATAACTGCCTTTAATGAATAGTAACTGTTCAAGTGCATTTCCACCCCTAAACTAAATAACTCAGGCAATTCGTATTAAAATATTATTAATTATTTTTTTTAAATAATTTTTTTTAATTTCGGATAAAATTTTAACCAATCTCGTTACATCACGTGTCATTATCCGAAAGAACAATTTTTATGGATAGATTTTTAATGAATTTCGTAGCCATGTGTCATGGTTGTGTAAGAATTTTGTGGATAGATTTCCAATAAGATGAAACAAGGTGAAGAAACTTAAATCAAGCTTGTGGTGGAAGAAAAAAGCTCTTAGCTTATTTGGTGTTTTTTTTAAAGTTTATCTGACGTGTTTTTGTAATTTTATTTGGTGTAATTTTCTAAGTTTATTTGGTGTGCTTTTGTAATTTATTTAGTTTTTTTTTTAAGTTTATTCGGAGTGTGTTTATAATTTTATTTGGTAAAGTAAATAAATACGAAAAAATATGAAATTACATAAAGTATCAAATTAAATAAAGTACTAAATTAAATAAAGTACTAAATTGAATAAAGTATTAGATTAAATAAATACCAAATTATATAAGTACGAAATTACCACCCAAAGTGAAGGGAAAATTATGGGATCCGATTTTATAACAAATTCCCTAGTAATCACCATAACATTTTGTTGTGCTAGGACCCCCTCCACTTGTTCCATTGTCTCTTGCATGCCTCTTTAGCACGTCCGTTGTTTTCAATGTCCAAACTATTTAGAATTTGGAGACATTCTTTCTAGAGGTTTGTTCATAATTTCACAATCTTGTTAAGCCATCCTTTCTTCTCTAAGCATCCCCTTTCTTGCCTAAGTAGCTCTCTTTGTCTCTCAGTAACCACATCACGTCTCTCAATAGTCGTTTCGCGTCTCTTAATAGCCGCAACTCTAACATGTTCTCTAGCCACATCCCACACCAAGTTCAGTTCACTTTTACGAGCAAGTTCTTCCACATGTTTTGTACAATCACTCCTGGAAGACCTCCCTTTTTTTCTTTGCAACATTGTTACCTTGAGGCCTGAGTGAACAATAAGTCGGTTATGACATTCATGACACTTCAGGCACTTCAAATGTGTTGCCTTCCTAAAATGCAAGTCTACTTCTAGCAGAGAGTGTAGAGGGATGTCATTCATGACAACTTCTGGACTGGCTAGCACAATCCTGAAATTGGGATACTCTTTGACAACATTCCTGCTAGTTGAATAATTTGTTTTTGTATTTTGCATTGTAGGAATCTTGTGCTTGAAGTGTCTATAAAATGTGGGTGAAGACAATATTATAATCAAACTAATAATGTCAATTTGGGTTGGGTGTAATACAAATAAATAAATAAAGTATTGCCGCCCGATCCACTAAATTTTCACCACTTCGAAGATTAGAAGTAGATTGAGCAAGGGCGTCTCTGCAATAAGTAAGCGATTGGTTAAGTGTTTTCCAACGACATTGAAGAGATTGATCTATTCTTATGGGGCCAAGCTTCCCAGAAAACAAGGTATGAACCGTCTTCCAAAGTTCTCGCAAGTGCATCTCATTAGCCGTAATCAGGTCATGAGTGGCTTGAACCCAACATTCCCACAACATAACATCTTCAATGGCCGACCAATTCGAACATGCTTCATTAGCCACTTTTTTGTAAACAAAAGTGTATGAAAACTTTGAGAGAAAGATTAGTCGAAAGTTTTGAAAATATTGAAATGTGGTGTAAGGTGAAAGATAATAGTTAGGTATTTATAAATAAATATATATATATATATTATTTTTCTATATTTTTAGTAATTTTTTATTAACTTAGTTAATCTGGGCTATTGGATTACAAAAAAATTGAAATCCAACAGCCTAGATTTTGACACGGGTCCAACAGTAACATTTTTTTGCCAAAAAACCTAGACCGTTGATTGGTTCACTTGATTTCACAAAATGACTTAACATTAATGTTTGGGTGAGAAACTTTCAAATTTTAAAAAAGTTAGGCATAGTGATGAAAAAATGGATCATAAAAAGTTGGATACAAAGGAATAAAAGTGCACCGCGTAACATTACAAAATGCATATGCCATATAGTACTACGGTCTAATAATATTCCTCTTCACTTGTAAGTGAGAGGTCATCGGTTCGATTATCGCCAAAGGTAAATTTAAACCACATTATTGCTAGCCCATTGTAAGGCCAAGCGCATTCCTCTCTTTTAGACTTTAAGTGTAGCTACTAATGTTTATTAAAAAAAAAAAAAAAAAAAAAGACATTACAAAAGGCATGTGAGAAATGACTTTAAATTTAGAAGTCCCTCGCCCAAACCCTAAATAATATTTTATAGGCACTTCATTAACCAACAAAATATATAATTCTAACAGACTTTAGGGTCTTCAAGTTCGCTACAATATGCAACCAAGCTTTATAACATCCAAAGAAAAGTGATTTGTAATATGAGCTGTGATCTTTAAATTCTACCATTTTGATCGTTGGTAGTTTAATACAAGAGTAAAATAATAAAGCAGTTGAGCACTTTTCAATATCATTTCTTTTTACCACGGTTAAACAGAACAGAACAAAACAAACGAGCATGCGCTTCTACACTGTCTTGTGTTCCTGTCTTGTGTTCCCATGTCCATGCCTAGCAGGCCTTCAACTTTCCTACAATTGAATCAAAAGAATAAGACGGAAAAATGGAAAACCTCGAAAACGATTCGCTGAGCGGCACACAAATTTACACAAAACTGAGCACCATACCCTGCAAGGATATAAAAGCCTCATTCATCTTTCGTCCCATTATCGTGTCTCTTGTTCTGCCCAGCTTTGACAAGCAATGTCAAAAGAGCTTCACAAACTTGAGAAGCATCTGCTTCAGAAGGGTCGTCTGACAACGACGAATACAGGAGCTGAAAGAAAATACAATAACAGAGGCAAGAAATCTCAACATGAAAATGACTCCGGAACAATGAAAAAATTATTTTTCTTTACCGTTGTTTTCGTTAACACCAGATAGTCACATGTACGCACTCACTCCTTACATACCTTAATCACTTGACAGATCACAATCTGCATTAGCTTTCGTAAATTCACATAATATACTACACCTGATATAGTCCTCCATAAATAGTCCTCCATGCACAGATATCTTAAGCAATGCAGTAGAATGTTCCTCTCGTCTACTAAGTATTCTGTTCAGATAATATGTTGGTTAATGGCTACCGCAATCAGTTCAAAAAAGATTCTACATTCACATTAATTTTACAAGGATAGGTCACCAATAAGTAGTATGTTAGGACGAAAAAATACCCTTGAAAGATAGGAATACCACTTTGGCCACCATTAGTAGCTTTGATGAGAGCATTAGAGTTTCGAGATGAATCTCCTGCAGAGCCTCTCGCTTTTCCATCAACTACAGAGGGAGCATCTGTTGCAGTACTAGATGACTCTGTGGTCGATGAATGGTTTCCACTAGACGACATGTCATTGCTAGATGTAGTAAGGGAGGCCAAAGTTGGCCGAGACCAAAATGTCACCAATTCTTGAGCATTTCCATTGGAAACCCCTGAATCACTAGAAGAGGGTTCCACTGCAAAACAGCAGAAACATTTACCTCAATCAATCAAAGATCCATACCTTATGACAACTCAGAAAAAGAGCACCCCCAAGTAAAATATAAATTTCACTATAATAATAACTGTTAAGGAAAAATGTAAAAGCAAATACGAAAGGTACATTCGACAAGCTTATTCCAAACGTGTTGCATTATTGAATTATTCTCAGACATGACAGAAGGTTGAAAGGGTCATGGATCAACTACAATATTTGATCAAACGCCAAATTAGAACTCTGCTCTACTTCAAGTTTCAAGGAGTGACTAAGATGTAAGGAAAGGTAAAAAAGGGCGACCCCAAGCCAACACAGCTCCCCGCTTTGCGAATAAAAAAGAGCCATGCTAAGGCCTGAACATAAACACAGACTCAGCGAGTCAAGTGTCTTATCTGCATGTATTTGTACAAAATATAATTCCATATTCCAGAAGAATTATAAGAACATGGTAGTTTGCTTGATTTTCCATGATATATATTTTCAAATATTGGCATGGTGCAGCACATGTAACACTAAGAACTGTACTCACGACAAGACCAAAAGAAAAAGAAAATCCAACTAATGGAAATGTAGAGGGAAGCTATTGCAGCAAATGAACAAGTACTCCAGGTATATACAGTAATAGCACCACAGTTCATAACCAACTACCCACCTCCACCTTCTCCACTCCCACTATAGGTTGAGAAAACTTAAAGAAGGATAAACTAGAGAATATGTCGTTATGGAAGAAGCATGATTACCAGAATCATCAGTGAAACAGCGTGTGAATAATGAAGTTGTCTGAGAAAGATAAGAGGCAGCATCATTGAGAGTTGGTACTGAAGTAAACAGCTGAGGGATGACCCCGTCATTTCTTAAAGTATAATTGTGAGGCTGAAAGAAAGAGAGTTGTTAATATATTAAAGAAAATGATCAAGGACTGAAATTCTGAAGTTTTTCTCTTATGGAGCAATGCGATATAAAGAGTGCAGTTAACAGAGGACAACACCAAAAGTGGAATACACAACCAGATCCCGGCCACAAAAGCCAACCGGTTGCACTTGTGTCATCCAAAATTGTCATTTCTAAATACATAACAAGAGGGCTTAAAGAATAGAGACTCTCAACAAGCAGCAACTGGTGCCCTAGTTGCCAATAACCGAGCTTGCTGGAAACTAATATTGAACTGAGAAACAATACTATATTTTCTGCGAAAGCATGTGCGCCGAAAAAGTTGATTGAAACCTCGCAATCTAATCATCATTATCATTTTATACCTTGAGCAACACCTTAATAATCTCGAGAAAAATCCGATGCAATGCGATATCAATACTCCTTTTTTAACTACTAATTAGAAAGCAACTACATTCACCGCATAAAATTCATTAGGCACTTAATACTATATTTTCTGCAAAACCATGTGCGCCAAAATAGTTGATCGAAACCTCACAATCTAATCATCACTATCGTTTTATACCTTGAGCAACACCTTAATAATAGAAAAACCGATATCAATACTCCGTTTTTAACTACTAATTAGAAAGCAACTACATTCACCTCATAAAATTCATTACCTAAGTGGCTAAGCACAAAAAACATGCCCTAATATTTCAAAATTTAAGTTTTTGAACGTTAAGTGTTAATTAATTAATTAAATCAGCTGCAAGAGGAATCAGGTTGAATGATAGATAGGTTACCATCAATGGCGTCGTTTCGGTGGGTTTGGACTTTCCATCTTGCATTGGATACCTCAATTTCTGAAAAATTCAAGCAAAAACCATATAGATTCATGTGCCTGAAAGGAAAAGACAAGAAAAACCCCTAAATTTGAATCATATTATTGCTAGCCTATTATGAGGTTACCATCCCTTATGCTTAGTATAGATAATATTATTATTTGTTAAAAAAAATAAAATTACTTGAAGAACAGTAGTAAAAAAATTATTATATATATTCAAGTATTAAGTACTGTGGAACCATGATTTTCCACAGCCAGAGTAAGTCTGATCCGAATAATGTTATCTCAGAAGTCCGATCATGCACTTACCAGCTCCAGGCGGAGCTGTATCAGACAAAGTAGGGTGCCACCATCATTCTACTATAAGATTACACCACAAGTAATCACAACTTCTAAGATGATGCAATATCTATTTACTAAATATCATCTAGGATTCTCATCGCTTAAAACGAGGATTCTATCCTAAAAAGGTTTTTCTCCCAAGGTATAAATACACCCACCTAAGGTTCATCTATGGTAACGCAATACATACACTTCAATTCTCTTGCTCAATGCTTGAATCTAAAATCATTCACTAGCTTGACCGTTAAAGAGCCTTTGGCCGACACCTCCCCTTAATCTAAGGCTTGCTATGTTGTTTTACTGTTTTGTATGTTGCTCAGGTTTACTCGGATATGTGCTCAACCCCCACTCATGGAGGTGCGCGAATTTGGTTCTAACAATGGTGCTTTCATTGAGAGAGAACCCATATTCCTCGACCAGATCAGTTTATCGGTTCGGATGTCAGAAAGCTCAGTGAACAATGTTAACCCAACCATCTTCCCAAACGATACCCACCAGGGGCACAATGGTGTCGCTGCATGGACGAGATGTGGGAAGACGTCATGAATATTTGTTTGTCTTTAGAAGGCGTTCTGCAGAGCCCACTAGCTAAAAAACCCACCTAACTAGCCGATATACATGAAAGATCTAAAAGAAGTTGTTTCTTGCTTCAAAGAACTGGCTACCCAAACAAAGGAAGTGATTGATTTGACGTCAGGAGGGTCATCCTAGCGTTCCATCCAAAAAAAAAAACAAAGTAGAAAATCTAGGAGGTTTCTGGGGCTCCATCCAGTCTAACCTCCATAACTAACGGTGTCATCCAGGATTAACTGCATATATAGGGAACAATAATACCTGGGAAACACCAGGAGAGAAGGGAAGGCTGCTTGCAAGAAACTAAAGCTGGTGGCCAACATCAACAAGCCGCTGGCTATCGACTCCTACATCTTGATGTTTTCTAATTGAGATTTGGAAGACGTCCACTCACCTGATAACGATGCCCTCGTCGCCAAGGTCTAGATTTCAAACGCCTTAGTAAGCCGCGTCCTAGTTGACAACAGCTCAAGAGTTAGCATCCTCTTCAAAGATGCCACAGAAAAAATGAGGATTCTTGATAGTATCAACAAAGGGAAGACAACCTTCACACCTCCAACAAGGCACTATTGTGCTAATTAGGAACTGTAAAGCTGGCTGTCCAGGCCGAGCCCTACAACAACCTTGCAACCTTCCATATGATGGATTGCCTAACCCCTCACAACGCCATTGTTGGCCGGAACTGGTTACACAAGATGAAGGTCATCTTTTCCAACTACTACCATTTACTCTGTTATCTGAGGCTCGCTGAAGTAAAAGAGATAAAAGGGAACCAGTGGCGGTGTGTTGTTGCGCTGTCGAAAGCATGAATATGATTAGAAAAGAAGAATGAAGCTCTAGCACACGTGTGGACAAATTAACATAACAATCACAGTCAAGAGGTTAACATGCGAGCTACAAAGAATTCGACTTGGATCTTGACCCCTAAGATGACATTACTCCAAAGTTAAAGGTGGACAAAGATGCAGTCTGCATCAGTCTCGACCCAGAAAACCAAAACGAAAGGCCTGGATCGACTCAAAACTAACCGATCGTGAAAATGAGCTGTTTACCGACTTCCTGCAAGCTAATAGAGACGTGTTCATACGTTCAGCAGAAGACATACCCTGAATCAATCCCTATGTAGTCTGTCACCGTTTCCACCTCGACCCAGTTGCCAAACCAATTATCTAGCCTAAACGAAACCACAATATAGAACGTAGTAAGATCATAGAGGCATAAATAGACAAACTTATGAACGCTTGACTTATCATTGAAGTCAACCATCCAGATTGGCTAGCGAATGTTGTGCTAGTACAAAAAAAGAATAATGAAAAGTGAAGAGTGTGCGTGGATTTCACAGACCTGAATAAAGCTTGCCCAAAAGACTCGTATGCTCTTCTACGAATTAACCTTCTAGTGGATTCAACAACGGGGCACGAACTATTAAGCTTTATGGATGCTTACTCCGGCTATAATCAGATAAGGATGTACGAGCCAGACATGGAAGCAACATCTTTTGTCATTGATTGAGGTACCTACTGTTACAAGGTCATGCCCTTCAGACTCAAGAAAGCAGATGCAACATACTAGTGACTTGTTAACCAAATTTTCAAGGAAAAGATCAGAGACATGGTGCAAGTTTATGCAAATGATATGGTTGTCAAGAGCAAAGAAAAGAAGGACCACATAACGCCCCTCCAAGAATCGTTTGACTTGCTCCAAAAGTACACATGAAGTTGAATATGGAAAAATGCACCTTCAGAGTAGCATCGGGAAAATTCTTGGGATACATAGTGACTAAGCGAGGAATCGAAACTAACCCAGATCAGATCAAGGCCATCATAGAGAGGAGGTCACCCCGAACCATGAAGGAAATATAAAGTTTGATCGGATGAGTGACAACCCTTAATAGATTCTTTTCAAGGCCTATCAACAAGTGCAAACCATTCTTTACAGCATCAAGAAAAGTAAGGGCCTTCTATGGGCAAATGAGTGTGAAGAAGCCTTCGTAAAACTCAAAGAGTACCTCTCCAAACCCCCGTTGTTATCCAAACCTATGGACGGGGAAGGCATGTACTCATACATAGTTGTATCTGACTGCGCAGTAAGTGCAGCTTTGATCCGAGAAGACTCAAGGGAGCAGAAACTGGTATACTACATATCAAAAGCTTTTCTCGAACCAGAGACAAGATATCAGAAGATGGAAAAACTTATCTTAGCGCTAGTAACAACAGCTAGGAAGCTTCGACCATATTTCCAATCATTTAGAGTGGTCTGAATGATACAGTACCTGCTCAGGTCCATCCTGCATAACCTTGACGCTTCATCTAGAGTCACGAAGTGGACTATTGAACTAGGGCAGCACAAAATAATCTATTGTCCCAAGACATCAATAAAAGCCCAAGCCTTAGCAGACTTCGTGGTAGAATTCACTTTTGCACCGCAAAGTACCATAGAGGCAACAAGTTCTCAAAGCCCCCAGAAAACCCTCGCATCTGGAAACTCTATGTGGACGAGTCGTCCAAAATTAACGGAGCAAGTACAGGAATGGTGATGCAAACACCGAATATATCTATGCTAAAAAAGCTCTAAAATTAGGATTCAAAGCAAGCAACAATGAAGCAGAGTACGAAGCCCTCCTAGCTAGACTCAAAGTCGTAAAGGAACTCCAGATAAAAACATTGTTATTCATTGTGACTCGATGCTCATAGTTAATTAGGTTATGGGAACTATGTCGTTCATTACCCTACCATGAGACTCTACCTAAACAAGGCTAAGACACTTCTCAAGAAGTCGAGAAGTATGAGATCATGAAAATACCCAGATGAGAGAACAATCATGCCAACGCATTCGCAGGTTTTATCGTCTTCGTGTTGACTCACATGTTGATTATGACACACCCTAACCTGGAATGTCCACCTAGACACTAGAATCACGATGTGTTGGCCGACACCTGGAAGGCGACGAAGCCATAAAGTGTAATGATGTGAAAAATGTGAATAAATTAAAACCTAAAAGTGAATAATCTAAAGTGCGCATATGAGCGGAATTGAATTCATATCACACAAGTAATGTCAGAGCATAGATAAATTGCAGTAAAAGAAGAGTAAAGATATTTACACCGAAATGAGAAGTCTCTTACATAACAATTTTTACCAACAATCCTCGTCGTCACAAAACATCTGCCACTAAAATCTTGGAGGGGCAAAAAACAAGGGTGAGTGGGTCTGAAAATAAAGTTTTGTAAAACCTTTTCGAAAAGTGTAACCCCTCGCTGTAAAACAAGTATATGGTTTCCAAAAAATATTATAATAATAGTATGTAGTAGGTACCCTGTAGCAGAAGTGAGTCAAGATGTAGGGTACGACAATAAAGTATCACAACATTAAATCTCAAACCGTTTTTATAAGAATTCAATGCTCATTAATTTATGTAGGCACACAAGTCCATTGCAGAGATATTCAAACAATGGAACAAGCTGGGTGTAGGTTTTACATTCGAGTACTACATCACGTGAGTTACGCTAGTCACATCACATATGAGTCCAAAACATCACACAAAAGGACAGGCTGACACCTAACTCTAGATCTAAAGCGAATGTAAACGATGCATGTGAACTACATGTGAAGCTGGTTCTTGGCCCAAGACAGTACAAATAACTAAGTGACACCGTGCAAACATGTAATAATGAGCAGGTAAAGCACAAGGATGTCATGCCACAAGTTTATGCTCATAAATAATATTAAAAACATAAAGTGTATGAAAATTCTATTTGTAAAGCTATACATGGCATGTCACATCATAGTATATAAAAACAGTTGTTGGGAAAATCACATATACATATACATATATATATATATATATATATAAAGACCCACTCACATAACCAAAGCGTGCACGCCCTTGGTGAACCTTGTCGTTTGTCGATCCAAATAAGCTTGTACCTATACCAAGTCACTTTGACTTTAGCAAAGTACTTAAACATAAATCATACCCAAAATGGACATATTAACTATAATCTGTCCAAATTTCATATTTTACAGAATTTCTCCTAAAACTAGAGGTAACTGCAAAAATTCCCCTAACTTCTTTGAATTACCAAACAGCCCTAAAGTTTCAACAATTCTTGCAGTTTGGTCCCTGTTGTAAAAACAGTACAGCAACATCATTTTTTTTTCTAAAATTTCCCACCAAACAAGCATACGATATGAATTTGAAGTGGGAAACAATGGGAATAGAAGCATACCAAAATTAAAGCCCTAGGTGGCTAGGAAAGTCGAATTTCGTCGGATTCTCACGGACTTGAAAAGGATTTTCATTGGAAATTTCTAAAGTAACACAACATAGTCATTTCTCAACTATTTTTCACACAAGAGGTATCAAAATGAAGCTTAGGACAAGGAGAACGTTTCTATACCTCTATGGGAACCAAAAGTTGGGCGAAGGTGAACAGAAAATGGCCAAGGGCTCTCGACCATACTTGAGTTTCGCCCCAACTTAGAAGATTCGAACATGCAATACTCGAACTTAGTACTCTGGACCTCAGGAAGGAATTTTTAATTTCAAACTCGACCAAATCAACGTGATTTGGTCGGGTTCCACCCAAGGACCTACGAAACTCGTCGGAAAGATGGTGGTTAGTTAAACACACTTCTAAACGCACAGAAACTTGCATGCAAGCTTTTAAAACGCACTAGAAAAGTCCATAAATTAAGTTTTAGAGGGGGGAGGTTCACCTTATTGAGATGAAGGACTTCGGTTCACTGGGTTTCGATCTTAGAATTTCTTCATTTTCTCTAGATTTCTTGTTTTTTCGAGTATAGGGTCGAGTTCTAGAAGCTTAGGTGATTTTTCATTGAGTTTGGGTTGTGTTTGGAGGTGGTATGGTGGCTGCCTGGGTTGAGCCAAGAGGGAGAAGATAAGTTGCAGAGGGAGTTACGGGAGAAAGTTTGAAAGGTGAGGAAAAGTTGAATGGGTAAAGAGAGAGAGGGAGATATGTGAATGAGTGAAAAAGGTGAAAAGAGTGAGAAAGAGAAAGGGGGGAATGACTGAAAATGGGAAAAAAAAAGGTGAGGCGTGGAAGAGAATCGGTTGACATGGGGAGAAGAAACAAGATAAAATTGGGGGGATGAGACATGAGAGAGGAAGTGAGAGAGATTTAACAAAAAGTAATGGTGGTGTCTGATGGAGTAGGAAAGTAGGGTGAAACCCAAACAAAATAATATTAAATCTTCCACTTGCCTGTAATGAAGCCAATAAGTTCTCATGCAACTCACCCATGTACGAAACCCACCACTAGAATTTCATTCCAGTTATTGGGGCATAAGCGGTTACCCAACCATGCCGCATAGCACGCAGCTAGATCATCCAGTGAAGTGTTACTGCAATTTCCAAAATTACTGGTATCATTGAGAAGTGTAGGAACAATAGTCGGAAAGAGACAACATCTCAATTGTCAGAACTTAATCACCTTAACATCTCAAGTGAAACAAATTTCTTTCCTGGTCAACTTGTAAGGAATAAGGCTAAGGTGGAGTAAGTTAGCACAGAATGTCAATGGTAATCGACGAGACCAAGGATACCTCATATTTCGCAAAATCGTGTAATAGTTCTAATTTTTCTTCAACTACAACATTTTTGGGGATTGACAAGAATGTCGTTTGCTGAGCTTACGTCTCCAAAAAGAAATATGATCTAAACAAAACTGGCATTTAAGGAATTTAGTTAAAGCTGATTTGCTTGAAATTGCTAGGATCAAATCATCAGTGTCTAGAAAGTTTGACTTCATTATTGGAGTAAACAAGTTCTCAATATGGTTATTATGAATCTTTCGGGACATGGACAGAATGCAGGGTTCGTCAGGTTCATAAATGATATTGGAGCATTTGCCAACCTGCATGACATCACGAGGAACTCATAATGAACATGTCGAGTCCTGAACGCAGTCTTAGGAACATCATCATTTCTGATTTTCAGCTGATCGCAACCAAACTTCAGATCAATCTCGAAGAAAGCTCGGGCTCCATAGAGTTGGTCAGAGAGATCTTCAATTCAAGACATGGATTAATGATTTTTAATCGTCACCCAATTGAATTGCTAGTAAACAATGTACAATCTTAAGGTTCGGTCTTTGCTCTTCAAGAATAGAAGCAGAGGTCTTTACGATGAAGGTTCAAGGAAAATAGGTGTTATATTTGAACATAGATCAATGGTGCCTCACACATCTCACTTTAGTGGTATCATAGGTAGATATTTAGGAATGACGTCAGGAATTCAGTTTAATCTGGTTCACAATTTCAAGCTGTACCAGATTGTCGTCTTCCTCTACAACATGTGCTAATAAGCCTTCAAAACCTTTCTCAATAAATGTTCTGCCTTTACAGCAGGGATTAATTTGTTCTTCAATTTCTGAGGTTTGCTAGTAGGGCTGATAATAGGGATGGTAGGTTGTCAAAAAATGATTACTTTCGATCAATGCTCTACCAAAGGAATAATAATAATGTAGTTGATCCATCTCTTGGATTACATGGAAATCCATGAAATCCAACGAAATAAGATTAATTGGCATTATTGGATTGGTAATGAAAACAGTGCAATCATTGCACTCATGCAGGACATAATAGACTTGCCTAGTGGCATTGGAATTCTCGAGACATACCCAACTAAGGTACCATGTGATTGAAGTATTTGAACAAACATGAATAAAATGACTAATTAGTGGTTAATGTCGTTGTCATTACTATGGGTTTACTATTCTCCTACAAGGCTTGCCCCCAAGTTTCCACGATTTTAATTTCTTCGGCTAAGGTAGTCACTGTTAATCAATCTATTAGTCGTGCCACTAATTAACGCATTTATAATATTTTGATATTGTTCATTACCCTGAAATTGTGAACATGCGTTCTAGCACAAAGGTATCATTCCCAGATATTAGCATTTGTTCGGTATCAGAAATCATACCGCCTGAATATTGGTTTATAGTTCCGAGGTATCAAACAACATCATCAATAAGTAGCGCTACCGTAGGCTGATTACCAGTTAGAGCTCACTCAGCTGAGTTGATTGTATATAAAAGCTAATCGGTAATCAGCTGAGCGATAGATTGTGAGTCATGTTAACGCGTTACGTTTAAAATTGTCAAATTAAAAGACAAAGTAGAATTAAAACATAAAATGATTAGGGATGAGGTATTCTTTTTTCATTTCTTGCTTTTATAAATTGCAGAAGAATTCATAAACTTCATGCCATAGCCAATGGATTTGGACACAAATTCCTTTTCTCCATAGCCAAAAAAAAGAAAAAAACATAAAAACAGAGTTTAAGGAAAAAAGCATCACTAATCTTCATTATACTTCGAACAACCCCATTTCATTGAAATGACCAAATTAACTTAAATTCAAACAACCCCATTTCATTAACCAAATTCTAACAGCGTATCATATTTCTGTATCCGTAGTGTCCCGTTCAACATGCACAACACTCCTAGCATTTTGAGACAATTCACACCACTAGAGGCTGCGAAGGAGAATGCCTTCAAACGTGATCCCAGGTCCAAATGCCAAGGCAAGTCTACATTCCTCTTCCCTCCCCCCCTTTTTCTTCAACTTCAACTCCTCCCTCATATTTTCCATCACATAAAAAATGGTGTTGCTGCTCACATTCCCATAGTCCGTCAATGCCCTCCTGCTGCTCTCAAGCTTATCACTGCTCCGCTTTAGCGTGCTCTCCAGCTTGTTCAGAATTGCCGGTCCGCCCGGGTGCACTGCCCAAAACAGCTCATTGAAGTCCCTCAGCTCCGCATTGGCCGCCACAACCAGCTTCTTGCAAAACACCTCTATGTTTTCGTCGATTTTCTGAGGCAGGTCCCTCCCAAGCTTGAAGTTAATACCTTCCTCGAACAGCCTGCCGTCGATCACATTGTGTGTCTCCGGGAGGAACTGCTGGACGGCATAGTTGAGCTCCATGAAAGGAGACTCTTGCCCTGCTATTGGGTTGCTACCAATGATCACAGCTGCAGCCCCGTCCCCGAATAGCGCTGCCCCTACAAGGTCGTAAGGGCACGCCTTGTTGGGGGGCCAGGAACCAAGGATTGTGGTCTCGGAAGTGGTTAGCAAGACGCGACTTCCTGGGTAGTTTTCAGCTATGTCTTTGGAAATGCGGAGGCCAGTGACACCACCGTAAAATCCTAGGAAGTAGAGCATGACGCGGCCAACGTCGGTCCTTAGGCCGAGCTTGCTTGAGAGTTATAGGTTGCCGCCAGGTAGTCTGATTTCACTTGAGGATACGTAGACAATGTGAATGATATCTTCAACAGGCCTTCCCCATTCCTTGATGCAAGCAAGGCTGGCTTCCAAAGCCATCTCAACCACCGCAGGGTTTGCTATTTTGAGGCGCTGTTTGATGGTGGCTGTGCCCTCTGTTGCTAGCTCAGGGTATTTGTCTAGGATTTCCTTGGACATCACTGTGTATCCAGTCTTCAAAGTAGTGGTTTTGCCTTAAAAAACAGATAAATACATAATCACATAACGCTTCTAATCTGTACATATTATGTATACCACATTTATTTAACCATATCTCTGGCAGAGGTGCAAAATGAAGCCATCAATGAAATTGATAAATATGGTACAAATAGTTCTATGATTTAGTCAAAAAAGTAATTTAGACACAAGCAAGTACAGAAAGAAACTTAAAACATATATAACATAAGGAAGTTTGCTTACACAGGAGCTCCAGTTTTTCCTTGATGGGGACGTCTTCACATTTCATGTCACGAATGTAGCCCTCGACCAAGCAATCCTATGGGATGCGTTGGCTCGGGAAAGCCTTGCCCAATGCAAGGACAGTTGCCTTCCCCGGTGTAGGAGCATACCTAGTTGGGGCATGGTGTTGCTCGGAAGAACCATTAGTACCCTTTCTCTTGACTTTCGATATCTTTTACGAGGATGAGGAGGCTCAGAAAAGGAAGCTTTGTGAGTTTGGGGAGAGCTCAAAGGCAATGTGCATATAAGAGGGGAGATTTTGGTGGGTGTTGGACAAGAGTTGGTTTCAAAGGGAGAGTCGCATGAAAAGAAAGAGATGTCTATTTTATTGTGGTTTGGTGATTTTATCTGTGACTGTTCCAAGGGGGGAACAGAACAATCTTTTACTCTTCTTTTGTTTGGTAAAAGGGTGAAACAATACAATTAGTAAAGAGCATTTTGTCCTTTTTGTTTTTGTTTTTTGCCATCCAGGCATTGGCTAGCTGTTAAGGATTGGGTACCTTCTTGTTAGAGCCTTGACAATCAAAATAGAATGATCTGAAAAAAGCATTTTCGTGTGCCCCTGACAAGTGAGAAATTCTTCAGTCCCTAACACGGTTAGCCGTATTCTGAAACACGAAAAAAATCATTGGCTTATCAAATTATCTATCCAGCCAGACACTCATACATTAGCACCAAACACAAGGGGGTGGGATTGTGTGTGCGATTAAATGGTGAACTTGCCCAATCGTCCAACTGCACACACGAATAAGAACTTATAATAAGGTAATGCAAAGTTGAAATATATTAACCACCTGTAACAAAGATAGGATTAAGAGTTTCTCCTGACAAACGTAAGGTGGCGGATTATAGAGATTTTACAAAGTAATGCAACACCAAGAATATTGGGTCTTACAGCCTGCTTTCTGGTTAGTAAAGCAAGGGCATGCTTCACCCTCTCAATCTGTGTGATTTCACTCCACAATTCTTGGCCATGTCCATTTTGTATGCACTGCACTTTCCGTTGAGGGGCCAACTGTTTGTGGGTTTTTATTTTCAAGCAGGTGCAGTTCTAACTGGGCATGAGTTTTGTTCAATGCAATTTGGAGTGTGGATGGACGGTATATGTCTATGTGAGCTGATGGTTGAGACGGGGGGTCTGGATGAAATTGAGAAAGAATGGTTAGCTGAATGCTGAGAAGATGTTTTAGGACGAGGGTGGTAACAAGTGTATTTACAAGTTTGTGACATGATCGAGATGATCTTAAAAACCCACCAGTTAGCAGTAACAAAAATGTTCCACCTAAACACACAATGAAAACGAAGGAAAGTTGGATTCTGCATGTCAAGTTATTGTTGCTTCTACATACCGTGTCGACAACAGCCAATATGAAGAAACTAAACAATCACTAATTAGGAGATTATGTCTCAGACATATTATTGCTGAGAGGCTTATTCACCAGCTGTCAACGGCCTGGCGGTAAATTTTTTGTAGGGGAATGCGATCAACAATTTCAATTTTTACAAAAAAAGCTTCCTTCAATGACTGAGTTTTGTTCAATGTCGACAACGAAGTGTAATCCTGACAAAGAGAGATGTCGTTGATACAGCGAGAAAGAAAGAAAGCAATTGTTTAAAAGAAGGGCTTCAAATTAGGTGCATAGGTTCTCTGGAAGGTGAAAGTTAAAGAGGAAAGGATTCGAATCGGTAGGGGAGCATAAAGGATTTAGGATAGAGATACTAGAAATTCATTTTCTAGTTACTGGAAACTTAGATGAAGTTAAACTCTGACAAAACAATAATTCTTGAGATTTAAATTTCTCAGAAAATGAACAGGCTCTAAAATCAGTGAGTTGCAAACCTTGTTAGTTAGGATGCTTCATCCTTGGGAGCTCAAAGGAGAGAAATCCATTAAGTTTAAATGATTAAGCAATCTATTACAGGATTTTATAAGTTTCCAAAAGATGGAAGATGAAATAAACATTTAGTATAGACATTGGTGGAAGAAGTAGTTCCGGGAAAGGAATAGTAATTACCAGAATCTTCGAGCCACTCAGAACGATGGGCTTGATAAGCAGTTTAACTCGTGTACCATGCCAAGAACACAACTTTCGATGCGAAGGAATTTTTCTGGAAACTCCACAAGACTATACAACCATGTGATGGCCCATTCCATATATTGAGAACAATAACATTCATTCTGTTCAGCATGCTCCTCTGCACAACAAAAGAATAGGGTGAATTCATAGAATATGAAACATTAAGTATGGACTGCATATGGGTACTAAACTCTAAACTTATACAGGACACTAGTGCATGATATGAGGATGCATAGAGACCACCAAACGTTTGAGATCCTTGGATATTTGTTTTTTGAAGGCATTACACGCACATACACCAAGCTTAAATCTGCCTAAAGGGTCAAGATACAAAGCCCTGAATTCGGAAAATTACATTCCATGCATGATAGAGTATTCTGGTGTTCTTTTGGGCTCAGTCTAACTTTAATGGGTAATAAGTACAATGGACTTACAGTTGAGGTCTCGACCTCTGGGATTTGTCTAGCGACTGCTCTCCTGGCATCCCTTTAGATAGAAACTCAGCTTCCACTGATTGTCCTGCAATCTCTAGTGCAGATTTTAAGGATCCTAAGCAGGGAAATTGCTGATAGCCTGCATTCTCAACCAGTTCATAGTACAAGCCAAATGCTTCTGAAGGTTTATTGATATTACAAAGCCCTTCGATGACTTGGTTGAAAATATCAATACTGACACTTTGATGCTTCTGCAGACTGAATTGCAACATTTTGCATGCGTCTAACAGCTTTCTTCTCTGGCAAAGAAAATGAACCACTTCTTCCATTTTAATTGAGTATCCATTCTCATGGAGCATCCCTACAATCTCAAATGCTTTGTCACGCAACCCACTGCTGAAAAGTAGCCTTACAAGATGTGTTGAGAGATTAATATTTTGTCTAATTTTTCTCTCCAGCATTAAAATAACACAATTGGCAGATTCAAGGGCACAATTCTTTTCTAAAAGTTCTGCAAGTATACAATGGAATGTACACGTTTTTGGGAGATGAGAGCTTTTCAGCATCTTCTCTAGCGTCTGTTGAGCAAGAAGGGCCTTACCCTTCTGCAAGAGACCACCAATCAAGGATTCATAAATTTCGACATCAGGCACAAAATCCCTTCTAAGCATCCAGACTAGGAGTTCATACCCGGTTTCAAATGTACCTTCCTTACAATGGCCCATGATCAAAGTCTTATAGGACACAGGGTCTTGCGTTCCTCTTCTCATTAGCTGCCTAAACACTGCCTCGGCCTTTTTAATTTTCCCCTTACTACACAAATACTCAAAAATAGGGTTATAAGAGGCAACAAGAGGCTTACAACCGTCATCACTTAACAGTATTTCTTTCTTTGATAGCTCATCGAACAACTCCTCTGCTCTACTGTAATCCCCTCGTTGACACAAACTGCGTATCAAAACACTGTATGTAGCTGAATCTGGTGGGACCTTTAGCTCTGACATCTTTGCAAAAACCTTCAATGCTTCATCCAAGTTTCCTGCATTGCAATGCGAATGCATCAGTGTGTTAAACGTACAAGTATCAGGAGTAAATTCTCCACCGCTCATCGTTCCTTCCAAAATGTCTTTTATCTTATCTAGCTTATGCGCTTCACAAAGCCCCTTCATTAGAGTATTGTAGGTAATTCCATTTGGTTTCAACCCTTGGCTAGTCATCTCCTCCAAAACACACAAAGCCTCATCAATCTCTTGTTTCATACAATAACCTCTAATCAAGGTCGTATAAGTAACAATATTTGGATTCAAATCTGCACTTCTCTTACTCATGCCCTTCACCACATTATGGGCAATACCAACCTTCCCTGCTCTACACAACCCATCAACAAGAGTATTATAGGTAATGACATCCGGATCACATTTGAAACGCGACATTTCTTTGAAAAAGCGAAAACCTTCATCAACCATGGAGTTCATACAAAACCCTCTAATCAAAGTATTAAACGTACAAGTATCTGGTGTAGCTCCATACATACTAACCATTTCATCATACACATTCTTGGCCATATTGGTCCGCCCCTTTCTAAGCAAAATCGACAGCAGACTATTGAACGAAACAACAGAAGGCGAAACACCAATCGACTTCATTGTACTAAAAAGCTTTATAGATTCTTGGAACAGCCCAGCTCGACCGTAGTTCCTTATCAAGCTATTAAAGAACCGGTCCTCGAGCTTAACTGCCCCATTAGACTTCTTTTCAATCGAAAACAAGAAATTTCGAGCAGCATTGAGATTTCGATTGCGACCCAAGATTTCAAGCATCAAGGAGTAGGATTGGTCATTGTGAGAGAAACCCATTACCTCCGCCCACTTGAAAAATTGAAGGGCTTTGCTGGGGGCTTTGATAAGGTGGAGAGTTTGGTGCACTGTCGTTTTGGAGAGAGAGGAAGCGATTGTAGAGAGAGAAGATTCGAGCTCAGTTGACCACGGCATGGAGTCGATAAGCTTGGCCATGTCCTTAGCCCTTTTGGTTTTGGGGGTTGACAATTTGGGTCGTTGGGTATTGTTCTGCAGTTGTTCATCGTCTTTGTGGTTCTGGGTTTTCTGAGAGGAACGGCACCTGGGTTTTGCAGAAAGATGTTAAGTTTGTGTTTGGCTGGTGAGAAAATCGGGAAAGAAAATAAAGTAGAAGTTTTGAGATGACGTACCTGAGAAGAGAAGCTGGCTGAGAGTTGAGGGTAGGGCTGGAGAATTGCTGTCTAAGGAGTGCCAATGCTCGTCTCTGAGAAATGGGATTGGCGGCCATGAATAGCTTCTGGTTTCAATTTCCTCTCTCTCCCACTCCTACTTGAACTACATGGGACCCAGGGATTCTCCGCTGTCACCAATCCCGATCTATCAGCCGTTGAGGCCGTCGGCGTCTTCTTATTCTGGCGCAAGAAAGAGAAGAAATAAAAAGGGAAGAGAGACAGAGAAGGAAGGAGAAAGGGAGAGAGAGCTGAGGGGGAATGGCAAAATCGGTGGGGGATGGGGGGATGGAAAAGGGTCTCGGGATCCGTGATTGTGACTGTTCGTTCTACATTCTACCTGTCAGTTCTATTTATATTTAATTTTAAATTTTAAATTTTGAAATAATTTTTAAACGATTATGATTATGAGATCCTAGGATCCACAAGAAAAGGATCTGGCAAGAATCTTTTTCATTCCATATCACCATATGTGACCGGTTAAAATTTCTCAAAATTCACACCCTCATTTTTACTTTTTAGAAATTCTTATTAAATTTTTATTGTTGATCTTCTTCAGTTTATTCGGTCCCAAACATTGTAAAGAGTGTGTATTAGAAATCTAGAAGTAAAAGGGGTGTGATTCATACCCCTTTTTACTTCTCACACACTCTTCTAATTTTCGGCCGTCGGATCAGATGAATTGAAGAAGATCAAATGACAAAAATTAATAAGGGGTGTAAGAAGTAAAAATAAGTGTGTGAATAGTACAACCCGAAGTAAAAATAGGTGTGTTAATAACGCTACCCTCACGTTATTTTGTGTGTTTATTACTTAAATTCGACCAATCCAACTCGACAACTCTGTACATGCTCAATTCAATTTTAAATTTGATTGGACATGTAAGATTAAGTAAACCCCATACCGAGCCCAGTCCCACCTCAACCCTAATATTTATTAATTTGGGTTGATGCATTGTCCATCCAACAACCCAAACTCAATTTAAATTCTACTTGAATTCAATCATCCACATAATATTAGTCCCACATAATATCGTATAAGTTACATATTATTGGGGCTAAAAAATGTCACGCAAGGCCCAAGAGGATTGAAGGCCTAAATGTTCTATACGGTCCATGCAATTTCATGCCAAATCCAATTTATGTGACACACTAATCAAGGTTTTATTTAATTAACATGCCACGCCAAGCACATTCCTTTAAACCCAACATTTACCAAGCTCACATGGACCCTAGACATGTGGCTTAATGGGGCTTGCTTGAGGGTTTTAGTGTGGAAGGTTACAAAGGCTCACATGGCCCATGGAATACTTTTCAATATTTGAGACTTTGGCCTACTTAGTCCAAGCCTTTAGAATGATCCCATGATGAGTAAGTAATGTGGTATTTCTTTGCGCGTTACTTCAGCCATGCATTGTCATTAGCCTAACTCCACAACAACTTATATTTCCAAAGCATTTCACTATTTCCCTCACCAAAGTATGTCACCCTTTCCTAGCACCAAAACTTGTCTTCCTGTTAACCAATCTTTGCACCAAACTGTTTCACTTTTTAGCTCAATGAAAAAGTAAGCACAACTTGGCTTTCACCATTAGGGAAATATCTAATGATTTCCTACCAAAAGTGTATTTATCATTTTTGACCTTTACATCCCTTTATCTGCTGGAAATAAGCTACTTTCAGTGCCCCATTTTGTTTGCTGGACATAATGCAACTTCAGTTCGTTGTTTTACCTGTTGGGACAAGTTGTTTCTAGCACATCCTTTTACTCAACAGAAAATAGGGATAACCATCACCTAATATAAATTGGAAACCCATATCAGAAAGAATGGAAGAGACCAATTCAATTACAGTCAGGAGAGACACACTATGCTTAATTGCAAGCAATGCGGGCGAACATCTCCCTTAACTACTGGAAATCACTCTTACCTGCTGCAAGCTTCCTGCACCAGCCACAAGCCTAGCCCTAAGTTTTCCATTCTCTTTCCTTTAATGTCTTCCTTCATTTACTGCAAGAATGCCAAATCTACAGACCAAACCTTTTCCAACATGTCTCTTCAACCTCATGCTTAGGGAAGAAGAGATTCATTTTGCCACAGGAAATCCTTTTTCCTGCTGTAGAAACCTCTTCTTGACTACTGCAAGTCTTCTAGTAAGCTAACTCCAGCTCTAAGCTTTCACCTTTCGCCACTCATCTTCTACCTTAAAAGCTTCAACCTGCCACCATGACTAGAAGCTCAACCACTATGAGATATCTCTTATGAATCCTTTTCCAAAATGACAGTCTAACTACACCATAATGAATCATACTATCTCATTCGCTAAGAGATATCATACTATCTTATAAAATTTTGGCGTGCTAACTTGAGACTAAGCTCAATTGTGCGAATAGAACAAATATGGTGGCAATGTCCAATGCATTGCTAACTTCTGCAATTAAGCGACTACGACCAAGGAAAGAACATCTCTTGGCCTAGGGTTATGCCAACCTGAAGACAAGGTTGCTTTTTACTAAGAAGTTTGGTAAATGGTTTAGCTTTCAATGTCCCAAACACGAAGTAACCTGTTAACATCTCACTTTGCCGGAAAGCTAATGAAGTGACCTTTTTAGGCGAAAGAATAGAGAATTCTTCGCCAGCCAATCCTTAGATAGATAACCAACTGACCAGAAGCAATGTTGTTTACTTCTCCAAACTGAAGGTTCTCTTGAATCGTCTAGTTTTATGGCTTTAGTGCTGTTTACTTATCCAAACTGAAGATGTTGCCAATTGTCAATACAATGGTGCTTACTTATTCAAATTGAAGGTATGTTGATAGGAGGGTTAGGATAGTTAGTATTTGCTTAGGAGTGTGAGAAAGATTTCACATAGAGCGAGGGTTTTCGCGTAGAGCGTTTTGATTTTTCTGTTGAGTTGAATGGGGGCTTTCACATTTCAAAACCTTGTGTATAAATAATGTATTCATAGGACAAGCCTAGGATAATCAATTGTAGAAGCAATTTCGATCACACGATGTCTTTGAAACTTTATCTCACTTCCAGCATGCTAATCACCCCATGCTAATAAGGGAACACGTGCAAACCTTTTGATGTAATCCCATCCTTACTTTATTAACCAAACAAAACAATCTTTATTGCATAGAATCTTTAATTTTTTTTTTTTTTGGAAAACATCTTCATTTAAATAATAAGCAACGGAATGTTGGCATGCAATCCCAATTAGGCTCCCAATTAGGTGGCCTAGGCATATTATGTTTTGTTCCAACCACAACTCAATGTAGATTGTGTCAATATCCTAAATTAAATGTGATTGTATTCAAAATATCAGTACAATTCCAATTATTTGAATGATAATTTTTATAGTTATCACAACTATACTAATTGTTGACCCTAAAAACTACCAAGCCTATGTGGTGCGTAGACCGAGTAATTAATAATCTAACTACGTCATTCGGTTATGTGCAGGGCATGCCAACTTGACGGTCGAGCTCGGCCAGGGAGTAAAATTTGTTGATGTTGCGTTGAGTGAGCTGCTAACTTCTTGATCTTGCGACTATGGACGAGGAAGGAACACGTCTCGGCTTTTGGGTTCTAGAGCCTGAAGATAAGGTTGCTAGCCTTGCGAAGTTCACGGATCGTTGGCACCGGGTTCGATCACAGTGATTATATTCGTGAGAGTATAAGCACACCGAATTGGCACCAAACTATACGGACACAAGTACTCAAAAGAGATGTATGTCTTGATAGTAAGTGTCGTTCGCCGTCAGAATGCCGAACTCTAAAACTTACTTGTGAATATCCAATCATAAACAACTTGGCTTTTAATGTGCTGAGCCCAATAATCTGTAACACCTCACTTTGCTGAGAAGGCTAATGAGATAACCTCTGCCAACAAGAACTTGAAAATCCTTCTTGGCCGAGACTTGGATAGGTAACCAGTTGGCCTCGACACAGTGCTGTTTATCTAAACTGAAGGTGCTCCGGGGTCAGTTGATTCTACAACAACAGTGCTGTTTATCCAAACTGAAGATGTCGCCGGTTGCCTTCATAGTGCTGTTTATCCAAACTGAAGATATGTTGGCGAAAAAGAAAATAAAAATCTCAAGATGTTTGAGAGGTTTCGCGTAGAGCGAGGGTTTGCGCAGGGTAGTTTGTGTGTTGAATTAGAGGTGGCTTGAATGATGCACCCCCTTCTTATTTATAGTAGCCAATCTTATCATGGCCGAACCAGAACTATACTCGGATTAGGATTCCTTAACCTAATCCAACCAGGTCTCGGCCAATCTTGCCTCCATTAGGGCTTTGAACCAACCACTTTATCTAGCCACATTCACTTCTCAAATCTCAGCATCCTCATCCCATTGAAACTTCTTGTTATACTAGGATTCGACTTACCCCATCAATCCACCTCATACTAGGACTCGGATGAACTTAACCAAGCGACCCATAATAACTAAAATTCACGATGATTTTAGAAACATACTGCTGGGCCGAGAATAACTCCTATCTTGGCCCACACCAATATTTTGGGCCCAAACATTACCCCCTCACTTCTGAGGTCATTGGCTTTCACTCCTAAGCCTAGTCTTGACCTTGAAGAAGCGAAATCGACTCTTATACTTCTTCAAAAACTGAAACACCTTAAATAACCCAAACACGTGCATTTATGAGGCATGATCACACGTTCCTGGTTCTTTTAACATCCTGCCACGGGTTAATCTTCTACTCGCTTGTCCTTTAATGATGACATTTGAAATGTGCAGACGCTAAACATCCCTTAATCATTAATCTTGCTGTTACACATACCCGTGCTACCTTAAATCACGAACTGCTAGGTCATCGAATCGTCCCTTCATCATAAAAACCGCCGCCACATGTCACCACATCGCCTCAATCCATGAGTTCTCCGGTCCCTTTATACAGATTTCCCAAATCTCCATGATGATTGTAAAACTATTCGACTGGTCTTACCTTTTTTTTTTTTTTAAATCAAACGATTAGCTTTCTTCCAAAACCCCTATAAATATCCAAAGTCTTTCATTTTCCCTTTACGCTTTCAGAACTCTCAAACCTTTTACTCCCAGATCAACCTTCAAAGCTTATTTTCTAACCAGAAAAACTTTTGAGTCCAGAAATTTCTTCGAGTTCTCAACAATGGCTCCCAACACCTTTATCTCTAAACTTTCAGACGAATATGCCAAGTGCCGGGACTTCATTGACCGGAGCGCCATTAAAACCCTGCGATTTGAATGTGACTCGAGCACTTCTCACCAGATCCTTTAAAGACAATGTCCCAACATCCATTACCAACCTCTTCAAAGATCACTGCTTGGAACTTTTGCTTCAAGGATATGACTGGTCGAAGTGGGAATTGACCAAACCCCAAGGGGCCTGGCTTTCAATTACTGCGGCCTGGGTAACGTGGGTTGAAAGGATGGAGAAGTTCTTCAGTAAGGAATGGAAGATTCTTGGCATTTATGATGCCATCAAGCTTTCGACCATCGAGATCTCCATGGATGAAGAACTTCTCATGGCAGCTCTAGGCTTTTGGTACTCGGCCACCAATACTATGGTCCTCCCGCTTGGCCCTATTAGCCTCACTATTCTCAACATCTCAGCCATCTTCAGGACATTCCCTTCAGGTCTCTCGATTGATGTCTACCTCCCTAGGTGTCCATCCAACCTCGACCTTAAGATACTTTTCGATGAACACGCTGTCGAGTCCATGAGGAAGAAAAACCAAGAGCCATTGAAAGAAGAAGTTCAAATGTTGCACAAGAACTTCTTCAACTAATTTTTCAACTACAACACCCTTATTCAACACTTCGTTGGCCGAGGGGAAGAAACCCTTAGGTAGGGAGAACACAAAGCCTTCATTTTCTACTGGTACAACAAATTTATTTGTTGTACCAAGTCAAATAAATGTTTGGTCGAGAACATGCTGGTCGTTGAAGCCTTAGCTAGTGGTTATATCCTAGCTCTTAGCTCGACTATTATCACCAACCTCACACATTGCCTAGCCGAGACGACGGTCAACAAGATTGACCCACACCAGACTGGCCAATTCTGGGTTCTTCAACTCTGGCTGCAAGTCTATTTTGCCACCCTTAGGCCAGAAGCCCCAAATTCAGACCCTCTGAAGCGTTAGGCCTTCAATTGGGCTATAGACCTGCTCCTCCTCACTCGGCCGAAAAAGTTTTTAAATACATTTTCGGCTTAGAAGACCTTTCCGATGACGAGTTTTTAATATGCCGTCGTCAAGAATACCCTTCTTCCATCAAGCTCTCATTCTCGACATAGAATGAAGCTGAAGACGCTGCCCTCTGAAAGAACTGGGGATTGTTTATGTTATCTCGTGACCTTCCTCTCGGCTGCGATGCTAAGCGTGCAAGTTGGGAAGTCTACCAACCCCACTTCACTGCACGACAACTTGGCTACCTCCAAGGCTGCCCATTACCTCTATTTACCTCATGTTCTCTTCTAGGTCGAGGACACCTCTTTGGTTTTTCAGAAAGAGAATGTAGGGAGGCCGAGCAGGAATTTCAAGAAAGGTGCAAGAAATTTTGCCTCTGGCCGAATGTTCCTGAGACTCTCAATATTGCCACATTTGTTGATTGGTGGGCCTTATATACTCAAGACTTTTTTGGTGCACCAGTTGAAAACATTATCAATAAAATTTTCAGCCACCGCCCGAAGAAGACTCCCGCCCCAAAATCCAATGAAACGGCTCAAGGTATTTATTTGCGTCTATCATTTCACTTTGGCCACTTGTTCAAACTCCCTTTTGATTTGATTTGAGCATTTTAGGCAGTTATACGGACGTGGCAGCTGCAATCGTGGCTAAGAAAAAACTTGCCATTTCGCAACAGAAAACAGCGATCGCTTTGCCGACCTTGCCAGGCAAACGGTCTAGCCTAGAAGCTGTGGTGGCTGGCGACGCTTCCTGTTCTAAAAAATGCATTAAGAAGTTGGTAAAAAAAAGGGAGCATGAGATTCATGTCATCTCCAGCCAAACTACAAGAGCAACTGCTGAGTCTCCTCGTGCTCCTGCCGTTCAAGCCTCAGCGGACATGTAACCAAACCCTTCCACCGGTCAAGCACCTAAGGTTTGTCCGGTTCAACAAGTTATGGTTGAGCAAACTGTTGATCCGATAATCAAGGAACCTGTAGCTCTAGGGCTGACCGATGCTCTTCTCTTGAAGGAAGTGGCCACGTTGGCCGAGAAAAATCTCCCCTCGAATCCAAAAACAAAAACAGCGGTCGTTCTGGAGGAAGAGATTCTCTCTAGATTATGTTGCCGGTAACTTTTTCCTTCGACTAGATTCTGAATACTAACAACCCTTATTTCAGGATGATGACAGCAAAGACATCCAACTAATGAGTCACATTTGACCAATTAAACCCCTTACCACTAACTCTCCAGTTGTGGTTGAGGCGACTGACCAGGTCGATTATTCTACAATCGATCGTGGAAAAATACCATTTGTTGAGCCTGCAGTGACGACAGAGACACAAATCCATCCACAAGATCGACCTTGACATTCTTTCTCAAGAAGTTACTTCGGCCTTTGTAAGGCTTGATCCTTTTTTTTTGTTAATTTTACTATAACAAGTCTGAATCGAGAAAAATATTAAATGCACGTGCCCGATTATTCATTTCACCAAAAATTCTATACGTCGAAGGGTGTTATTTATATTTCCTGGCCACCTTAGTGGTCGTCGAACATAGATAACCTTCATCGGTTGTGTGAATTGAGAAGCAGTCTTAAACACTAGGCTCGGCCATTAAACTCTTTAGGTTCAAGCAATAAACCAAAAGACGTAGCCGAAGTCTTCTCTCGGCAGGTCTAAAACAAATTCTCTCTGCTATATTCTTTACGATTTTCCTTTTGCCTAAAATCTTTTCATGTGTAGCCTTCATGAGAAGTCGAGCTCGACGCTTTCCTCTCGAATACTTTTGGAGTAGCCGGGTTATCTGCCGCGTCGGTCGAGCCTTCGACGACCGTGGTCGAACTAATGCCTTCGCCAAGTTGCAGGAACTCCTATCCTTTTTTGCCTCACAAGTTCTTCAATGTAAAGGCCTCAACTCTATAGGAGAGTGCCACCGAAAATGTAGTCCACTTATCCAATCTTTTGGAGCAAACTCAGCAGTACTTTACTATTTTTGAACGGGCTCTCCGGGCCGAGGACGACCTAAAGGCTGCAAAGATTGCTCATGAAGCCAGTCGGTCGGAGGTTGAGGCCATAAAAGCAAAGAAAACGTGGCTAGTCGGCCTTGATTATCAAATTGCTGAATTTCAACGTTAAATTGCCAAACTTCAACGACAAAGGTTGGCTGTTGCTTCACAACTCGAAAAAGATTTTGAAGTGAATAAGGCTCGACTGATGGACTTTGTGGCTGGTGTAAAACAGATCCAGTAACTTTAACTTAATAAAAGGACAAGGCAACCTTAAGTCACAATGGGCGAAGTAAGGTGGTTGGAACTGAAGGCCGCTTTTAAGCCTTCATTCCTTCAACCCCTTAGGATTTTGGCCTTAGGAATCTTTTGTAACTTCACTTGTACGCACTTTTGCAAAATTAATGAAATGATCTTTTATTCTCGCGTCTCCCAAGTGATTGGATAATATTTCTTTAAAAATTTCCCGTTGATGGGCAATTTGTGAATTAAACTAGTCTAATCCTTAAGGTGGTATACCCCATTCCCAATTCGATGACCATTGTCGAACCTGGGGTCTTTAATCCCCACGGGTAGCACAGTTTGCCAAACCAACTCTCCCCCTCCGAATGTTGTTTGTCTGACTCGTTGATTATAGGCTCGCTCGACAATCTTCTTCTGTGCCACTAATAAATTATAAGCGTCAAATAGAATTTCTTCTAAGTTTTCTAACTTTTGTCTCATGGCTTGACTGTACTCGGGACTGAACAAACTACTTTGTTCAATCACTCACAATGAGTTTATACTTAGCTCGACCGGTAACATCGCGTCATGTCTATAGGTTAAAATGTATAGAGTCGTTCCGATGGCTGATCGGAATGAAGTTCGATAAGCCTATAACGTATCGTTTAACCTTAAATGCCACATACCGAGCCTCTCTTTTACCATTTTTTTCGAGAATATCGATAAAAACCTTATTACTTGCTTCGGCCTGTCCATTCGCGTGCGAGTAATATGGCGTAGACTACTCGAGTCGAATTTTTAGATTTGCCGTATACTCCTTAAACCTGTTGGATATAAAGATCGTTCCATTATCTGTTATGATTATTTCTGGTACGGTAAATCTAGTCACGATGTTTTCTTTTACAAAATTACAGACTTCTTTAGACTTTGACTCGACATATGACTTGGTTTCGACCCATTTGGTGAAGTAATCCGTCGCGATGAGTATCCACACATTCTTTGATGACCTAGAATATGGTGCAATTTTGCCGATTACATTCATGGCCCATCCTCTGAACGACCATGGTTTGTTGACCAAATGGACTGATTCGGCCGAGACTCTCTGTATAGGCCTATGAATTTGACATTGTACACATCCTCGTGCGAACTCAATACAATCCTTCAATATACTCAGCCAGAAATAATCGTGTCGACGAAGCAATCATTGCATCTTTCGTTTGGACTGATGAGCTCCTCAAATTCCTTCATGGACCTTTATGATTACTTGAGCAGCCTCCTGAGGGCCGACGTATAACATTAATAGATTGTCCTCACCCATTCGGTACAATTCATTTTGGTATGTTACATAGTTCGTGGCACGAACCTTTGTCTTACAATCATGTTTGCCATTGGGATTGTCAAGATATCGTATAATTGACTTTCTCCAGTCATCTGGCATTGCCTCGACTGCGCAAAGCTCTATAGGGTTCTTCCGCTCTAATAACGAAGGTAAGGACATGACTCATGTACAGATCACGGAATCGTGTTGGAGAACTTGCTGATTAACCAAGGCCATCGTGTTGGAGAACTTGCTAATTAACCAAGGCCGAGTGTGCTCATCGTGACATAAGTATTTCTGGGCCTAGTTTGCCCCATAGGAGTTGTGCTCCGAAGGATATTTGAGCTAATTCATCTGTGTCAGTGTTTCAAACTCGTGAAATGTGTTTGAAAGTAACGTTGTCAAAATACTCGGCCAAATAGCTGGCAACCATGTGATAGGGCGCCAGAGTACAACTCATGCAATGAAAAGTCCCATTAAGTTGGTTAATCACAAGTTCGGAATCACCGAGAATAAGGACACGAGTTGCCCGTAAATCGTGTAGGACACCAAGGCCGATGTTAAAGGCTTCATATTCAGCCTAATTATTCATACAATCGAAATCGAGCTTGAGAGAAAAATACCAGTGGCTGTGATTTAGGGATTGAATAATGATCCCAACACCAACTAAGACTGAAGTACTAGAGCCATCAAAGTACATCGTTTAGTAATTATCACGTGTTTCCACCATGTCGATTTCAACGTCATTGCCCCCAAAATCGTATGGTGAGGGATGTTAGGCAAAGAAATCGGCCAATGCTTGGTCTTTGACAGCTTTCTGGGGCACATATTGCAAACTGAATTAAAATAGTGCCATTGTCCACTTTTCGATTCGGCCTTTTACTATCGGCTTCGATGGGTTTAGATTTCGGCTAAGATAAAAAATGGGTTGTTCTTACCCAACATCATTGTCTTGTGCAAGAAGACATCTGATGGATTCTTTGGCCACTGAGATGTACAACTTGAGAGGTCTGCCACGTCGCGGTGGGACCAGGACGGGTGGAGTCATGAGGGAGACCTTGATATGTGTAAACGCCTTTTGTTGTTCTGCACGTCATTCGAAGATGTCAAAATCCTTAAGTTTCAAGAGTGTGGAGAAGGCTTTCATTTTTCCCGTCGAATTGGCAATTAATCGACGGAGAAAGTTAATTTTGCCAAGCAACGACTGTAGTTGTTTCTTAGTTATTGGGGGTGGAGCGATTGCTCGGGTCTTATTTTCATCTACCTCAATACCACGATGATGTACAAGGAGTCCTAAAAAATTACCGGCTGATACGCCGAAAGCACATTTGGCGGGATTCATTTTAAGGTTGTGTTGGTGCATACGCAGGAAAGCCTGACGGAGATCATCCAAATGTGTCTGCCGACGTTGTGATTTGATTACAACATCGTCAATGTAGACTTCGACGGTGGTACCAATTAAATCATGGAAAATAGTATTCTTGGCTCATTGGCATGTGGCACTTGCATTCGTAAGGCTGAATGGCATGATGACCCATTTGTATGTGCCGAGTGCCCCCAGGCAATGAAAAACGATCTTATGGACATCAGTCTTGATGATGAAAATCTGGTTATAACTAGCATGTCCATCCATAAAGGATAAGATCTCGTGGTTTGCTGCCACGTTGATTAATAAATCTGAAATTGGCATTGGATACCTATCTTTAGGAGTTGCTAGGTTTAAATTTCGAAAATCAATACAGATACACAAAGCACCATTTTTCTTTAAAACTGGGACAATGTTTGCCAAGACCGATCGAGCTGTACGAATAAACCCAGCTTTTAAAAGTCGAACTAGTTTGTCTTTTATGCCGAGTTGTACTTCGGCTGAGAATCATCGAGGTGGTTGGCGGAATGGTTTACACCCAGGTTTGATGCGTAATTCATGTTCAACTAGTGTTTGATTTAAATCAGGCATCTCATGGTAGCTCCAAGTAAAATAATCCTTAAATTCTCTGAGCAAATTACAAAGCTTGGTTTTTACATGTTGGGGTAACAAAGCACTAATGAACAAAGGTTGTGGGTCTTCGGCCATTCCAACATTTATTTCCTCTAAAGGATCATTGACTTGAGGTTGACTATCATCGAGCTCGGCTGGTGCAGCCTAAACTTTGTCTAGTGAAAGTACTAGGCCGTTGTCTCATTCGGCAAAAAATTTGAGTAAGTTTATGCCCAAATTTGGTTGCTTAGAAATAGCATACCAATGGGCTAGCAGTCATTCCATGGTAGATGAAACCGCGGCCCAGCGTCTGTCATGGTCGTCTTTAGACATCAATGTCTGCGATCAGATTAGCCAACCCAAGTCTCACTGATTCTTGATGGACAATCTCGGTGCCTGCCTTGATTGCTTTCTGTATTGAAATTCGAGTCGACCGTCCTTCCTCGTTCAAACTTTGTAGAGCAATATAGCCGACGTGATCATCGTAATACTGTGCCTGAATCATATTGGTTTCAAAAGGCTGATTGTCGGCCGGATGAACCACAACTGATTTGACATCCCAAAAGATAAGAACCTGATATAATGAAGAGTAAATGCAATTTGTTTGATGGATCCAATCCTGACCGAGCAATGCATTATACTCAGTCTTGGAGTCGACGATAAAGAATGCGGTTATGTGATTGCAACCTGCAATGCTTACCTCCAAAGGAAGCACTCATTTGGTTTGAGACTTGTCGCTGACAAAGCTGCTCATGGTTATTCCTGATGGAATGAGTTCGTCATTAGATAGTCATAATTCCTTCATGACGGATACGGGTATGATATTAACCGTAGTCTCATAATTGATGAAGATTTTGGATATTAGATAACCTTCAATGTGAGCCGTGACATACAATAGCCTCAAATGTTAAAGATTAACTGAAGAAGAGTGGGGAAATAGTACGGCCAAAGCTGCTTTAAGTTTGTCGGCTTTACTCGCTTGCTCATCTTCTTCGGTGGCGATGAAATCAACTTGTGTTGCTTCCTTGGCAACCATGTCCCCATCCGAGGAATCTGGTTGGTGTATGGTTGGTTGAAATTCAGCAGGTAGGACATGGACCTTGATGATTTCCATATTTTTTAGGACTGAAGGACCCATCGGGTCTTGGTCGTCGTTCTCCTGGTTATCGAGTGTGGTATCATGCTTTGGAGCATCCTCGACTTGATCATTTTTCACCTAATCGGGTACGTGCTTTTGTGGTATGTCAACTGAACCTGTTTCATTCTGCCTGTCATCCTCGAGTTTGTTCGTTACGGGGTTTGATTTTGTCCCTGCAGTGTTTTACGGGCTTATTCTTCATAGGAAATTCGGGCGTCCCTTGTGTCTAGGTAGGCATCCAAACACGCCACACGATCATTCTCATTGGCCGTAATGCCGAAAAGAGATACAGCTAAGAAAACTTCGAACTGATGTTGTAAATACTGAAGGTCTTCAAAAGAAAAAATGAGATCAACAGTGTCTAAGTCTGTGTACGGGTTGACCTCAAAGCTGAGGACCCGAGCTTCACGTATGTGTTAGAACCTGGCCTTAATTGCAGGATCAATGGTTTTCTGGATAATCTATTCAGCATCAGGGCAACTTAGTGCCAGGTCGAGGGCTTCTTGACACGCCTTGGGTAGGCCGTACAAGTCATTAACAGAATGTTTCTTGTGAAATTCTCGCATGTACTCCAAGGATTTTTTAAGGAATGGATGATGTAGATTATGTCAGACTCTTATTAACGGCTCTTGTGGGGGTAAATGGGGAAGCTTGCTTTCGGCTTCTTTTCTGAAATGCTCGAAATGAGCTTTCATTTTCCTGGGCTGAATGAGGAGTTTGATGTGCTTCTTGGACTTTTCAATGATGGTTTCAAAGTCACAATCAATTACCTTTTTTCTTTGAAGTAATTCGGCCATGATTGTCGTGGGTTATCGATCATCTCCACTTCCTGTTGCTTCTTTCGGCTACCATTTAGTAGCTGAAGTAGCCTGTGTTGCCTGTCATCGAGCCATGCAGTCTATTCGCTGGTGGCGACGTTTCTTAGATTTGGATAATGCAGTATACATGCCTGTAGGAGAATTGTAACTATACCAACGTTAGTCGCGTGGCTCAGGTGGCTTGAAGGTTTTTTGATTCGCTTATGAACTCGAGCTGTTGGAGTTATACGAGTAATACTCCTCATTATAAAACGGCGCGTCAAAATTAAGACGCCGTCTAGCTGAGGTTGGGCTATCGTATTTGAGGGCCGAGCCTATCAAACACCTTATGGCATTGGCCTGCGCTGAGTACCTTTGGAGGTGTTGCCGCGGTCGTGGATGGTTGCTGTGGTGTTGAAGCCTGAGGTGGTTTCTCCTTTGATTCAGTTAGGATGACGCGTGTTTTACAACAGCTGCACAAAACTATCGGTCCATAAGTTTCTTTTGCACTAGAGTTTGACATAGATTCGACTATGGCGGTCCCGAAAACTTTGTAGGTGGTTCATTTGAAAATAGATCAATCTTGAGTCGCGGCCGAGAGTTCTGCTTTGGGACATGTTGTATTGGAACAAACTTGACCTTTCTCTTCCCTTTGGTCTTAGGAAAATAAGCATCTACCATGCCAACTGTCATTGAAGGGAAGGAGTCAACGTCGACAATCATCTGTTTTTCAGGAAATTTTAGCTTGCCTTTATCAATCCTACTTTGAATAGCATCATGGAATACGATGCAATTATTTGTGGTATGCTTATTCAAGTTATGGTACTTACAATATGTGTTGCCTTTCAGCTCTTCGGCCTTAGGAATGTTATGTCCTGGGCAAAGTTTGATGATCTTTGCCAGCAACAACTGGTCAAAAATTGCATCGGCCTTGGTGATATCAAAAGTGTAAACTTTTGATGTTTTAATTGTCTCTTCAGAGGCCGAGCAGGTTTTGGCATCCTTGGAATTAATTTGAGCCAATGCCTTGTATATGTATGATTCATTTATCATTATCTTGCCCGTGTCCATACTGACGTATTGCGAGTCCTCGTCTTCGGTCGATACATAGCTAACCGTGGGATTCTTGTAAGTCGTTCCCTGGAATGAGGACTTCAAGATCTTTTCTTGTCGGAGGAAATAATCATATTGCTCGACATGATGGGCTAGTTCTTACATATCTCGGAAGTTTACCCCAGTTTGTACAATCATTGCCTTTCATATCCAGGCCGTTCAGAGTGATTTTGACGAATTCAACTTCAGGGAGAGGTACTCGGCACCAATTTCTGGCCGACTTGAACCTCGTTAAGTATTCCATTGGCGACTCATTAGATGCTTGAGCCATCCTAGCCAGTGATGAAACTAACATTTCCATCCCCGGCCGGTAGAATTGTTCATGGAACTTTTTGACCAGTTCCTCCCAACTTTGGATGGAATTGGGCGGGAGATTTATGTACCAAGCAAATGCTGAACCTGTTAGTGAGAAGTTGAATAGTTGTAATATATGGAAGTCACTATTAACATCTCCGCATTGTGCAGTGAACCGAGCCACATGTTCTAACGAAGACAAGGACAATTCGCCAGCAAAAAGGATGAAATCTGGAATTTTAAAACCTTTAGGATATTTGAACTTTTACATAAGCTAGGTATGGATGGATGAACTTTGGGAACTTCGACCCCTTTTTCAAGGCCGAATCGATCATTCTTTGGACCTCGATCACATCAACATGTGCTGTTTCTTCTCTCTGGTCGGATCCGTCTGATTTGCTGCTTGATCCTTCTCTTTTTTCCAAATCGATCATTTTGACTCGAGCAGATTTTGTCTCGGCCTGTAGCGTTGATACTGGATTACCCTTAGGTGGAAGTTGTCGGGAACGATCGGTGGGTCCGCTATCGTAAACTTTACTAACCAACAATTCGAGTATTTTGTTATGTGTCTCACCATTATTGCGTATTACTTCAAGTATGCTTCTTACTTCTCGACTGAAAATATGAGATTGCTCTTCTAGTCTTTTCTGAAGAAAAGATCTAGTCGGTGGATCAGAACCTTCACCACCATTCTCATCGCAATCTTTTATTGAAACGCCCTTGGTTCTGTTAGGGGTTTCTGCATTGAGGGGCTGGCTGCCGAGGCCAACTTCATTTTCTCAGTGTGTCACACTTGTGGCCTCAGGCGTTACGGCAATAGGAGGATTATGTGCCTGTGACGAGTCTTCTTGTCCTGGGTTTTGGATTGAAAGGTTGGTCGTGGACTTTCCCATCAATCCGCCTCATACTAGGACTCGGAGGAACTTAACCAAGCGGCCCATAATAGCTAAAATTCGCGATGATTCTAGAAACATATTGCCGGGCCGAGAATAACTCCTAGCTCGGCCCACACCAATATTTTGGGCCCAAACACTATTATAAAATAATTGAAAATCACCTTAATATTTTACTCATGCAACGGCCTAAAATTCTATTCATTTAATGACCTTGACTTCACAAGTCGACGATGCTGTATTGGATCCAAACATTGCTTCCCAATTTTCTTGAGCTTTGGTACATAAGCTGAATGGCAAGGGAAATTAAATTTTTTCAACCGAGCTCGTTGAAACTTTCTCGACTCAAACAATATTCCCCAGCCAATAAAATTTACACAAACTATAACCCTCGACTTCCGTCTTACAGTCGACTAAAAAAATAGTCATGAATTATGGGCCCAATTTGTAAATCGCAACGGCAAGTAAAACAAATGCAACGCCCATGGCCAAGCAATTTACGTGTGCCTACCATGCTTTCAATTCCACCGAAAAAATTCCAAATATCTCAGGTCGGTCACGTGGGCCAATTAGGTAAGAGGGGCCCTACATTACCTTCCCACATTCCCACCGAATGCTCAATATCATCCTCTCTTTTTCTCTCCACTCCTTATTTCCTCCAGTATCAGCTTGTACTACTGAATGGTTGAGGAAATAAAAATATTATTTTTCCCCAACAAATGAAAATAAAAGTGGCGAAGCATAATGACGAGAAGGTCAATGATGTTTTATTCCACACATATTGTTTTTCGTATAACTATCACCAACCCGATTTTGTTTCAAGTTTGGAATGAAATCACAATGGCCTTCGACAAATATTCTTGATATTTGGCTGCAAAATAGGCCAAGTTATTATGCCTCCCGAGCTAAATCACTGACACGCCCTGATCCCGATATTCCTTGAATACCAGGATAGGCACGTGCTGGCCGACACCCGAGGGTGACGAAAGCCATTAATTGATACCAAAGCTAAGAATATGAAATAAATAAGGGTTATGAATTTAAAATACAATGAGTTAATAATTTAGGAATGTGTTCAGAGCATACAACTAACTAGAGTTCTAAAAGAATTAATATAAAATTGAATAAATTAGAGGATCTAGGTCCTACTCCGAGAGGACTCGAATATGCCAATGTGAAAGCGTTGACGTTGAGATTGTATGCCTCGAATTCTAAATCCTGAAAGGGGGAGCAAAACAAGGGTGAGTGGACCACGTTCATATATATATATATATATACATAATACGAAAACAGTTATAAACATACTAACCCCTATAGTTTATATATAATGAAAACTACTAGCATAATAAATGACAGGTTTTCTGAAACTTTAGCCTGCCATAAAACATCTTAATAGGTATAACGCGGAAAAACATCATATAAATCATCGCGTGTATCATCTCGTAAACACGGTGTGCTGCCAGTAAGATCACTGAATAAATAAAGCTCATAGCCCTATGCCAGCACCGTGGTCTTTGCGCCCGTAGCCAGAGATTACCAACTCCCGGCCCAATGCCTGCTCCGTGTCCCTCAGCCCATAGCTAGGGATTATTTCTCCCGGCCTATTTGCCAACACCAGATCCTCGCCCCATGCGACATAGTGTCCACTAGGTACACACAAATAGTTACGCCTCTCATAAATAACCACTTCATAGTATAAAGTCATCCATCGTCTATACTATAAAGAGGGGTTTCTAAAACATGTTCTAGCATCCTATCGTCATTCATCAAATAGTCTACCATTTCATGGTTTTTATAGAAAATACGATATCTCAAACCACAGTTCAATATAGGCTAACAATTAATTCCTCACCAAAAACACGAGACGAAAATCAACATATTCAATAAATATGCTTAACATAAAATCAATTCATAAACTCGTACGACATGCAATTCATTTATGCAATTAAACCATAAAGTCATATAATTTTAGAAGGGGTCCACTCACTATGTATTCCAATATTGGAGAGCCACTTGAATTAGTATGGATTGGATCACCTCCCACAGTTGCACCTAAACACCAATAAGATTAGGTTTAAATAATTGGCTTAAGAGTTTAATTATTACAACCCAAAGTTTGGGCCGGGTACCAATAAAGTTATTGGACTTAATCCAACAACCAAAGCCAATCAAATGAGCTGGGATTTTAGCATGTGGGTTGGGTTCTTAAAGATTTTGGGCTTAAATAGTTTAGGAACAAAAGGGGGTGGTTTGGGCTTGAGCCCAAACCCACACAACACACATACACACATGCACAGCATGCATGCACTCACATACGCACACAGCCACACCATACATACACATATACACTTACACGGGCACACACACACATACACACGTGCACCATACACACTCACACGCACTCACCATACACGTACACACCCACACACACACACACACACACACACACACACACACACACACTGTACACGCATACACACCCAGCACAACACATACCCATGAACTCGTCGAAGTTCGTCGTCGGAACCAGACATGCATGCACATAGGATGGCAGGGGTTAGGACTTGAATAAAGGGTTCTAAAACCTCACAAATAAACATAAGAACTCACCTAGATGCACTGCAGCAGGTTTAGGGAAGAGATGAACCTCGAACTCGCCGGAGTTTGTCCTTCTTCTCTTGTCGGGGACTGGAAACAGAGATGAGAAAGCATGCATGAGTTAGAGTTGGATTAGTGAACCAAAACCTTCTCATATTTATAAATGTCGAGATAGAGGAAGATTAGAGGCATTGCAGACTCATCGCCGACTTAGAACTCAACGGTGATTGCCAGAATTCGTTACCGGGGATAAACATGCATGCTCAAATGAATTATAAAGATTAGAACCCTCAAATTTATGTTCAAAACAACAGAAACTCATCCTAACAAGATGGACAACTAAGATTCAAGAAATAATGAAGAAACTTACTTGATTTTAAGGTTAGAGCTTAGAGCTCTCAAATTTAATGGAACTGCACCTCACAGTGCACCAATGGCGTATGCAAGTTCATCATCAGGTTCCTTGAGTCCCATTGACCTCGAAAATCCAGGTTTGCAGTTCGTTTGTGAAGAAATTTGGGTGGTAGTGAGGGTTCTCTCTTTCGGTGCTAGGGAGAGAGTGAGAGTGCATGGAGAATTGAGAGAAAATGTTTTCAGTTGAGGGAAAGAGAGACGGGAGTGAGTGCAGAGGGATTCAGGGAGAGAAGGGAAAAGAGAAGAGAAAGGGAGGAGAGAGAGAAAGATGAGGTTTGTTAGAGTGCTGCCACGTGGCAGTTTGAGGGAGTTTAGGAATTTGGATAAAGGGTCCAGATTTAGTCAAGTTAGGGGACCAAAATGATAAATTCAATAAAACTTTGGGAAATTATAAAATTACATATAAATTCAGGGGTGGGATTTAACAATCACTTAACCAATTTTGATTTTTAATTCAAACAACTCAACCGAATGAGATCATCTTTATCTTTAATGACCATATCCATTGACATGATTTTTGCATTTGAGGTCGTGTTTCGGCCTTGTTTATTATTGTAAAATTCCTCTGGAAAATAATCGAAAACGTTTTCTTCTAAGCCAATCAAATTTTCAGTCTTGACCAAAAAAATAAGTGGCTTATAGCTTTCTCTTCTAGGCCGCTGTTTCAGCGGAGCGAATAGGTATTTGAACTTTTTCTTTGGCCAAATTGACTTTTCTTAGGTCGAAGCTTTATTGTGGTTGAGCGAAAAATGTCCCCCCCAGTCTTTTGATCCAACCACAGTTCAAATGGAACTGATTTGAACCTAAGAACAAAAGGAAATGTTTGCTCATTTAGCCACACATTAAATCGGGCTCTATCTTCTTTTATCCTTTGTTCTTGTAGGGTGCTACGAGCTTTCCCTTTCATTTCACGCTCTCTTTATGTGCATCACTTTTTGGTCTCATGTTGAATTCGGGGCTTGTCTAATCAGTCGAATAAGGCTGGACTAGAATATTGAAATATCATATGAACTTCGTAGTTTTTTTTGCACTTGGTCCCATTGAGCGTGCCAAGATGTTGACCCTAAGATTCCAAAGTCTATGTGGTGCGCATACCAAGTAACTATGAGCTAACTATGTCCTTCTAGTGAATGCGGACGTGCCAACTCGAGACTGAGCTCGGTCGAGCGAGTAGAATAGATGTGGTGGTCGTGTCAAATGTGTTGTTGACTTCTGCACTTGATCGACTATTGCCAAGGAAGGGACACTTCTCAGCCTAGTGTTCTACCAACCTGAAGACAAGGTTGCTTCTCACGAGAAGCTCTATAAATGGTTCGGGTTTCAATGTGTTGAACATGATGCCACTCTTCCAAAATAAACAACAAAATCTATCCAAACAACAATAAACCTTGAGAGAACACATTAGCACATTAGCATTGAATGCAGTGCTACTCTTTCCAAAGTTTATTTCTTGCCCTAACGCTTGAGAGAACACATCCAAGATATTTTGTATCACTACACACTCTTCCAGATTAGCTTTACCAAATAATAAACTATCGTTCGCAAATAATAAGTGATGAATACTTGGTGTTCCTTCATAAATCCGAATTGCGCTAAGGCCTGGTTTGGTACTGAGGTGATTCTGAAAAAAGCTGGTATAAAAAAAAGCTGGGAGCTTTTTTGTGTTTGGTAAACATTTAGCTTCAGCTTATTTTTCACAGTTTTGGGTGAAAAAAAAAAACCAAAAACAAGAAGCTGCAAAACAAAGCTTTGAAAAACCGGCTTTTTTTCACATCTGTTTTACATAAAAGTTTACCAAACACTATAATACTGCCTTTTTTTTTCAAAAGTATTTTTACAAAAAAGTTTACCAAACACTCTACAACTTTATTTCACAGCCGCTTATTCTCACAGCACAGCAGAAGCAACTTTTTTTTCAAAGCACAGCAATACCAAACTAGCCCTAAGTATTCAGTTTACTCCTTCCTAGCAATGAGCATCGACAAACCTTCAATACAAAGAAAGAATAAGTATGGAGATAGCGGATCACCTTGCCGAAGTCCTCGGGACGGAACCACATAGCCTTGTGCTTCCCCATTTATCAAAAAAGGAGTAAGAGACTGACTTCACACACATGATCACCACCGCAATTGATTGTGTAGCAGAACCCAACTTAGTCAACATAGCCTCTAGAAAAATCCATTTCACCTGATCATAGGCCTTACTGAGATCCAATTCAAAAGCAAGTGCACAATCTTGTCCCCGACGTTCGTTGGGAAGATGATCAATTGTCAATTGATGTCATTAATTTTGGGAATGAAGCCATCTACCTCTTTTCGATTGGTACAATATATTATGCATTGACCGCAACACATTTGCTTAATTGCCTTGTTTTTCTTTTCTTTTATTTTTTGCGCATCTACATTTGCCTTCTGTTGTTTAGGAGAGAAGCCAAACAATTTGTTTAGTAATCAGGAAGAATTATACATTCACATATTTCCTAATTTGTTTTTGTTAAACTTCCTAATTTTTTTTAATTTGGAAGCAATTTTTATAATCTGTTTTAATACTTACTAACTGGACTTTTTCTTTCCTTAATTATCAAGTTTTATTTACCTCAAATCAAGGGGGTTAAGTATATTAATGGACCACGTCTTCTTTCACAATACATTCATAAATTGTTATCAACTCTCCTAAATCAAACTCACTACGAAAAGTATAAACATTCGACATCTCATCTCTTTTTGTAGGTAACACAATATTCCACTATCTTGATTGTTGGAGAGCCCTTGGTAACTCTCCTGTCCCGAGCTCCGGCAACTTTCGCTCCCGAAAACTCTAATTAATCAGCCTAGCTAACCCATCATCATATCAGCATGTGCATGTAACAAACTGCCGAGAATGCAGCATACGTGACCACCTCTCTTCTGCATGAATATTGCGTAGATAAACTGAGCTTAATTTTGTAACCGAAAAAAAAGCGACCTTAATTTGTCTTAATTAACAATAAACTTCGACATTAGAATGAAGGTGGTGGTGGAGAATTTGACAGGAACTTTCTTCTATGTTCAAGTCGGAAACGAGGCCACGGTTGCAGACCTGAAAAGGGAAATTGAAGCCCAGCAGAAGCTCCCTTACGACCGTCTGATCTTGATTCTCGACACTCATAGCGATAATCGTCATTGTAGCCGTCTCATGAATGATGATGTAGACGGAGTTTTGCTTGTTGATTATGGAGTCTGTGACGGATCACATATTTATGTCTTTTTAAATCCCCTTGATGATGGATCCACTAATCACCTTTTTGAGCTTCACTGGTGTGATTCTCAGTAATTAAGTTACTATTTTTTTCAGTTATTGTAATTTTATTTTTATTTTTATAAGAAAGTTTTCGATACTTTGAGCTTATTTCACCGTTGTCGGAAGTACTTTGGTTCATAATATTGCAGCCCAACTGTACATGCTTTTTTTTTTTAAATTTTATTTTTAAGGTACGATATTCATTAAGCAAATCAGAATACGAACAAACTAAGAATAGTGTGCATGATGCGCCTTGATAAAAACCTTGTTGAGATTTCAACCCGGTTGCAGGAAAAAGAAGTATTGCGCACAATAGAGAAACCTATCCTCAAATGAACAATAATGCAACACTTAGGGGTGGTTTGAGAGTGAGGTGCTTAAAAAAAAGTACCCATGAAAAAAAGCTGTGAGGGTTTTAAGTGTTTGGTAAACTGAAAAAATATGGCTTATTTTGGAAGTTGCTATGAGAATAAGCTGAAATCAAGGGAAAAAGCTGAAGCTGCTATTTGCAGCTTTGGAAAACTGGTTTTTTTTCAAAGCACACGGAGCTACAGTGCTTCTTTAATAAAAAGACCCACTATCAGACTGCTTTTTTTTTCCAAAAGCACTTTTACAAAAAAGTTTACCAAACACTCTGCTGATTTATTTCACAGCCGCTTATTCTCACAGCACAGCCGCTTATTCTCACAGCAGTTTTTTTTCAAAGCACGGCAATACCAAACTAGCCCTTAAAACCCCCCTCAATTAATACATCCATAATCACATCAGGAGGATCCTCAAACCACAAAAATTCTTGGTCACATTTGAGTTTAAAGTATTTTCCGATTTTTGGAACTACAGAAAACCGTTAATCCACATTTGAGTTTGGATTGGAATTTTATTTCGATTCAATTGATGAGATTCCTAATCAAGTTCTTAATTCAAGGAGGTTGTAATAAAACTGCAACTGGAAAACAATATATCACATTGAAGTAAGTTTAAATTAACCATTTTACTCGTACATGAAGATACAATGGGTCTATACATCTGTGAAAACTCGTAATCATAAAGAAGTTTCAGGAGCTTACTGAATTTATCCATGAAAGAAAGAACGTCCAATTATCCCGCGCTACAACAGAGACGAACTCCAGTTTCTAAATCTTCAAGAAGTCCAATGATTAGAGAATATTGTTCCTCAGACACCTTAACTTTGTACACGTGCGACATCAAATGGAAGATACAGCAAGCATCATCAACAAATCCAGCTCGGTCGCAAATAGATAGAACCAATTGGAAAGTGAAATGGTTGGGAGTGAAGTTTTTCAATCTCATCTCATCGAAAAGATTGATAGCATCTCGATACATGTCGTTGGATGCGTAAGCCTCTATGATAGCAGTCCAAGTCATCGAACCCTTGACAGGGATTGCACCGAAAACTGACTTTGCATGATCAACAGCTCCACATTTACCATACATTTTCACTATTTCAGCAGTAACAAAAGGGATGGACTCAAAATTCTTCTTCAAAATTTGTCCATGAATTTCCTTTCCAAGCTTCAAATTCTTTAGGCCATTGCAAATATTCAAAGTCCTAGACATTGCAACCGAATCTGGCCTATGCTTCGATAAGAGCATTGACCTTACCAGATTATGTGCCTCGTAGAGGCATCCGTTGTCAATATAGGAATCAACCATGGCCGTCCATAGAATAATATTTCTCTTCTCCATCCCATCAAATAGCCTTATGGAGTACTGAAAGTTGCCAAACTTTGAGTACATCACCATTAGAAGAAATTACAGATACATTAGGCAAGAAACAATTTTTCACAGCGTAAGCATGAATCTCCTTCCCTCGTTTCAAATCCTTCAATTCCGCACAAACTGGAAGGATGGTGGCAACCGTGACCAAATCCGGCTTAAACCCTTCCCGCTGCATCCATATGACTGATTGCAACGCCAGCTCAGGCCTCCCGTTCGCAACATAGCCCGACATCAAAGCAGTCCAACAAATTGTATTCCTCTCCTTTGAGTGATAAAACACCAGCTTCCCCATATCCATGTCTCCACACTTGGAATACATATCTATCAAGCCAGACTGAATGAAAATCTGCCTCGAATAGCTTTTCGTCTTCACCACAAAAGCATGAACCTCCCTCCCTAGCTTTCGAGCCCCAACATCTCCAATCACGGAAAGAATACTAGTCAATATAACTGAATTTGGCCTTATTTCTTCATCTACCATTATCCCAACATACTCAAAAGCTTCCCTTTGCCGCCGACTATGCGCAAAACCCACAATCATGGCGCCCCACACAACATCTCTATCACTGAATTCTTCAAACACGCGGTGGGCAAGCTTAATCTTGCCACATTTAAAGTGAAAATCAACCAAAATCGTCTGAACAATGGCGCTATCAATGAAACCATTCTTAACCAAAAGGGCATGTGTCTTTAAACCTTGTGAAAGCGCCGAAGCACCCGCAAAGCTCTTAATCACACTAGAGCAACTATACACATTCAACTCAACCCCCAATGCCCTCATCTCCGAGTAAGTATCAAGAACATCATGGTACCGCGTCCCACCGATAATGACAGTACCTCTAAGCAAGGCATTCTACGAATACACGCTCTTACTAGGACTTTCATCAAACAGCTTCTGTGCATCATCCACTGACCCAAAACTAGTGTACATATGCGCTAGCTTTGTGCGTATAAAGTCATTGTTTTCGAGCTCGTTAATCCGAATATGCGTGTGGATTTGCTCGCCGTGATCCAACGACCTTGTACGGACGCAGCGGCGATGAGGGCGGAGAATGTGGTGGCGTTAACCGGAATGCCCTGCTGGTCTAGGTAGTCCAAGATGGCGAGGGCCTTCTCGATCTTATTGCTCCTTGCGAAGCTCTATATGACCTTGTAAATGGCATGTGGATTCTTCGTGTGGAGCGGCAAGGAGTCCGGAAAGGCGTCGTTTTCTTCAAAAATGGGAGTTTTTCGTTTCTGGCGCGATGAGAAAGCTTTCCGCTTGAAGGTTTGGAGGTGGTTATTACAGTTATTGGAGATTGTGGCGGCGATGCGGGTGTTTGGCGGGAAGCAGTGGTGGTGCAGGGAGAGTGGCGGTGAAGTTACGGTTGCAGCTTCCATGGTTCATCAGCTATGGCTGTTACAAGGTTCTTCTGAAGTTGTTATGTTTCAAATTTTGATCTGACGCAAAGCCCAAGCCCAATAAAACATCGCTCCGGCCCGGCCCATAAGTAGACCCATATGCTTCACTTCAGACTAAAAATACCCACCACTTTTGCTACTTAATATTACATTCTAGTGATATTCATCTTCACTAGTATATAAGAGGTGTTTGGTTCGATTCTCGTCAAAGGCAATGCATGATATTCTATATCATCAACATTGAATAGATAATGTGAGTTTAGTTATCTGTTTCTTCTTAAGAATGTGTAAGCTGTTATGCTCTGGAAAGTGTTGGTCCTTTGGGCTATTATGGGAGGCAGATTGTTTGCCCTCCTGTTAGCATTCCCTTCCAATTTCCTTCTATTTGTGTAGTCACGGTTAAACCACGTTAACATTTTATATTGATTTTTTTTATAGAGATAATACGACAAAAAACAATAGGAATATAAAATGTTGACATGGCTTAACTGTAACTGCACAAATAGGAGGAGACATGAAGGGCATGGTAACAGGAGGGTAGACAATCTGCCTCCAATAGTTTTATATGGGTACCTGGTAATATGATCATTTGGAGTTACCTGGAGTGGTTCCTCACACTTTCATGGGTACGTTTGTGAAGTTTACGCTGTTAATATTAACAAGTAACTTGGCCGGAAAAATCCTTGGAGAAATCCTTATATTACTATTGAAACTTGTACTGGTTCGTTGATGAATTATTAATTGTTCCAAAGTGTTTAACTTCACACATTTGTACCGTATGCCATTCTTCTAGATGCATTGTTTGTTTCATGTTTGACATCTCCTTCGGTTTTAGCAATGGATTGTTGAATGTGCCAAAGATTTCTAGCCTTTTAGCAGGTTAGTGCTTTAAATTTCTTGAAAGTTCACATTCATTGGAGCTTTGTTTTCCGAGTGGCAGAAAATAGGCCATGGTTTCTACCTTACTATCGGCTCTTCATATAGACCAGTGTTCGTTTTGTGTATCTGGGGTTACTGGTTATGCTGAGATTTGTGGCTGACCTTCTTGCTTGCTGGAATGGCAATTTTGAAGGTCATCTAGTCTCACAGAGTATTTGTTTGAAGAGCAATTTGTTTGTGCATTCTGCGGTGCATTTTGTGGGAATTGAAGGACATACCTCCTGTGTATACTTATCATGCACTTGGAAATGACCGCTAATCTATATGAGGAGCCGATAATTAGGTGGAAACCATGTCTTATTTGAGAAGAAAAAGTTGGATGAAATTCGTTGGAGAATTCCTTTCATTCCGTTTAAATCTGTATGATTCTAACTTTTTATTATGTTATATCATGTGTCTCATATTAAGAATTGCTAAATTGTTTTAGTTGCTGTATGCAAGTTCGTTTGGTATTAGGTGGCATCATATTATCTACATTACGCTTCTTTCGTCTTCACGTATGCTATTGTTCTATACTTGCTTTCTTCTCTTACACTATACTCCTTGTATTTTGTTCAGGTCATGAAGTTGTGTTTTTTGAAAGGTACACACACACACACACACTCATATATAAGCTATTCATACCATGTTTTTATACTACATTTCTTTACCATCTTAGGTGGCATCTGATGTGGATAGCTACATCATTTGAAAAATTTACAAAACCCAAGGAAAAGAAGAAGAAAGGCTTCTCGTATACCACAATCATCATTTAATTAACTAGTTTTTCTTAATTATTAGTTTATTCAATAAAGGTCGTACCCAGTGCACAAGGCTCCCGCTTTACGCAGGGTCTGGGAGAGGTGAATGTCGGCTAGCCTTACCCCCATTTATGGAGAGGCTACTCCCAAGTCTTGAACCCGAGACCTACCGCTCATGGGCGAAGGCACTTGCCATCGCACCAAGTGCGACCTCTATATTAGTTTATTCAATAATAAACTAAATTTAAAAATCTGATGAATTCAAATGATGTGGCTGTCCACATCAAATGCCACCTAAGGTGGTATGAAAATGTGGTACAAAAACATGGTAAGAATAACATTACTCTATATATATAATTATATATTAGTAATCCTTTTATTTATTTCATTTTTTAATGTTAGACATAAGTTTGGGTTTCAAGTGGAAGCTTTCTTTGTGATAGTAACTGCAGTTCAGTTCCACCTCTTTTTCTATTATACTCGTCCACTTCCAAATATACTAGCTTTGGGTGTAGGTAATTCTTCTCATATGGATTTTTTCCCTTGTAGATGTAGATTTTCAAGACTACTGGTTCAGAACTGGCTATTTAATGAACCTCTGCAAGCGATTTGTTTCGTCTTGCAATTCTTCTTTCTGCTTCTTACTACATGATTAGTTCAGTTCACCTTCTGCTGGTAGATATGTATTCGATTCTCCAAATATGTATCTTTTATCATTTTGACAAGTTTGACATGAGAGTACAAAGGGATATACATGAAAGGTACGCTGGAGGGGAGAAGTGTTATTTTGCATCTTTTTCGGTGATTTTTAAACACTGTATGCTTGTAATTTTAATACTTAAAGGTCAAATGGCACAAATAGAAAACACAAGAGTTGGGAAGGAGTAGGTCTTATTTTTCTTCTTGTGACAGAGGGGCTAAGAAGAATATATCAATTTGTTTTGTTAATATATATATTTGTTTGGACCCGATTTTACAATATCGGCCCGAGAAATCAAGGCCGTTGAATGAGCGGGTTCTAGACTGTTGGATTTCATATTTTTCTAGATATTACCAAAAGATAATTGAACTAGCGATGTGGTGTGATCATATGGGTTTTGAAGAGATAAGAATTGGTAAAGAACGAAAGAATATTCCTTTTGTTTTCCTATCTGATCAAAACAACAATTTGCATGCAAATTGAATGTTTGTCGGATAAGGGAATAAGGAAGATAAAGATGAGAATAAAGAGTCAAAGGATGGAGTTGCATGCAGATGTGTGGGTTTAGGTCTGAGATGATGCGATTTCATTGGTGCATGAGGCTCTAGGAAAGCTTTGAAGCTTTAATCACGTGGAAGGCTTTATACTTTTGATGTTTTCGACATTATCTTTAAGAATCGGGAAGCATATGCTTTGAATTATCTTGAAGAAAGTAGACGGCAGAACTTGAGATAGAGTTTGAATACAGGATGATGTTCCCTATTGTTGGATTGTTGATTGGACTCTACAAGCACCATCAGGCTGTGCCAAGCAAATATCCAACCCTATAAATACAAGACTTAGTGTATCATTCAAAGTCTCTCCAATTCAACACATAAACTGCCCTGCGCAAACTCTCGCTCTATCCGAAACCTCTTAACAACCTTGAGATTTTTATTTTCTTTTTCTTGTCGACACATCTTCAGTTTGGATAAACAGCATTGTGAAGGCAGCCGGCGACATCTTCAGTTTAGATAAACAACACTGGAGCCGTAGAATCAGCTGATCAAGGAGCACCTTGAAGGATGATTTTGTGAAAACATGTTCATTTGAATAACATCTATAGCATGCATTTAACAATTAAAAGGCGGAATCATGCTTGCATGCATTCAAAAACAAAACATTACCCATGAAATTCAAAGCCTAGTAGATTGGTGAACCAAGACTCAACTCAAATCAAAGTGAGTTGAGAAATTTATACCTTTGTAGATTCCTCTTTGCATAAGCAAAGGCTAATCACCCAAGGAGAGGGCCTTCATTCCTTGCTTCTTAGATCCATGGATTTGGATGGAAGAATATGGTTCTCCAAGTTCCCAAAATTGAGAACCTCTAAGTGTCTACACCAAGGTTAGATTGGAGAAGAAATGAGTGACCTTGGAGGAGTGGGATTGCTAGCTAATCCCTCCAAGGGGGCCGGCCTCTTTAGAGAGAAAGGAGAGCTTTGTGTTCTCTCCAATTTCCTAAAAGAAACCCCTTTTTGAATTTTAGGCTATAAAGTTCTTTATATAGTCACTTCTTTAAATGACCTAAAGAACCAAAAACCCTAATTCAACACACATGGCCGGCCACATAAGGGATTTGGGCTTTTGGGCCTTTGTGAATCTTTATTCATTAAATTGTCATACAACTTAAGTCAATGGGCTTGACGTTCGAAGCCCATTGGGCCTTAAGGTCCAAAACTATCCCGAGGTCTTTAACGAACTTATTCGTTTGATTAATTAACATATTAATTAATCCTTGCCACAAACAATTAAACCATTTAATTATTCTTACTTATCTCCATTGTTTCTTCAATCTCCACCTTACACGGTGTACGATCCATTAGGTTCCTTTTAGCGAGGCAGTGGGCGATTAAAACTCTTTCAAATCGATTGTGAATTGAAACTTACTTTCAATTCTCCCTTTAGTGTTTATACACGTTTAGGGCTTCCACAAACCAAGAGTGACACCTAGCAGCATATCATGGTTACCCAAGCTAATCAGAAGAGGTAGAGAACCTATTCAGTTTAGGATTACAAATGCAATACGGTCTTTCTCTAATACAATACTCTTGACCACATTGTTTGGTTTGATAGTTTATTCATGTCTACTATCCAATGTGATTCGTGTGCTTATATGATTACCTTGAATGTGATTTGGAACGACTTCCTAAATCTCATCCATACTCTGGCCAGAGATTCTTAATCATATCATAGAGTATTCTCCCTCAAACGGTTTGAAGGTTAGAGATCCCTTGTTGCGCATTCACTTGCCTCCATGGCTAAGTGGCTTAACCCCAACTATGCCGTGGACACCCTCCTTTTGGAGTGACTTTTGACATAATCAAAGATCAAGGACTTAACCACAAGACAACTATGATGCCTCAGGTCAAATGACTACTTTGCATTATCCCAACCATGAGTTCTCATGTGACATGAATATGAGAACTCTTCGTTGATCGTGTTCAGTGAACTCATTCTCTATTGAGCACCTACGTACTTGTCTTGATGTCACACACACCAATGACTCGAGACTAGTCACTCTCCCTGAGAGAAAACACAACACGTACTGATCTTAACGGACTGTCCATGCCCAATTGGCAATCCTATGATCAGGAACGTTTAGGATATGTATACGAAAGAATGGTCTCATGAATCTAACTTCTTTAGATTGCATTCTCCCAATCACATATTCCTTGGACTTATCGTTTAAGCATATAACATTTATATGAGACGGCTCAAACAATAATCTTTGCCCTTGATATTAAACTAGATTAGTTTAACATGTGAAATGTCCGTAAAGTATCATCATATGATTGGTTTTAGGGCACATTTCCAACACACCTTCAGTTTGGATAAACAACACTGCTTTGAGGCCGACTGGTTATTTATCCAAGTCTCGGTTGAGAAGAATTTCTGAATCCTTGTTGGCAGAGGTTATCTCATTAGCCTTCTCGGCGAAGTGAGGTGTTACCAGGTTACTACATTGGGCATATTGAAAGTCGAATCTGATATTGAACTTTGCAAAACTAGCAGCCTTGTCTTCAGGCTCTAGAACCTAAAAGCCGAGACGTGTTCCTTCATCGGCTGCAGTCCCAAGATCAAGAAGTCAGCAACGCGCTCAACGCAACATCAACATATTTTACTCCTTGGCTGAGCTAGGCCGACGAGTTGGCACACCCCACACACAACTGAAGGACGTAGTTAGCTTATTAATTACTCAGCCTGCGCGCCACATAGGCTTGGTAGTTTTTAGGACCAACAATATTACAATTGGATAGAACTCCTAATTTCCTATAGAAGCCTCGATTTGAAAAACAACGAGAAAGAGTGCCCGTGAATACTAGAAAATGAAGATAACATTATTTGTGTGACCTTGTATTTGTTTTTGTATGATTAGAACCTCTGCAGCCCTTACTGTGCTTGGTCTGAGATGCATGCTAGTTTGCATTTTGATTACAAAATCAATTGACTTTGACAACTTATTCATGTGTCATGCACCTTTTACTTATTTTTGTGTTTTCTTCTTGTAGTCAATTTGGCGTATGGGTATTGGTTAAAAGAGAAATATTATGCAGCTATAAATTGCCTGGTACGACGCTATATGCTAAAATCAGATTGTGCATCATCTACGGAATTTAATAGTGGTGAATGTCAAAATTGTCCATGTACTTGGATTAGTTGTACTTCAAAAACCCATTCCTTGGTCTTTTTACATGAACATAATGTAATGTCTAGGGATACTATAGTCTCAGCTCTTTTGACTTTGCGTCTTAGAATCAAATGTGCTATTGTATTTGGAGGAGAAATCTTTGCTTTTGCCTCAACATTGACCATCTATCCAGAATTTCTGCCAAAACAGTTTCCAAGCAAACCGTTTATTTGAGTGTCAAACCATTTAAAAGTGCTCTGGATGAGAAGCTTTGTTTGGCAATTTGTTTATAAAACGCCAGGAGTGTTAGAACTGAACTAGGTTATCGAAGAGCTTTGTGAATACAAACTATGATTGCACTTGTAAACTCAGGAGAATTCTTATTAAACTGAAACAACAACTTTGGCTATTAAATAGCCTTACATCAAATGGGAAAGTAAATAACAACCCATGATTGTACAGGTCCTAGAATCGTGGTAAGTGACTAGGTCAAAACAAAAAATAAACTTGTCCCTCAAGTATAGGAAGGTTATTAGCACGTCCAGGAATAAACCCTAGAATAAAGGAACCCTAACAGTTAGAATCTTAACAACTTCAACATCCTCTCTTAAACTGAACACCATTGTTATTCAGTTTATTCCAGGGTATTCGCAAACACCCATTAAACCTTGCAGCTTCAGAAACACTTCTAGCTTCAACGACTTTGTCATGATGTTTGCAATCTATTCTTGCGTAGAACACTGTAACAGCTCTACTACTCCATCTTTGACAAGGTCACGAAGAAAATGAAACCTTACATCTATGTGGTTGCTACAACCATGCATTACTAGAATTTTTGAAAGCTTAATGGTAGAGACATTATCACAAAATACCTTTGTCAGACCAGTTTACATCAAACTTAAACTTCTCAGAATTCTCCTTAACTACACCACTTGACATGCACTTAAAGCCGCAGCAATAAACTCTGCTTCAATAGTAGAAAGAATAACCACTGGTTGCTTCTTCGAGGACCATGAAACTGCACTTGAATTCATCACAAAAACATAACCTGAAGTACTATTTCTGTCATCTTGATCACCAGCATAGTCACTATCCGTGTAGCCAATAAGTTCTTCATCTCCTCCCTTCTTGTAGAATACCCCAAAACCAACAGTGCCCTTCACGTACCTTAAAATCCTTTTTGCTTCGAATAAATGAGACTCAGTAGGGTGCTCCATGTACCTACTAATTAAACTTATAGTGAACATAAGATCAAGACGTGTAGCAGTTAGGTACATGAGACTTCCAACCATTTGCTTATAAAGCGTACTATCAACTCCCACTCCTTCTTCATCACGAGTAAGTTTAAATCCAGGAACCATTGGATTTTGCACTGAGTTGCATTGATCCATGTTAAGCCTTTCCAACACTTCTTGTGCATACTTCCTTTGACTAATGAATATGCCATCCGTTTTCTGCACCACTTCAATGCTAAGGAAGTACCTCATTTTGCCGAGATCAGCCATATCGAACTCAACCATCATGGACCTTTTAAATTGCTTGAACAGAAGCTCATCATTCCCAGTGAATATAAGATCATCAACATAAGGCATACAATCAAAATTTTACCTTCATTGGCTACTTTGATAAACAACGTATGTTCGTAGGGACACTTATTGAAACCCTCCTTGATGAAATACGACTCTATTCGATTGTACCAGGCCCGTTGAGCCTGTTTGAGTCCGTATAATGCCTTTTTGAGATGATACACTTTAGATTCACTCCCCTTCTATTCATAACCATGTGGCTGTTCAACAAAAACTTCCTCATTAATCTCTCAATGTAGAAAAGCTGATTTGACGTTGAGTTGATAAATCTTCCAACTCTTTTGTGCAACAAGGGAAATAACCATTTGAATTGTATCCAGATGAGCCACTGGTGCAAACACTTCAGAAAAATCCACTCCATATTGTTGACTATATCCCTTGGCAATGAGTTGAGCCTTGTATTTGTCCACTTCACCATTTTCATTCAGTTTTGTCTTGAAAACCCACTTCACTCTAATAGTTTTTCCCTTTGATGGTAGATCCGTTAGTTCCCATGTACCATTTCTCTTTATGGCTTCTATTTCCTGATCCATTGCTTGTCTCAACTTCTCACTTTTCACAGCATCATCAAATGTAGTGGGATCACCATTAGTAAACAAGGCTAGGTGAGCCAAGTTCACACTTTCTTCATCAGAGAGACCTGGCCCAGTTTCATAATCCCTCATCCAGATTGGTGGCTTTCAAGTTCATCCCTTTCGAGGTGCACTGTCTTCATTCGTGATATCTCCTACTTCTAATGAGTCACTGCCATCAAACTCATTGTTTCCCACATCTTCATTAGTTTTAGAACCTTCTTCATTTCCTTCATCTTCTGTAATTGATTCTTCATCTGTTTCCCATTCAAGATCATATAAAATAGCTTCCTCATGATTGTCATCCCAATTCCATTGTTGATTTTCCTCAAAGACCACATCTTGACTTACAATAATCTTCTCTTAAATGGGATCAAACAATCTATAAGCTTTGGATTCTTCACTCACCCCTAACAATATGCATTTGAGGCTTTTGTCATCAAGTTTCACTCTTTTGCTATCAGGTACATGCACATGGGATATGCATCCAAAGACTCTAAAGTGATTCATTGATGGTTTGCGCCCACTCCAAGCTTCTTCAGGTGTTTTGCTTTTCAAGGCAAGGGTTGGACTTCGATTTAAGACATGCACTACCTAGTTCACTGCTTCTGGCTAGAAAGTATTTGAAATTTGCTTCTTTGATAGCATGCACCGAACCATATTCATGATGGTTCGATTATTCCTTTCAGAACGTCGTTTTGTTGAGGAGTGTAAGCAGCTGTCAACTGTCTGTGGATACCATTCTCATTGCATAAACTTGTGAATTCATGTGATGTGAACTCATCCCTTGATCTGTCCTTAAGCCCCTTATGAATGCTCTTGTTTCTTTCTCCACTCTAGCTTTATACGTTTTGACCACGACAAAGGCTTCTAATTTCTCCACCAGAAAGTAAACCCAAGTTCTTATACTAAAGTAATCAATAAAGGTGATAAGATACATTTTCTTACCATTCGAGATTGAACTTATTAGGCTATATATGTCAGTATGTATCAACTGAAGAATCTTGGAAGCTTTACACACACTTTCCCTTGGAAAAGAATCACGATGCTGCTTTCCCACAAGGCAGTCTTCACACATTATTTGAGAGGCTTTGAACTTTAGCAACGTTTCAACCATATTCTTTTGTTGTAGCACTTTCAATCCATTCCAACTCAAATGCCTATATTGACAATGCCAAAGGTTTGCTTGATCTGTGGTTGTCATGGAGAGACACTTTTGTTCCTTTGGTGGGAAGTGAGCAACTAGTGCAAACATCCTATTATACGTCATCTCAATCTCCATAATTAGACCTTTCTTAGGATGAAAGATCTTACACTTTCCATGTTGCATGAGCACTGCGAGTCCCCTCTCTTACAGTTGATCAATACTCAGCTTCCTTAAAATCCAGAATCAAGAAACCAAATGTACTCCATCTCAGCTTCCTCAAAATCCACCTGCGCCATTAGCAACATTTTTTCTTTTGTTTCTGCAAAATTAGCCTTTGAATCCCTCGCTCTCATAGGGCATTCCCACTGAAAATGCCCTAGCTCATGACAGTTATAACATTCTAGGATAGATTTGTCGAACCCAAATCTACCTCTTTTTCTTCCCCTTCCATGATAGGTGCCACAATCACCACCTCTTCCTTCTTGTTGAACTCCAGAAGTTACTTGAAGGGCTTGTTTATCCACTACATGCCTACTGATTCTTTGTTCATGCTCCAAAAGACTACTCTGAAGCTCATCTATGGATAAAGCATCCAAGTCATTTGACTCCTCAATCGAGCAAACAACATAATCATATTTTGAAGTCATAGACCTCAAAATCTTCTCAATGATCACCACATCCTCCATTCTTTCTCCATGAATCCTCATCTTATTGGCTATGATGAGCATCATTCCAAAATAATTGTTGACAGATTCTCCAGCCTTCATATGCGGTACTTCAAACTCCTTTCGAAGTGTCTGCAATTGAGCACGCTTTACACGTGCTGTTTGTTGATACTTCTGCTCCAAGGAATCCCATATATCCTTCGCAGTGTCTTTCAAAATCATTTCCAGGATGGAACGATCAATGGTCTAATATAAATAGTTCTTGGCCTTCAAGTCCTTCAGCTTTTGATCCTCCAGTGCCTTCTTCTGCGAGTCACTAGAATCAGCCCCTCCTACTACTGCAGTGATCCTTGTCTCCACCAAGTTCTAATATTCCTTGGAATGCAGAATATTCTCCATAAGCATACTCCAGTGATCATAGTGCCCATCGAACCTTGGAATGGCAGGTTGCACAAAACTACTCTCAAACGTCATGTTCTTGTTCCCTCATGTTGGTAACTGTGTTTGTAGGTTTTGATCAGGCCCCGTGATGGGGTTTTGACACCAGATGTTAGAACTGAACTAGGATATCAAAGAGCTTTGTGAATACAAAGTATGATTGCACTTGTAAACTTAGAGAATTCTTATTAAACTGAAACAACTTTGGCTATTAAATAGCCTTACATCAAACGGGAAAGTAAATAACAACCCACGATTGTACACGTCCTATAATCGTGGTAAGTGACTAGGTCAAAACAGAATATAAACTTGTCCCTCAGGTATATGAGGGTTATTAGCACGTCCAAGAATAAACCCTAGAATAAAGGAACCCTAACGGCTAGAATCTTAACAACTTCAACAAGGAGTCGTTTTATATATCATCAATTATGTTAAAAGCATTTCATTCGTTCCCACATAACAGGATTAAGTAATTTAGAAAATTGTTTTGTGATAATTATTCTTCTAATACATATGCCCCTTCGACAGACATGTAGAGATTTGCCTAAATCCAAAAAGATTCTCCATTCTTTTAGTGTTGAATGTCCTCTGATTGAAACTTTCGTTGTTTTGCGTTGGTCTCATTTATGTTGTGTCTGATTCCATATGTAACAGTGAACATCCTGCCATTGATGAGTTCAAGTGCCTATTTGCTGTAAATGGCTTCACTCGGCTTCGTTTGAGAACTGGTTTCCCACCCGTTCTAGTGGTACGGAATCTATATATTTTCACAGAAGTAGTTGCATGTTTGAATTATAATCAGATGGCAACTACTTCATCCTCGCTCCAGGTTAAAGAGCCCAAGGTTTATGTCCATCGAAATGTAAGAAACGAAGATGTCATGCGTAGAATTTGGCCAGGCTACTAATGCTCGCGACTTTGATGAGGAGGTAACTGTAATCTTGTAAAGATGAATTTAACTCTTATTTGCTGTGATAACAGATACATTGTCATAAGATCTTTAACAGCCATAGCCCCTCAACAAAACGGTCGAGCCTGATTACATCAAGCCTGTTGCTTATTAGAATGCAATACAGTACGGAAGATAAGCTATAGAACAAATTCAGTATCAGCACATGAGTGGTAAAGAAAACAAGGGAGTTATATGAATGCTTGTTAATCTGATTTACTATAATTTGATTGTCTGATCTCACTAGATCATTTTTTTCCTGACCTAATGCAATGTGTTAAATTTAACCTAATTTACATACCGCATAATGGCTTATTTGGCTGTGATTATATTCCATAGCGAAAAGTTATGTACTGCACCATCAGTTTTGCCTATCAGCATTGTCACGAGACTTGAACAACCTTACCCAAGTTTTTCTTATTGTGAAGGATGCTGTAGATAATGGATATGGTCCAAGTCTACTTGAAAGAAAATTCAGTCTTAACGATATTATATTATGGCTGGAAATTGTCCATGGAGAGATTCAATTGTGTACGACATTTGATTGAATGAGACTTTGACAAAAAGCAACGTCATAAACAAAGTGGGAAATTGCTTACTTGACTCTCAGTAAACGGTGAAGTCTAGGTCGGGAGAATAATGGTGTTTAGGGCAAGTATAAGAAACTAAAATTGTTATCAAACGCCCTTTATATAATTGGATTTTGGTTTTAGATTTTAGTTTTTATACGTGAGATATGGTAAAGTATGTTGATGTGGAGTTGAGGAAGCATGTTACGAGAGATCTAAAACAAACTGCATAAGAAATTGTACAAAAAATACTTATTTTAAGTTGTTTTTACTTTTAAGATTTTGTTTTTATTTATTTTTTTATTTCTTTTCCCTCCCTCACCACCCTTCTTCTTCTTCTCCCCTTTCTCATTTATACTTCATAATTCAAGCACAAAAACTGAAAACCGAAAAGCAAATAGCTATTGAATAGACTCTAAATTGTATATTATTGTGTTTCATTCCCAATTGTTTTCTTCATTCTTATCAATAAAAATGAGCCAAAAATGAAGAAACAAACAAGAGAATGCGTTGAACTAGCTAATCACGCCAAACTTCTCATTTTGTTTGTCTTTAACTCAGATTTGGACAAAAAAAAATGTTGTTGTAATCGTCACTAAGCTTTAAAAGTCCCGTCCGGACCTCTTATCATGTGTATGTGTATGTATATACACTTATAAATATATGCAATTTACCCTTTCTAAACTTTCTTATATATTATTGGGAAATTTCGATCCAAAACATCAGCAAGTATTACTTCTTTCTAATCCCATCAATTCAAATTAGACACCACATTTTTTTGGGTCAGAAGATGGCTAGCTATGGTACCATTCAAAGGCCGTCCACCACCTCAACACCACCACCTCCACCAACGACCACCGATGATCTCAACGAGTGGAAGGATTCAACCGGAAAAAAGCGCAATGACCTCAAGCTCTTCTGCCTCTTGAACATCCCCGCAACCCCAAAAGCCACTGCAGTTCAAATCATCAGAAACTTTAGTTATTACGGTCTGTACTACACACTCTTCATAGTGACAATCAGTGGCGAAGCCATGAATTGACGGGGGAAGGGGCGAAGTTAAAAGAGTGCAAGGTTCAAAACAATAGCAACAACCAAATCATTTTCTATAATAATGTCTTCCATAATTTATCAATACGAACAAATTACAATTGTTATTGACGAGGTTTCATATCATGAAAACGTTGCATAATAGGCTCATTATCAATAAAAGTAAATACATCTCTCTCAATATAAACAAGCATGCTATCACTCAACCATTGATCTCCCATTTTGTTACGCAATGGTGTTTTCACAATCTTCATAGCAGAAAAAGCTCTCTCCACCGAAGCGGTTGTAACCGGTAAAACCAAAGCCAATGTAAGAAGCTTATACACTAATATATAGCTTGCAAACCTCCCAGTCTTCACCAACTCTTTTGCAAGATCACCAATTCCTCTCAATGATGAAAATTCACTGTGCATCTTCATATCGTAAATGTAATTGTCAAGTTGAATTGGAAGGTTCATGAGATCCATACGATCAAAATCTTGAGGATAAAGTTGAGCTAGACGAACAATTTTTGCTTTGTCAAAAGATGCAAAATTATTCATCGGACTCAAACATGCTATACAAAGAAGCAACTCGGTGTTTACCTCATTAAAGCAATCATTCAATTCCCTTAATTGTGTGTCAAGGACTTGAAAATAGAGGTCCACACGATAGTAATGGAAGTTTGTGAGTCTTGGAGCTTTACGCCTTGATTTTCCGGGTACGAAATGCAAATCCTCCATGTTAGGAATGACAATATCATGCTCTTGACAAAACTTTTGTACATCATCAAGTAAGTCCCCAAAGTCATCATCTCTCAAGGATTGTAATCTTTGCTTGCATACTTCCATTAATGTCATTGCAGTCACAATATCTTGATCTTTCTTTTGTAATGCTTGTGATAACTCATTTGTAATTCCCAATACGAGTCTCATAAAAAAAAAGGTGAAACACAAAATCAAAAGTTTGTATGTTATGAAATAACTGACTTATTTCACCGAAACTGTCTTGGTTGGTATCATCTTTAATCCATTCAAGCACCTCCACCACGGCTTCAAACATGACAATAATACTAATTATAGTACCATAATGTGAGTTCCAACGTGTATCACAAGGACACATAAGACAACTCTCTTGATTTAACCCTCTACCCATTTCAAGATCACCAATATCAAGAGCTTTCTTAATTTGTTCTAGTTGTTTCTCTCTAAATGCATCACGACGCTTACACGATGATCCAATAGTATTGACCAAAATACTAGCATTGTTGAAGAAAATGGCGACACCCTCAATTCCTTGTGCAACGGCTACAAGAGCTAGTTGAAGTTGGTGTGCAAAACAATGAACATAAAATGCTTGAGGATACTTGTTCAAAATCTTTGCTTTAAGGCCATTGAGTTCTCCTTTCATATTACTAGCTCCATCATAGCCTTGTCCCCGTAACTTGGACATACTCAAATTTGTTGAAGCAAATAATCTCTCAATGGCCTCTTCAAGCGAGCTACTAGTTGTAGAGGAGACATATTGCACACCCAAAAACCTTTCAATTACTTCTCCTTCTTTGTTCACATTACTAAATACCATCGCCATTTGCTCTTTAGTTGAAGAATTACGTGATCCATCAACCAAAAGAGAAAAAAATGTACTTTCCATATCTTTAGTAATTGCACCAATAGTTTCAATGGCACAAGCACGGACAAGATCTTTTTGAATATCGGAAGAAGTATACTTGAGATTCTTGGGAGCATTCTCAAATACAACCTTCCTAACTTTATCATTATGATCTGCAAGAAATTGCATATGCTCCAAATAATTACCCTTATTGCTTGATTTGAACGATTCATCATGGCCACAAAAAGGCAAACCTTGTTGCAACAACCATCTTGTGCAATCAAGTGCGCCACACAATAAAGTGTGATAATTAATGCGAGCTTCATCGGTTTGCTTAATCACAAATATTTCAATATGTTGTTTTTGCATCATCAAATCTCTAGCTTGTTGTAAAGCTTTATTATGAAGACTTCCAACACCTCCCTCATGATCTCGAAATTTTTTGGGTCCTTTCCTCCAATTTGTAAACCCAATCTCGGTGAAGACATCACTTCCGGCATTTCCCTGTTTATCAAAATAACACTTGAATAGATAGCAATAACGGAAAAATGCAGCATCTTTTACTATACTATACTCTAACCACTTAAAATTATCAAACCAACAGGTGACAAAACATCGATTGTTGCTAACTTTTCTGGGTATGGTGTGGTCTTTAGGTTGACAAGGATTATTTTGGAGATAGTGTCGACGAATTGCTTCATGATAATTAGGTGGATAATCAAGCATTCGACATCTATGTCCAGGGTTTGAAGGAAGATTAGCCAGTATTTCATCCAACTCAGTGACCTCACTTTGTTGGGAACTACCTGGAATACTTGAAGAAGGAATATTTGGAATATTCGAAGGAGGACTACTCGGAATATTTGAAGGACTAGCCGAAATATTTGAAGGAGGATTTAAGCACTGATTCTTATAGTATCGTTCCATTATGTAACTGTATATGGAAAAGAAAAGAAAAAGTCTTAGACTCTTAATCCTAGAGTAAACTATACTATAGTCAATATGAGTACTAACTAATTAAACCAACAATTCAATTAATCAATACCAATATTCATATAAATTATTTAATACACAAAAATTCAATTCATAAATTAATATCAATAATCAATTAATCAATAATCAAGAATTCAATTTTTACTCTAGTCAATAATTTCATTCATCAATAATCATTCATAGGATTCATATTTATACGCAAAAATCAATAATCAATAACTATATTAGTGTATTACTTTATGATTCTATATTAATAAACTAAAATTTCGTATTAATTAATCAATTAGGGTTAGGGATAATATAAATTAGAAAGTTAAAAAATTTACCCAAAATTGAGAGAGAAGTGAAAAACGAACCAATAGGTTGGCTGCTAGAGGCTGGCGGCTGGCTGGCTCGGCTGGAAGGAGAAATAAGGGACAACGGAACGGGATGGAGGGCGCTAAAACTGAAACTGCTGTTGGGATTTGGGGGGGGGGGCACGGCTATTCTGATTGGTTTTCTAAAAAGGGGATTTGTTTTGAAAAAGTGAAGACTGCTTTAAAGGCACGGGGACAGTGGTTCCCTTTAATTTTCTTTTTATTTTTTTAACCTATCAAACGAAACGGTGCGTTTTAGTAAGGAGTTTGTTTTTTTTTTTTTAAATGAAACGATGCCGTTTCATTTAAGGGATTTGAAAAAAAAAAACAAAAGTTGCTGCACAGCAGCAGAAACTCAAGCAGAAACCCATATAGAAACCGATATGCAGTGCAGGTGTAGCCATTAATTCCGACAAGACCAGAGGGGCGGAACCACCCTCCTGGGCATAATTTCCGACGAGGGGAGGGGCGGATGCCCATCACAGTACCTTTGTAGCTTCACCACTGGTGATAATACTCACTATAACCATAGTGCCTCAACATAAGGATTTTCTAATTTTCTTGAGGGTAATGACTGCTGTGGGATGCTTGTACCTCGTGCTTTTATGGGTAGTACATGAATCCCTACTGGGGCACAAAACCATCAAAAGGCAGGTGGTGCTGGCGCTTATTGTACGTTGTTTTACCTTCAAGATTTTGTTTTCATTTATTTGTTTTTATTTCTCCCCTCCCTCACCACCCTTCTTCTTCTTTTCCCCTTTCTCAGTTATACTTCTGTTTACGCCCAAAATAATATTATTGGGCCGAGCTTAGGTTTGTGTTCGGTCCAATGCTCTTCCGAAAATACTATGGGCCATCCAAGCTGTCATAAGCCGCCAATCAGGTCGGCCAAGTCCTGTTGCATGTAGGATTGATTTGGATAAGAGCGAAGAAGTCGAGTCTTGGTACAACAAGGGGTTTTCAAAGTTGAAGGCGTTGGGAATTCATGAGTGAATCTGATTCACTATATAGAGCTTGGTTCAGAAACCTATTGGAACTAGGATTGGCCGAATCCTAAGTAGATTAGATTTGGGAGTTTTAGTCTGGATACATCTCTGGTTTGGCCAGGAGTAGGTTCGTTGTTATATATATAGAGGGGAGTGCATCATTCAAGCTCCTTCCAATTGAACACACAAACTGCCGTGCGCACTCTCGCTCTATGCGAAACCTCTCAACAACCTTGAGATTTTTATTTTTTTTTTCTCGCCGACACATCTTCAATTTGGATAAACAGCACTGTGAAGGCAACCGGCGACATCTTCAGTTTGGATAAACAGCACTGGAGCTGTAGAATTAGTAGATCAAGGATAACCTACAGTTTCGATAAACAACACTGCTTCTCGGACGATTGATTACCTATCCAAGTCTTGATCGAGAAAGATTTTCGAATCCTTATTGGCAGAGGTCATCTCACTAGCTTGTTCAGCTAAGTGAGGTGTTACAGATTACTGGGCTCGGCGTATTGAACGCCGAGTTGTTTTATGATTGGATAATCACAAGTAAGTTTTAGAGTTCGGCGTTTTGACAGCTTAACCACATTCACCATCAAGACATACATTTCTTTTGAGTACTTGTGTCTGTATAGTTTGGTGCCAGTTCGGCGTGCTTATACTCTTACGAATATAATCACTGTGACCGAACCCAGCGCTGACGATCCGTGAACTTCGCAGGATTAGCAGCCTTGTCTTTAGGTTCTAGAACCCGAAGGCCGAAACATGTTCTTTCCTCGACCGCAGTCACAAAATCGAGAAGTCAGCAGCATGCTCAACGCAACATCAACATATTTTACTTCCTGGCTGAGCTCGGCCGACGAGTTGGCACGCCCCACACATAACCGAATGACTTAGTTAGCTTATTAATTACTCGGCCTGCGTGCCACATAGGCTTGGTAGTATTTAGAGTCAACATTTTGTCATGCCCAGTGGGACTTAGTGCTAATACTACGAAGTTCATGAACATTGGGACACGATTGGTTAAAAGAAAATAATCATGGGAAAGTCCACGACCAACCTCCCAGTTTAGAACCCAGTACAAGAAGACTCGTCATAGGCACATAATCATCCTATTGCCGTGACGCCTGGGGCCACAAGTGCGACACACCGAGAAAAAGAAGTTGGCCTCGGCGGCCAGCCTCATAATGCGGAAACCCCTAACAAAACCAATGGCGTTTTAATAGAAGATTACGATGAGAATGGTGGGGAAAGTTCTGATCCACCGACTAGATCTTTTCTTTGGAGAAGACTTGAAGAGCAATCTCATTATTTCAGTCGAGAAGTAAAAAGTATACTTGAGGTAATATGTAGTAATGGTGAGGCACACAACAAATTACTCTAACTATTAGTTAGTAAAGTTTACGAAGGTGGACCCGCTAATCGTTCCTGACAACTTCCACCTAAGAGTAATCCATTATTAACGATACAGGTCGAAACATGATCTGCTCTGCTCAAAATGATTGACTTGGAAAAAAGATGAGGATCAAGCAGTAGATCAAATGGATCCGACCAGAGAGTAGAAACAACATTTGTCGATATGATCGACGTCCAAAGAATGATTGATTCGGCCTTGAAAAAAGGGCCGAAGTTCCTAAAATTCATCCATCCATACCCAGCTTATGTAGAAAAATTTGAATATCCTAAAGACTTTAAGATCCCAGATTTCAGCCTTTTTGTGGGAGAATCATCCCTGTCCTCATTAGAACATGTAGCTCGGTTCACTGTGCAATGCGAAGATGTTAATGGTGACTTCCATAAACTGTGACTATTCAACTTCTTGTTGATAGGCTCAGTGTTCACTTGGGACTTCAACCTCCCACCTAACTCTATCCAAAGTTGGGAGAAACTGGTTGAAAAATTCCATGAGCAATTACATCGGCCGGGGATGGAAATGTCAGTTTCTTCATTGGCCAGGATAACTTAGGCATTTGATGAGTCACCAATGAATTATCTTACAAGGTTTAAATCAGCCAGAAATTGGTGCCGAGTACCTCTCCCTGAAGTCGAATTTGTTAGGCTCGTTTTGAATGGGCTGGATGTGGAGTACAAAAAGAAATTCTTGGGGGCAAACTTCTGTGACATGTACAAACTATCTCAACATGTCGAGCAATACGACTATTTACTCTGAAAGAGAAGGCTTCGAAGTCCCCGTCCTGAGGAACAATTTACAAAAACCCCACGGTCAGTTATACGTCGGTCGAAGCTGAAGAATATGCCAGTATAGACGCGATCGAGATAATAATCGACAAACCATATATATGCAAGGTGTTGGCTCATGCCAATCCCCATGATGCCAAGGCTCGCTAGGCCCCTGAACAGCCTTCCATCAAAATAGCGAAAGTTTATACTTTTGGCATTACTAAGGCCGACGCCATCTTCTATCAACTGCTACTTGCCAAAATTATCAAACTTCGGCCTGGACATAATATCCCCAAGGTCGAAGAATTGAAAGGAAAAACGTATTGCAAGTACCATAACTCGAACAAGCACACAACAAACAATTGCGTCGTATTTCGAGACGTCATCCAAAGCTGGATTGACAATGGTAAACTCAAGTTTCCAGAAAAGAAAATGGGCGTCGATACCGACCCATTTCTTATGGCGACAATAAACGTGGTAAATGCTCGTCTACCTAAAGATAAAGGAAAAGGAAAGGCTGAGTTCGTTCCAATGCAACACGTCCCAAAGCAGAACTCTCGACCATGGCTCAAAATTGATTTATTTTCAAACGAGTCGCCTAAAGATTTTTCAGGACCAGCTGCATCGAGCCCATGTCAGACTCCAACGCAGAGGAAGCAGATGGGCCGGTGATTTTATGTAGTCGGTGTAAAGAAAACGTCATCTTCATCGAGCCGAAAGATAAACCACCTCGGGCCTTAATACAACGATTGCCTCATACGACCGCAAAGACACCTCAAAAGGTGTTTAGCGCAGGCCAACATCAGAAAGTTTTCGATAGGCTCGGCCCTTAAACACGGATTGATAAGCTGCTTTCAGCCAGACGATGCCTTGATTTCGACACACCGTTTTATAACGAGGATTATTATGCATGCAACTCTAGCAGCTCGAATTCTTTCCTGAGCCAAAAGACCTTTAAGCCGCCTGAGGCACGCGACCAATGGTGGTATAGTTATAATTCTCCAATCGGCATATATACCGCACTTTCTAAATCGCAGAAATGCCGGCGCTAGTGAAGAGACTACATGGCTCGTCGACAAGCGGCTTAGGCTACCTCGGCTACCAAATGGTAGTCAAAAGAAATACCAGATAACGAAGATGACCGATAGCCCTTAACAATCATAGTCGAATTACTTTAGGGAAAGAAGACGATCAATCATGAATTTAAGACCACAATAGAAGAGTCTGAGAAGCAGATTATTAAAAAAACCACTGATCTGGGGATAAAGGCTCGGTTCAAGCATATACGTGAAGCTCAAGTTCTTGGCTTCAAGGTCGATCCATATACTAATACAGATAACATCGAGCTTCCTTTCTCCCTCGAGGACCTATAATATTTACGATACCATTTTGAAGTCTTTTCAGCCTGACGGTCTATGAGAAAGAACGCGTGGCACAATTAGATGCTTACCCAGACATGAAGGATGCACAAATTACCTATCAGGAGCGTGCCCGTAAGGCATCGCAAGAACAAGATTGGGCTTCAACGTCGAGCGAGCTTGGGGATAACAATCAGAATGAAACAGATCCAGTGATGTGTCACAAGAACAATAAAATGATTAGGTCGAGGACACGCCAAAACAGGATATTTAGCTCGATAGTCCGGAAAACGACGATCATGACCCAATGTGCCCGCCAGTTCTCAACAACATAGAAATTGGCATGGTCCATGTTCTACCGACTGAATTTCAGGCAACCACGACCCAACCAAACTTCTTGGATGGTGACGTGGTTGCCGAATAAGCAACGTAAGTCGACTTCGTCATCATGGAGGAAGATGAGCAAGTAAACAAAGAAGACAAACTCAAAGCGGTTCTTACAGAGCTATTTCCCTGCTCTTCCTCAGCAATCTTCATCATTTAAAGCTGTTATATGTTACAGCCCATATCGAAGGATATCCAGTCTCCAAAATCTTCATCGACTGCGGAACAACGGTCAATATCATGCCCGTCTCCATCATGAAAGCACTACATCGCTCTAACAACGAACTTATTCCATCAGGGGTCACCATGAGTAGCTTCATCAGAGACAAATCCCAGACCAAGGGGGTACTTCCGTTAGAAGTTAATATCGCAGGTCGCAATCGCATGACCGAATATAAGGCATTGCTTGGTCGGGATTGGATCTATCAAACAGGCTATATCCCTTCATTTTTATATCAAGTCCTCATCTTCTGGGATGGTGAATCAGTTGTGGTTCATTAGCCAGACAATCAGCTGTTCAAAGCTAACATGATCCAGGCGCGTTACTACAACGACCACGTTGGTTACATTACTTTGCAAGGTTTCAACAACGAAGCACGGTCGACTCAGATTTTGGTTCAGAAAGCCATTGAGGTTGGCATTGAGACTGTTCACCAGGATTCGGCGAGACTTGGGTTGGCTAACCTCTTTATCGATCTCGATGTCTGACACCAAACATGCAGAATGCCGGGCCACGGTTTCATCTACTATGGAACGATTGCTGGCCAATCGGTATACTATTTCCAAACAACCGAATTCAGGTGTAAACCTTGTGGAGTTTCTTACTGAAGAAGACAACAGTCTCGTCCTTTCCCTTGATCAAGTCCAAGCTGCCCCAGCCGAGCTCGAAGATAGTCGGCCCCAAGTCAAAGACCCATTAGAAGAAATCAATGTTGGAATGGCTGATGACCCTTGACCATTATTTATTAGTGCTTTGTTACCCCAACCCATGAAAGCCGAACTTTGTAAGTTACTAAACGAATTTAAAGATTGTTTTGCTTGGAGTTACCATGAGATGCCTGGTCTGGATCGAACCTTCGTCGAGCATGAATTACGCATCAAAGCTGGTTGTAAGCCTTTTCGCCAACCCCCCTGGCGATTCTCAATCGAAGTGTAACTCGACATAAAAGAAGAACTGGTTCGACTTTGAAAAGTCGAGTTTATTAGTACTGCTCGATACGTCGAATGGTTGGCGAATATCGTACCAGTGCTAAAGAAAAGTAGCGCTCTACGCATTTACATCGATTTTCGTAATTTGAATTTGGCAACCCCCAAAGATGAATATCCGATGCCAATTTCATATTTGTTAATTGATACTGTGGCCAGCCATGAAATATTTTCCTTCATGGACAGACATGCTGGCTACAACTAGATTTTTATCGCTGAAGCCAATATTCACAAAACTGCCTTTCGTTGCCCAGGGGCACTCTGGACTTACGAATGGGTAGTCATGACCTGGTTACTAGGCAAAGCCTCGGGTGAGACAATTATTACTTTATTCACAATAATAATTGACTTTACTTAAAACAAAAATTAAAAATAAACTTAGACTAAAGGCAAGTGTTTCAATCTCACTCCCCACAAACCATGTTGGTGTGATGTGCAAAGTTCAAAGTATAATTCATGAATTAGTATCTAAGCAACGATATATAGAAAAGACTCTACTGTGGGATTAATCTTCACCATGTCCATTTGTTCTAACGTTTAAAATAATTTATGGATATTAACTTAAAAAGAATGAAAATTTGTAACTGACATAAAAAAATTAAAAGCCTAAAATTTACTTTCAAACCCCTAAACTTAAATCACACATTTTCCTCAAGGTGTGGAAAATAAAATAAAATATAAAAGACAACAAAATAAAAGAAAATAAAATTTAAGACAAAAATGAAACCTGAACTAAACATAACAAATAAAAAAAAACTAAAGAAAAACCAAGGAAAAGTAACAAAATAAATAAATAATTAAAGAAAGGAAAACATGCACCTGGTGTGACTAATGACATGAAGGGATCCAAATTCATAAGGAGTCACACATTGGGCCATGAAAAACCTAGGAAAACATGAAGAAAAGCCCACGAAAATAGGGACAAAGCAACCCAGTGTGCTGTTCACACGCATTACACACACGAGCACCAGAAACGCTCTTTCTCTGAAATAGGCATTGGATGCTCTTGATACATTTTCCTAGAGCCAAGAGTCGAACGACTCTTTTCTGTCCATTCCCATCCTTTTCTGAATAACAATGACGTTGTTTGTAGAAACCGAATCGCTCTCTGTGTCTATAAAATCAGAAATTATTGCTCTCATTTTAAACCCATCCATCTCTGCTCTGTCTTTCTTCTTCATTGTTCTCAGAAATGCAAGAGCCTTCTGTCTTTTTAGAAAATCAGCCCTCTCCTCTCTCGTCTCATGTTCGCACCAGCGCCCATTATTACAACCCTTCCATCTCACAGCAGTTCCTTCATCCTCTCTAAGCGCTGCATCTATAGTCTTCCATAATCCAGCAATAAACACACCTCTGTGAGTACCTAGCTGTGGTAGAAAATCAGAAAACTGAAACCCAAAGGTAAAATCATCCTCCAATCTTTTGGTTTCACTGTCCAATTTATTTGTTTTCAAGAAATGGAACAAAAACTAATACATGCATGTGGTTTTATTGGTGTGAGGACCCCTAATGGTTACAAATCCAAGCCGATCTACACCATTTGCTTGTCTCTGCTGAAACCCAAAACCCTTCAGCTTCTGCCATGGAAATGTGAAGATAAGATATGTGCATCTATTTAACTTTATTCGAGCAGCTCAATGCGGTTGTTTTTATGTCTCAGATACTCCATACTACATGTGTATACTTATGTTTATTTAGTTTGTGGGCACATGTCATCGATCTGGAAACTTAACAATGACAAGAAAAATGAAAACCAGTTATGACAGTGCAGATCTGGGTCTTGCAAAGGTAAAAGTGTTGTTCTCCACTAGTGAGGAGATCTCATTTGTGAAAGTGATGCCTCAGGACCCCCTGCATGTGTCATAACTCATAAGGATGTGTTGTTTTCTGTTTCTTCGTACAGGGCACTCTGATCTCCGACAGATCCGAGAAGAAAGGGTGCACCAGCTTCAGATCCAGTAAGAAAATGTAAGAGACATCTCAAAGTGTTTGATCTATGAATCTTTGGACTGTTGAGTATTTAAATGAGACATGGTCTGGTTCATGAAAGGCATATGCTGAGTAAAACTCTGTTCTGATATGTGTAGGAACCCCAGTGTGGCTTCAGTGCAGCAATGATAAAGGACATGAACCGCTCGGACATCCCGAAATCTATTATCCATATGAAGGTAAGACAAATTCTAGACTCTGTTTGGATCTTGATATGTATAAATGTTTATTATTTGTCCCGACATGTACTCATATGGTTGCTTGCTGTGTAGGGTATGCAGATCTATGAAATATTCAAGGGAAAAAGGGTAGTAAACACACAAGCTCAAAGGACAAAAACAGCAAAAAGCCCTTAGGACCCCAGATCTGGTCATCTCGGAGGTATAATTTCGAATGGATTTGATTCCTATATCTTCCAGCATAGTGTAGATGTGGTGATGTTAATGTAGATTTTATTGCTGTGTGCATGATTCCAGTGTAGGATGCTCTTTATTTTCCATGTATGCAACCTGCAATTAACCAATATGCGTTAAAAAAATAAAATCAACTGGGTAAATAAAGGAAGCAACATATTTTTGGATTTTTCATTTTTTTAAATTAATTTTTTTTGTGAAAAACTTAGGTATATAAATGCATCTAGTAATTTAAAAATAATAATTAAAGTGAAAATCAAACGAAAAATAAAATTAGGAAAGAGTTTAGAAAAATTAGGTTACTTCCCAATAAGCTCTTTATTTTAAGTCTGTAGCTAGACGTCATAGAAGCCTGGTGATTAGATCACTGTTCCTTTAGAGTCAGTGACTCGCGTGCACTAAACTTCCTTCGGAATGGCTTTAGTAGATACTTCTTAACCTTGAGCACACAACCCCTGCCCTCTGGTTCAATATCCATATTACCATTTTGAAAAACCTGTTTAACCATATAAGGTCCTTTCCACCAAGACTCTTGTCTCCCTAGAATTAACTTGAAACTGGAATTTAACAACCACACCTTTCTACCAAGCTGTATTTTCTTAAAATTTAGGCTGCCTGGCAAATTGTCATGTTTTTTCTTAATGTTAATCAGCTGGACATCATGCTGCATACTTTGCTGTTGCATTTTAAGACTTATGCAATCATGAATCAATTTTGGAGGCTTTCTGTACAGATGGTCAGTTGATGATCTGGTCATAAACTCGGCACTAGGTAAACCATCTAATGCATCAACATGAATGCATTCTTGCTTATCACCTAAATGTATGCTTGCTTCAAACAACCTAAAAACAACTATTTGATCTGCGACCTGAAATGTTAGTGTTCCGGCTTCAACATCAATAAGAGTCTGGGATGTTGCTAAGAATGGGCGGCCCAAAATGATGGGTGTTGTCAAATCCTCATCCATGTCCAACACCATAAAATCAGCTGGTAAATATAAATTGTCAACATTTACAATAACATCTTCAATGATGCCTCTAGGTTAGGTAATTGAATGGTTGGCCAATTGAATAATGTTGGAGGTTGGCTTCAGCTCTCCTTTACCTAAACGTTTAAAAACAGAATAAGGCATTAAGTTTACACTAGCACCTAAATCAATTAAAGCACTACTAAAATCACAATTTCCAATGGTGCTAGATATAGTAAAACTCATTGGATCTTTTTTAGGTAAATTACATAGTAGCCCCTCAGGTTTGAGGTCTATTGCAATCTTATACAACATCTTTAAAACATTTCACTTTCATACCTCAAGTACTATTTTATTTCAATTTCATACAACCGTTAGATTTTCCATCCATGGATCTGTTAAATGCTGACGTGGCTGCCACATATATGACACGTGGCTGCCAAATGTCTGCCACGTGGCAAATAAAATAATTTTTTAATTTAAAAAAAAAAAAAAAAAACATATTTGCCACTTTTTTTTTTCCTCTCTTTCTTCTTCTTCTCTTTCTCTTTCTTCTTCTTCTTCTCTTTCTCTTTCTTCTTCTTCTGGGTTCGGACCCTTTTTTTTTTTTTTCCTTCTTCTTCTTCTTCCTCCCCCTCATCCTCTTTCTTCTTCTCTTCTTCTTCTTCCTCCTTCTTCTTCTGGGTTCCGTCCCTTTTTTTTTTTTCTCTTTCTTCTTCTTCTTCTCTTTCTCTTTCTTCTTCTTCTGGGTTCGGACCCTTTTTTTTTTCCTTCTTCTTCTTCTTCTTCTTCTTCTTCTCCCTCCTCCTCCTCTTTCTTCTTCTCTTCTTCTTCTTCCTCATCCTCCTCCTCCTCCTCCTCTTTCTTCTTCTTCCTCCTTCTTCTGGGTTCGGACCCCTTTCTTTTTTTTTCTTTTTTTTCTTCTTCTTCTTCTTTCTCCTCCCTCCTCTTTCTTCTTCTCTTCTTCTTCTTCCTCATTTTTCTGGGTTCGGTCCCTTTCTTTTCTTTTTTTTCTTCTTCTTCCTCCTCCTTCTCCTCATCCTCTTTCTTCTTCTTCCTCCTTCTTCTGGGTTCGGACCCCTTTCTTTTTTCTTCTTCTTCTTCTTCTTCTTCTTCCTCCTCCTCCTCTTCCCCTTTCTTCTTCTTCCTCCTTCTTCTGGGTTCAGTCCCTTTTTTTTTTCTTCCAATTTCAGGTTTTTTTTTTTAAAAAAAAAAATTATTTTATTTGCCACATGGCAGACATTTGGCAGCCACGTGTTATATATGTGGCAGCCACGTCAGCATTTAACAGATCCATGGATGGAAAATCTAACGGTTGTATGAAATTGAAATAAAATAGTACTTGAGGTATGAAAGTGAAATGTTTTAAAGATGTTGTATAAGATTGCAATAGACCTCAAACCTGAGGGGCTACTATGTAATTTACCCATCTTTTTTCTTTGGAGGCAATTTGTGTAATAGAACTATGCTACATTGTTCTGTAAGAATCACTTTTTCAAAATCAACGAGCTTCTTTTTCTTTGTGCAAACATCCTTAAAAAACTTGGCATAAGATGAAATGTTCTTGATTGCATCAATTAATAGTAGATTAATCTAAACTTTAGCCAAAGTCTTCATAAAATCTGTCAACTGTTGATCTTTAGCTTTAGGTTTCAACCTTTCAGAATAAGGCATGGGAGGCACATAAATGCGTTCTGCAATTTTTGTGGTATTTTCGGATCTGTCTTGGGGTTGCCCAAAATTTGCAGAAGTATCAGATTTAGTTTGGGGCAATTCTGCTGCCCGTGAATTTCTAGCAGAATTTTCATGTTTGTGGTTGTAGCTTTTGCCTGATCGTAAAGTCCGTACAACGTTGCATTCTTCTCATCCTTTTGGATTATGTACTGTTTGACTAGGAAACGTACCCAGTGCTCTTTCTGAAACCTGCAACGCAATCTGCCCAATTTGTTGTTCCATATTTTTCATTGTTGCATGCATATTATGGATTTCTTGATTGGTCTGTTCAAATCTTGCATTTGTAGTTGCTGCTAATTTTTGAATTGCAATTTCCCACGCCGCCTTAGGTGCAGCAGGTTGCTGTAATTGTTGTTGAAATTGTGGCCTTGCAAGCTGATCTTTATCCTACTTTAAATTAGGATGATCTCTCCAACCTGGGTTGTAAAAATTTGAATAGGGGTCATTTCGGGGACGTTGAAAATTAATAAATGAATTAACCTGCTTCGCTATAAACTCTGGATAAGCATCTTTATGTGGACAGCTAAAAAAATCATTGGTTGTCATGCTGCAAATGCTGCAGGCAACTTGTAAGGGTTGTTGTTCAGCAACCTGTGAACCCAGAATTCTTTGTAATAACATGTCAAATTTTGCATCAAATCTTTCAAGTTTTTTCTCCATTTTTTCAATTTGTGCCGACACATATAGAGAACCATTAGACATCTAAAAAACAAACCTAGATTGGGGTTGCTCAATCGCCCATTGTTGTGTATCTGCTGCCAGTTTTTCAAATAATAAACAAGCCTCTTGTGCGTTTTTATCCTTGTACGAACCTCCGCATGACGCGTTGACAAGAGTTTTTATTGTTATATTTAACCCTTTGAAAAGTATATGCATTTGATCAGCACTGTTAATACCAGAATGTGGACATTTTTTAATCAACTCTTTGAACCGTTCCCACGCCTCATGAAACTCTTCATGTCAAGAGTCTTTGAAGCTAGATAATGCTTGTTTAAAAAAATTTCACTGAGTTGGGCCCAAGTTGTAATGCTTCCAGATGGAAGTGTGAGGAGCCATTTCCTTGCTTAATCTTTCAGAGTATATGGAAATAAACGGAGCTTAATATATTCGGCTAAAAATTCTCTCACCAAAATATTCTTTCATCCCATTAAAAATTCTGCAATATGCATGTTGGGATCGTCGGTTAATAACCTATGAAATGTAGGTAGAATATTCAACATGTGCTGCTTTATTTCGAATGTAGACAATTCCTCCACTTCTGGATAAGTAATGTAACTTGGTGTATTAGTGTTGTGAGCTGCCAGTGAATCACTCAAGGGCTGACCAGCCTCTGGAATAACAAACGCCATTTTTTCTTTGCTATGCAGGTCCCCAGAAAATAAAGATTTCAGAAAAGTATCTTGCAGTGAAGGAACCCACTGCAAATTTTGTTCCCTACGTCTTCTGCTCAATGTTTGCTCAGGTTTTGGATCAAATGGAATCAATTTTTGCATTGTTGAACGGGTGCTGACCATGCACAGATTGTAATCTGCACTGCCCTGCTGTGATCTGTAAAAATAAAATAAAAACGAAAATTAATTTTTAATTTTTTTTTGTATAAACAGTAATAACTAATTGAAAATCTAATTACAATGAATTATTTTAAATAATCCCCGGCAACGGCGCCATTTCTTGATAAGGATTTTACTACACACGTTGACACACCCCGATCCTAGAATCAAGGCGTTCTGGCTGTCACATGGGCGTGACGTAACCAAAAGTGCGACGCGGAAGCAATAGATAAGAGAAATACGAATAAATAAAAACCAAATACTAGCAATTATAACCAAGCAACGTGCTAGAGTGAATTTAAGTGTGAAACACACATAATCAGAGCATAAGTACTAGGTGCAGTCAAGTAGGACCATAACGAAATTACAACACCCGAAGGTGAGTCCTACATTTATGTAGTCTGTCAGTACGCCATGGAAAATCCTCGTGAGCCACCAACGCTGCTAACTAGAACCTGGAGGGGCGCAAAACAAAATTGAGTGGGTCAGTAAAACAAAGCTTTTTGAAAACATTTCAATTAATAACATTTCTAACCCCTCGCTGTAAAACCTGTATACTTTCCCAGAAAATAACATAATATGCATATAATCTTCATATATCTCAAAACACAATTCTTTATCAAAAATCAGAAAGTATGCCATGCATAAATGTCAATAACAGAATAAGGATGCATCAATATAACAGGTGAAGTAATGAATCATGTTGGAAATGTGCCCTAAAACCAATCATATGATGATACTTTACGAACATTTCACATGTTAAACTAATCTAGTTTAATATCAAGGGCAAAGATTATTATTTTAAGCCTTCTCATATAAATGTTATATGCTTAAACGATAAGTCCAAGGAATATGTAATTAGGAGAATGTAATTTAAAGAAGTTAGATTCATGAGACCATTCTCTTTCGTATACATATCCTAAACGTTCCTGATCATATGATTGCCAATTGGGCATTGACAGTCCATTAAGATCAGTACGTGTTGTGTCTTCTCTCAGGGAAAGTGACTGGTCTCGAGTCATTGGTGTGATTGACACCAAGATAAGCATGTAGGTGCTCAATAGAGAATGAGTCCACTCAACACGATCAACAAGGAGTTCTCATACTCATGTCACATGAGAACTCATGGTTGGGATAATGCAAAGTAGTCATTTGACCTGAGGCATCATAGTTGTCTTGTGGTTAAGTCCTTGATCTTTGACTATCAAAGTCACTCTGTCAGAGGTGTCCATGGCATAGTTGGGGTTAAGCCACTTAGCCATGGAGGCAAGTGAATGCGCAACAAGGGATCTCTAACCTTCAAACTGTTTGAGGGAGAATACTCTATGATATGATTAAGAATCTCTAGCCAGAGTATGAATGAGATTTAGGAAGTCGTTCCAAATCATATTCAAAGTAATCATATAAGTAAATGAATCACATTGGATAATAGACATGAATAAATTATCAAACCAAACAATGTTGTCAAGAGTATTGTATTAGAGAAAGACCGTATTGCATTGTAATCCTAAACTGAATAGGTTCTCCACCTTTTCTGATTAGCTTGGGTAACCATGACATACTGCTAGGTGTCACTCATGGTTTGTGGAAGCCCTAAACATGTATAAACACTAAAGGGAGAATTGAAAGTAAGTTTCAATTCATAATCGATTTGAAAAAGTTGTAATCGCCCACTGCCTCGCTAAAAGGAACCTAATGGATCATACACCGTGTAAGGTAGAGATTGAAGAAACAACGGATATGAGTAAGGATAATTAAACGGTTTAATTATTTATGGCAAGGATTAATTAATATGTTAATTAATCAAACGAATAAAGTTCGTTAAAGACCTTGGGTTAGTTTTGGGCCTCAAGGCCCAATGGGCTTCTAACGTCAAGCCCATTGACTTAAGTTGTATGACAACTTAATGACTAAATATTCACAAAGGCCCAAACAGCCCAATAACATCCTATGGCCGGCCATATTGATAAAGGAGTGGGTTTTGGACTTATTACAAGTTTGCCACTCCAATGAAGGTAGGTATAAATATGACTTTATAGCCTTTTCTTCATTAGGGTTTCTTTTAGAGAAAAAAAGATGAGAACACAATGTTTCTCCCTTTCTCTCTAAGATGCCGGCCACCCTAGAGGATTTTAGCTAGCAATCTTACTTCCTCTAGGTCACTTATCTCTTCTTCAAGTCCTTCCTTGGTGTGGAAAAATTAGAGGTTCTCAATTTTAGGAACTCAGAGAATCCTTTCAACCATCCTCCTCCAAGAAATCCATGAATCTAAGAAGCAAGGAATGAAGGCCCTCTCCTTGGGTGATCAGCCTTTGCTTATGGAAAGAGGAATCAACAAAGGTATAAAATCTCTCAACTCACTTTGTTCTTGAGTTGAGTCTTGGTTCACCTTTCTACTAGGCTTTGAATTTCATGAGTAATGTTTTGTTTTTGAGTGCATATAAGCATGATTCCGCCTTTAATTGTTAATTGCATGCCATAGATGTTGCTCAAATGAACATGTTTTTCAAGAAATTTCCTTCAAATCAACCGGACACCTTGCAGTTGGTCCTGTACGGTTAATTCTAAAGCTCAATATCCCATCCAATCGGAGTCACCACAGTGACCTGTACGGCGCTACTCTGCACATAAATCGGAACTACTTAAAGTAGTCTGTACGATAAGAAAGGTGTAAGAATACGCTCTAGTGCTTCTCTCATTAACAGCTGTATAATAATCTAAAATCACCTACAGTCGGAACCACTCTATGGTCTGTACGACATGTCGGAACCCTCTAATGGTCTGTACGACATGCACCTACTTGGATCCAAGGTGAGCGTGTGGTGCGGGGTGAATAATATAAGCACTAACACCATGGGTGATGGTTATGAGCTCTCAACACCATTCATATCAACAATAAATCACATGCTTAACATAAAACTCACCTGATACTCACCTGTGCGTCCACAGCACAATTTCACATATATATATATATATATATGCATCAATTACTAATTCATATAATTCATAATATGCATGCATGGCATTTTAAAAACATATTTTCATTTAAATTCAATTTCTGGGAAATTAAGTAGTATATAGGTAATAACAGAAAATAACTGCCCACTCACTGATAAGTCGAAGGGTCGTAACCCTCATGATGTCCTTGAATGCGCTCGTCCTCGGGATAGGTATCACCTATATGCGAAACAACTATAAAAACGTTAATTTAAGCACATAACCGACAATTCGAAATAACTTCTCATACGATGCTCAATTTGGGTATATGAATATACCACAGTGACCTACTCGACGTCACAGACGTCGAGGTATTTTTAAAATAATTTTTGGACTTGCCATCTGATTCTCGAATCCTGAGGTCTTTCTTTTTCCCTTCATTTCTCAATTGAATCATTTCTTGAATCTCATCATCAACTATCTGAGCTTCAAGTACACGATCGACTAAAACTGGCCTGACTTGGAAACTAGCAAGAAAAGCTTCTCTTCGATCTTCTAACTCCAACCTTACTCCAGTAGCTCTCAATTCTGCAAGAAGAGGAACATGGCAAGCATACAAAGCATTGAGTCGACCTTGAGGTTTCCTACTCAGTGCATCAGCTACCACATTTGCACGACCTGAATGATACTCAATAGTGCAGTCATAATCACTTAGTAACTCCATCCACCTTCATTGACGAAGATTAAGATCATGTTGAGTGAAAAGATACTGAAGACTCTTATGATATGTGAAGATCTTACACTTTTCACCATAGAGATAATGCCTCCAAAACTTCAAGGCAAAGACAATGGCTGCCAACTCAAGATCGTGAGTAGGATAATTCCTTTCATGAATCTTCAACTGTCGAGAAGCATAGGCAATCACTCTATTATGCTGCATTAAAACACATCCCAAACCATTCAAAGAAGCTTCATTGTAAATCTCAAAGTTACCGCTATCATCAGGAAGTACCAATACTAGAGCAAAAGAATATGTCGGCGCATGAGTATTACAGGAAGCTTCCAGCAGCTGAACCATGAAAGTTCTTGTGTGAGTTCCCAGAAACAAAACCGTGAGGGCGTGGTCGGGGCCCAAAGCAGACAATATCATGCTACGGTGGTGGAGCGGGCCTGGGAAGTGGTCTGCCCCGGGCCGGGATGTGACACACGTAAACGGGCTAAAAACTCCTATAATACTTGCAAGAATGACAAGATTATTGTAGTATAAACAGATCTCGCAAGGTCGTTCTCCACAAAGATTATTAAATAATTTGAAACAAACCAAATTCTATTTAATTATTGTAAAGCCGAAATTGAGATGATTGATTTTATAACCTACTTAAATTAAAAACGAATTTAATTAATAAAAGTAAACTAATCTGCAATATTAAAGATGAAAAAAAAGGAATCAGTTTTGAAGAAATCAAATTAAGAAAGCATTAGGGTTCCACTATCACCTAGCAATCCTGTGAACTTTTACCAATTACTTATGATCTACACATGCTACTTTGAATGTTAGATTTTCCTAATTCATATTCTACTTGGAACCTCCAAAATAGAACGTATATCAAACATGCAACCTGTCCGGATGTTCTGATCAAATCTGAACATGAAAGACTCATTATGCTTTATAAAACCCTTTGAAAAACCATGCAATCCTTAAGACGTAATGTTCATTTTAAGTGAAAATAGAATTATTAATCACAAGAAGCCAACGTTAATTTCAGGGAACCTTCCGACCAAAATTGCATGAAATTACTTTTCTAAAGATCCTAATGGTGATCAGGCATTAAGACAATTAGATAGTTTTAATCCCGGTAATTAATAATTCAAAGTATGCATGCAATCAATCATAAGCAATTAAATAAAATTCACATATTCATGCTAAGGCTCATGGTTTCGCCCTAGCAAAAGGAATTAGTTACGCATATTCATAATTAAAATCATAGAAAATATTATTAAGAAAATGATTGAAAACACCTTAAAGTAGAAAATCTCCAAGAATCTTAGTAATTCTCTCTGTCTCCAAAGTTGCATAAAAGAAAGCGTAGTAAACACAAAGAACGGCAAAGCAATATATTTGCTAAGCCATCCACAAACCCTAAAAACAAGTCTTTTATTCCCACTAAGAAACTAAGAATAATAATCAAATAAAATAGAAAACATATCCCTAAATTAAATGGTAAAATTCGCCTAAAATCTGAACAGCCACGTTTTGGACCCATAAGCTTCTCCAAAACTGGCCCTATATAGCTGGATTTAATGTTTGGAATATTCTGAACACTTCTCCAGAAGCCTAAGAACCTATCAGAGGTCATCTTGGGCTCCAAAAACATAATTTAAGCCCCAAAACGTCATTTTTCAGCACTGCGCACTTCTTCTTTATTTCATTGCCAAACAATAACTGCTTGGTAGAAAAATTCCAAATTTTGATAGGAACATGCCAAGTGACTCACGAACGTCTTCCAACTAGAATTACTCCAAAATTTGTCCATTTTCTCCTGTTTTGCTCCAGAGGAATTCGAAAGTCCTATATTGAAAATACAATTCAAAGTATCAAAATTCTTCCAAAATATTAACCAAAATATACTAAGAATATGGTAAAATATATAATATAAAATCTACTCATCAGTGCTGAATGTCCTCCGATTGAAACTTTTGTTGTTTTGTGTTGGTCTCATTTACATTGTGTCTGATTTCCTATATAACAGTCACTCGGGTTCGTTTGAGAACTGGGTTCCCCCCGTTTTACTGGTATGGAATCTATATAATTTCACAGAAGTAGTTGCATGTTTATATTAAAATCAGATGGTAACTACTTCATCCTCGCTCCAGGTTAAAGAGCCCAAGGTTTATGTCCATGGAAATGTAAGAAACGAAGATGTCATGCATAGAATTTGGCCGGGCTGCTAGTGCTCGTGACTTTGACGAGGAGGTGACTGTAATCTTGTAAAGATGAAACATGGTCTCTATTAAATTTAACTCTTGTTTGCTGTGATAACAGATACATTGTCATAAGATCTTTAACAGCCATGGTCCCTCAACAGACCTGATACTTACCGAGAAAACGGTCGAGCCTGATGACATCAATCCCGTTGCTTATTAGAATGCAATACAGTATGGAAGATAAGCTATCAAACAAATTCAGTATCGGCACCCGAGTGGTAAAGAAAACATGTGAGTTATAGGAATTGATAGGACTTTTAGTACCTCCGCAACAGTTAAAATCATTTAAAATACTTGCAAAAGTACAAGTAATTGTAGTATAATCGCTTATGCAAGGTCGTTCTCCACAAAGATTATTTGACTAATTCGTAATTCAACTAATTTTAATTAATTATCAAAACAGATTTTTATCAAAGATTTGAGATTTTTGAATTCTAAAAGATTAAATAAACAATAAAAGAAATCTGAAAGTTTGGAAATAATGGCAACAAAGAATGAAGATGTTTTTTTAAATTAAAATAATTATGGGAAATACTAGGGTTTAGCCGTTACCGTTAACAGTCCTATGCACTTCTACCAATTACTTATGAATTTCCACATACATGCTTTGAAGGTTAGGTTTTCCTAATGCATATTTTCCTTGTGATGTTCAAGCAAAAACTTAACATGCAATCCATCTATGATGTTCAGATCAAATATAAACATTCAAGACTCATTAAGTTTTGTGAAAACCCTTTGAAGAATCATGTAACCCTTCAGAGCGTGATGTACAATTACTAATCACAAGAAGCCCTCCTCAATTTTAGGGTGATGTTTCAATAGAAATTGCATCAAATTACTTGTCTAATTACCACACCACGAGTTGAAAAAACCATTTGCACGACCAAACTTTATGCGACGACATAAAACTCATCACACAAAACAGGTTAGTGCGACGAAGGTAACATTCTGTCTCCCAAACCCGTCGGAAATAATTTAATAGGACAAACATCTTGAGTGACGCCATGTTTCATTGCGCAAAATTAGCTTAAGCGACAAAAAAAACTCGTCGTTGCGTAAAGGTTTGCAGAAAAAAAAGCGCGATGCCTGTATTTTTGGCGCAAAAAAAGCGCGACCAATTTTTCGTGCGCTAAGGTTCTGTCAGTTGTTTGGTCAAAGTGTACAATGCAGTATTTATTCCATGGTTTTGCGCGACGAAGGTTTCGTCGTGCAAAGTAGTCTAAATTCCTTTAAATAGCCAGTTTCGCTCGTCTCTTCACAATTCAATCCGAAGCTCTGTACTTTCACTGAATTATTATTCTAATTTTTGTTTGTTTTTCTGTACGATATGACGGACTCTGGTGGTCCTTTGTCAAAGAGAGTTCAAGGCGAAAGTTATGAGAAAGGTCATACGTACCAAATTTTGCTGGTTGTTTAATTAATTAAATATTTAAGTAGGCTAATATAACTTTTTATTTTGTTGGTAGGCAAGAAAAAGAAGAGAGTTGCAACATTCGTTCGATACACTTCTTCAGCTAAGAGCCGCTACTGAATCACCGCTACTGAATCACTTGAGTAGAATTAGTAGGATATCAGAAGTCGAATATGGTGAACAAATTTAGGCGCGACATCAAGGTATTGGTTCGTGACAGATGCATAATGAATTGGGAGTCTTGGAGAGACATCCCTGAGGAGATAAAGATGGTCATGATTGATGCTTTAGCAGTACGTGTAAATTATTAATTAGTTAAATAATAATTTAGTTCTTTAGATAAAATATAATAGTGATTTATAATTTATTTAGTTTTGCATATCACCCTGATTGGGACATTGACAAAAGTGACGCAAATCTAATGAAGTGCATCAACGTCGTGTTCAAGTATCGTTTTCGAGAACATATTTCCAAAATATTATAATATTGACATTATTTTGTTGAGAAACTATTTTCGAGACGGAATAAAATAATATTTTCAGTGAATCGTGCAAGGCCTTGCATGACAAAACTTTTGTTGCTAAAACCTTTGTGGGACGAGACATAGTCGTGCAAAAACACTGTGAAATAGTCGGTTAACGTTTAAGGCGTCGTATTTACTGTATATTATCACTTAATTACGTGATGAAATATTGGTCGCGCATAACATTGAAGGACGACACTTTGTCATGCAAACCAATGGTCGGTGGTGTTGATGCAAACCAATGGTCGGTGGTGTTGAAGTCGTGGCATTTATTATGTATTTATTTCGTACTTTGCGCGACGAACATTTCGTCGCTCAAAGGTTATGCGTGACGAAGACTTCGTCGTGTAAAGTGTTACGTGTTCTGTATAAGCACATATTGTTTTGCAATTTTCTTCACATTGTTTTGTACATATGATGGCCGATAATAGGGATAGTAGGAGAGTAGCAGTCCAGGATCGAATGGTGGAAAGAAACAGCATGCCCCCCGGGCCCCATGATATGACGCAATATGTGGAGTTTGCGCATTCGATTCATTTAACAATGCAGACCAATTATCCTACTATTGAGTGGTGCTCTTGGAAATTTGTGCCCGAGGACGTGAAGAAGGCAGTGATGGATCAACTATTAGTAAGTGTGACAAATGTTGAAAATAATTAATTTTGTGAAATTGTTTTTTTCTATGTTGTAAATAATTATTTGCATATATGTGTAACATTGTAACTATACTCTTAATGATACGAACTAAGAGTTGATGAAGTTAATGGAGAAGGCGTTGAAGCGGGGTTACAAGCAGTGGCGTTATGACGTGGAGTAGAATAGAGGACCAGTGGAGTAGTTTTAAATTTATATTTTTTAGGACATATTTATTTTTAAGGTTTTATTTTAAGTTATGTATTTGGACTTAATTAGCCCTTAATTCATGTTTTGTCTTTTAAATAATTGAATAGGTTAATTTACTTTATTTAAGTTTTATATTATTTTTAGAATAAATATTATAATTATGAAATTTACTTAAATATAGATTATAAAGATCTATGTTTACGTAAATTTCATAATTATAATCAATTATGTATCTAATCGTCGCTAAACATTTTGCGCGACGAAATATTCGATGCAATAAGTATGTCCGATGAATTACTTATTCATCCCGCATATTTCCTTAAGCGATGAAGTGTTTTTCGCGTAAAGACCATAAAAATGCAATTAAATTTACCGCCAAATTTCGAATCTATACGTATTGAGTGACGAAACCTTCGTCGCATAAGGTGAAATCAAAGGGCAACAACGCCGGAGTCTTGCCCGACAAAGCTTTTGTCGTGTAACAGTTTTACTCCAGACGGTCAGTTTTCTGAGTCGGAGGATTCAATACTATTAAATCAGAAAATCAGGTTTTGCGCGATGAAGCTTTTGTTGAGCAAGGTGGCCAAGGTTCCTATAAATAACCAGTTTCTGTTTCCATATTTCTCAAACCTTTTTTCTGGATTACAATTCCAATTGTTATTCAAATTTAAGCACGATGGCCGACTAAGGTGCTCATTCGTCGAAGAGGATGAAGGGCGAGAGTTCCAGAAAAGGTAATTCCCACTAAATTAGTTATGTGTTTTCTATACATGTTATACTTTGCATTATTATTTTTAATATATTTTTTTTAGTAAACAAGAAAAAAAAAAAGAATTGTGCCCGTGGTCCGATACAGTTTTGGAGGGAGCTGCTAGCAAATCAAGTAAGAAAAATTGATGGGAATTCAAAAGTCGGATATATGCAACAAGTTTATGTGCGATGTGCGGGTATTAGTGCATGACAAATGCAGTGCAGATTGGGAGTCTTGGAGAGCCGTCCCTTAGGAGATAAAGACACACTTGGTCGATGAGTTAGAGCTTGATTGGGACATTGACCAAAGTGACCCAAATTTGATGAAGTGCATCGACAACATATTCAAATCATCTTTTCGGGAGTGGAAGTTTGATGTTGAACGTGAGGTAGAACTGAACCGAATACCAGAACCACCAGCGGCGGAATAGAATTTTATTTGTGTTTTTCTTTTATGTTTAATTAAATAATAACATTTGAGTTTTAAATTTTTATTTATGAACGTTACTTTTTAATATGCGTTTTAAAGTTTTTGTTGAATAAAATATTATTGTAATAAACGATTATATTAATTAAATATGCATGTATGCTTTAATTAATTTAAACATTTGTAGATTTGTTGAGGTGTAATTTAATACTTTGTTTATTAAATATGCTATGATGTCCAACTGGAGTACTAAGGATTATTTGGCATGCCTAGTTTGCAAGGATGACACAACGTCTTCTTGGCATTAAAGGAAAGTTTGTTACCTAGGGCACCGTAGATGGTTGCCGTGGGACCACGAGTGGTGTCAAAATGAGACAACATTTTTCGACAGAACAGAGATTCAACCAAGACCTAAAGAATGGTACGAAGAAAATATTTTAGCGCACTTGAATCGTTTGAATTTTGATCTGTTTGGAAAATCGGTAAACAAGACCAAACCAGACACTCATCTAAACTGGACACACAAGAGTATGTTGTTTGAGCTGTTGTACTGGTCCAAATTGAAATTGCGCAACAACCTCGATGTTATGCATGTTAAAAAGAACGTGTTTGATACACTGGTTGGAACTATATTAGACATCAAGGGAAAGATGAAGGACACTATCAAAGCTCGTATCGATTTGGACCAAATGGGAATAAAGCCACGTTTATGGATGACGAGGGAAGGTGAAATAGCTAGAAATGGGCTAGCTTCTTTTTCAATAAAACTGGAGAAGAGGAAAGAGTTTTTAAAGTTTATATCCTCCGTAAAGATTCCAGATGGGTATGTCATACTGCAAGGCCCGCTCTCGATTGGTATTCGACACCTATTGCTAGAAATGCGGTGAAGCCGATCCTATTGTTATTGAGATTTTTTTCTCAATTATCTGCTAAGACGTTGCAAAAGTCTGATGTACAACAGTTACACACTGACATTGTCCTATGCAAGTTTGAACAAATATTTCCTCCATCTTTCTTCACAAGCATGATCCACGTGATGATTCACTAGCTAGATGAGGCATTACTTGCTGAACTTGTAAACTATCGATGGATGTATACAATTGAAAGGTATAAAGTCCTTAGTCATTAATTAATTCATGATCAATTGACGATTTAACTTATTTGAATCATCACAATTTTATTTTTGCAGATTATTGGGTGAAAACGAAGAGTGTAAGGAATAGGGCAAAGCCCGAACGATCAATTGTGGAGGCTTGGGTGGCATATGAGATGAATACGTTTTGTGCTATGTACTTATAAGACATTGAGATGACGTTCAATAAACCACATTGTAATAATGACGGTGGTGTGAGAAGGCAAAAACTATCTATGTTTGCCCAAATCGCATGACCATTTGGCAAACCAATATGAGTCAATTCGTTCACTGAAAGGGACATGCAAGTTGCTCATTGTTTCATACTGAACAATTGTGATGAGATAATTGAGTACCTGGATAAGCATGACGAGTTGATGAAGTGGTAACATCCTTCGTATTTATATGCCGTGACCTGTTTCCTTGTTGGTTTTGCAAACAAGTAAGTTGTTTAGGTTTTTTTGTTGGTTTTGTCATAAAATATAATTGCATGTCAGTTGTCTTAATTTTGGTAAAACCAACATGTCAAAGTTTTGGTATAAATTAGGTGAAAAAACTGAAGTAAACCAATTTTCCCACATATACTGATGAATTATACAACTTGGCTATCAGACCTCTAAGCACAAAACTATACTTAGGGTGTCATGTGAACATCATAAAATTCTTGGGAGCTGAGTGTGATGACAAGCTTTGTACTCAAAACAGCAGTGTACATGTCCCATGAGCAGGAGATATTGCAAACATTGATTTCTATGGCAAACTAACAAGTATGGTCCAATTGCCTTACAAAGACTATTGTCAAGTCATCCTTTTTAATTGTCATTGGTTCGATATAGACCCTAGTAGGAATGGGAATGTTAAACGGGACGATGGTTTACTATCGGTGAACATTACCCGATGTTGGTACAGTGAAGACCCATACATTTTGGCAACTATGGCCAAGAAGGTTTTCTACATCGATGATCCAAAGGCTAAGAGGGGATGGAAAGTTGTTTAGAGGATTGATCATAGAGGGGTGTATGGTATCCCAAACCGAGATCCTGACAACAACGATAATGACGACAACTTTGCCGACCAACTCCTTCAAACTTCGACACAAATTGGTGCATAAACACTTCTAGATACTAATATTATCCACGAACCATTTCAGGTAGTTAAAGGTCCTTAAATCGAAATTTGTATAGACTCAATTACAATTGATCTTGGAATCTCCTAAGATACAATCTACCTAAGCGCGCAGATGACGCAGATGATGTTGTTGATGCACCAACAGATGAGGATGAATAGGAGACTGGAAGTGATCAAAGTGAAGATAGTGATATTTGTTGTACAGAGGATGAGGATCAAGGACTTTTGACTTATATGCAATGCAATTAAGGGTATTTAATTTTTTTGTATATTAACAAATTTTAATTTATTAAATTTGTAATTGGATAAAGGATTTAAAAAAAGAAGAAATAAAGTCAATTCAAAGCAATGAACACTAGAAAGTCGTCACGCATAACGTAATAGCGCAATGAAAACAAGAAAATTCGTCGCTTAAGGTAGGTTTGCGCAACGCAACAAGTTAAGTTCGTCACACAAGGTCTTCAAAATTTTCCTAAAATCAAAATATGGACGCCTTTTTTTTAATGTTCATTAAACATTGGGTGACGAATGAGGGTGAATCGTCGTGCAATACCGTATTGCATGATGAATGGGATAACTTCTTCGCTACATGTCCTTCAAAAATCCCAAATTAAAATGTAGGCACCTTTTTTTTTTTTAAATGTTCATTAAATATTGCGCGACGAAATGTGCTATATTTTTTGGGCTTTTTACTTATATGCGACAAATGTTTTCCTTTTGTAACGCATTGTTCTCAAATAAACCAAAAATAGGACGGGTTCTTTTTTTTAATTCATTAAAACAAAGCAACGAATGTGTTCATCGTGCAAAGTCCTTCACATTATTAGTTCCAGAGAGCCTTTCTTTCTCTAGTTTTCCAGAACCTCTCAGTACTCTAACTGTCTCTCTCACTCGAACTCTATCTCCCTCTAGCTCTTTCTCCCTAGAACTTTCTCTCTCCCCCTCGAAATCTCTCTCCTTGTAACTATCTCTCTCCCGGCAACTCTCTTGCTGCCTGCAACTCTCTCTCCCATGAACTCTCTCTCCCTCTCTCTTATCTCTGAGGTAATTCGTTTTTTTTTTCTTCATTTGTTATTTATTTTAGATGTATGGTGGGATTCAGGGATTTTGAAATTAAGGATTTAGGGATTTTAGAAATAGGGAATTTAGGGATTTCGAAATTTGGGGAGTAGGGCTTGGGTGGGCGTCGGGGGGGGGGGGTTGGGTTGGGGTGGCGGTGCCTGAGTCATCGAGGGTTGGGTAGGGGTGGTGCATGGATGGGTGGTGCAGGGTGAGGGTTGGGTAGGGTTAAAATTTTAAATTTCATAATTTTTATGCACATTTCATTTAGTTTTCAATTTATTCAATTTGTTAATCTTATTAATGTTTTTTTAGAATTAAGATTTTAGTTGTAGAGTATTATTTATTGGGATTAATTTGTTAAATTAGTTAAATTTTTTAACTTAAACATTTGTAGGTTTACGCTTTTAATTTAATTTTATAAATTTAGGATTAATATTTAGGTTCTAGGTATAAAATTGAAATTTTTTGTATTAATTAACTAATTTTAGGGTTGCTTTTACAAGTTCATAAATTTTGTGTTACTTGTATAATTATAAGGTTCAATTGGATTTTGTAGATGTCACAGTTGATTAGGCAGCATATGTCAATCAGTAGGTCCCCTTTGACACCTTCACCGGCACTAGCCCCGACGTCGAGGTTGTCGTACATCCGCTCCAGGCTATGATGTTGGCAATGCCTAAGTCATCAACTTCTTCGGTGACTCATCCATTACTGAGTGCTCGGCGCTCTCATCAACGGTCCCGACCTATTGATGAGGTTGATGAGTCTCCATCGGCTTCCACCGCAGTCGAAGATGGAGTTCACATAGGTAATGCATTGTTTTCTCCAAATTTTAAATTTAATAAATTTAATATACTTTTATTCGGTTCCTCTATATGTGAATTGTTGTGTACTTATGATGGTTGTTTGTTTATTTGTTTGTAGGTTATGGGAAATGTTGTATTTTTAGGGGAAGTTTTGTTGAATGTAGACTCATGGGCACGTCACAGCTCACTCGCACCACCCAGGAGCGTATAAAGATTTCGTGGGATGCTCGACATCGGGCGGTAGCAACAAAGGAGTAGAACAACCATATAGTCCAGGACGTTGGCTCCATTGTGCGTCACCATTGCCTTATGCAATGGAGTCTTGGAGACTTGTCCCACAGGAGACCAAGGACTCCGTTCTTCATAAGCTATCGGTTAGTAAAGTTTTTTCTTTCATTATTTTTAAGTAAAGTTGTGAAATTTAATAACTGTTAACTTTGATTAATTTGTTTCGTATTTGCAGCATCACTATGACGTTGGTAACCACATTTTTTCCAAAATAAAATTATTACTCTTATTCTAAATTACATGACTAATAGCTAATTTTTATTATTTTTTTAATGCAAGCAGGGGTGAAGTTTCTTGAGATTGGCATGTTCAATGAGGTGTACATGTGGCTCAGGGATGAGTTCACAGAGGGGCTCCATGTAAGTTTGTAATTTTTAAATTTATAATTCTTATTCATTTTAAATAAATGTTATATAAATATTAATTAACTTGCTTTTATAATTATAGGTTACTATGGTGGAGAGGAGCTAGACTATCCTTGAGGAAGTGACTTCCTAGCTTCCCCCTGACACCCCGATGGTGGAGGAGCCCCCTCTACCCCAAGGATGCGGGTCACTATATCATGATGGACACCCTCGACCAGACACTAGGTCCTAGGCTAGGGAAGGTGTATCGGGGCATAGGAAATGCTCGCCATTGTGAGACGAGAGCCTCCACTTCCACCTCTACCTCGGGACAGGTCGCATCATTGATGAAGAAAGTAGCGAAACTCGAGCAGCAACTGGCGGTCCAACATAAACACGCTACGACACAGTCTACCCACATTGCCACCCAGGAAGCTCATATTGTTGCCAAGAATCTAAGATGGCCCAGATCATCTCCGTGCTTCAGCTGTCCATCTTCAACATCCTCTCTGCTACACCTCCTCCCACTACTTCGACCTCCCAGGCCCCCGACCCAGCACAGCCGACCACATGAGCTAACTTTAATGACTTTTTATTATAGTTTTTTCTTAATTAAACATTTGTACATTTAAAAATTTTCCCCACTTGTACATACATTTTCCATATTTATTGTAAATTAATATTCTTCTTTATCAATTACTATTCTTAATTAAATTTAACCAAACAAAATTATTTTGCTTTGAAATTCAGATTATAAATGATTTAAAAAAAAATGGTTTGCGTGGTGCAATAATTCGTCATCACTATTAACTAGAGCGACGACATAGTTAAATCTTACGATAAAGAAACCTTTAACCCTTAAAACTTTATGTGACGAAGGTTCTTTTCATCGCTCTGTTCTTGCGGTATGAAACCCTCTGTCCCTCTAATCTTCATGCGACCAATCCTTTTTTGTCACGAATACACGACGACCTTGTTCTTCATCGTGTAAGAAACCTTTGTCCCTTAAAACTTTATGAGATGAAGAATGTCTTCGTCGCTTCCGCATTGCGCCATGAAACCCTTTGTCCCTCTAATCTTCATGCCACGAGTTTAGTTTCGTCGCGCTCACAAGTATATGTGACAAATTGTCTTCACCCCTATTAATTTGAAGCGACGACGTAGTTTTTCGTCGTGTATAACTATTTGTGTGACGAAGTATTTTCTTTTCGTCGCACAATACCTTTCCTTACGAACCTTGCGCGCGACCAACTTTGGGTGATGAAGTTTTCATCATTTATAATTTTAGGCGCCAAATTTCTTATTTACGTGACGCTTTCTTGTTCGTCGCAATGACTGTTTTATGTAGTAGTGTACCCTAATGGTGGCCAATCACTAAGTCAATTAGATAGCTTATACCAGTGATTAATAATTCAAAGCAAGCATGCATCCATTCATAAGCAAATTAATAAATCACACATTCATGCTAAGGCTTATGACCTCACCCTAGCAATAGAAATTAGTTATTATTATTAAGAAAATGATCGAAAGCACCTTAAAATAAAAGTCTGAAATTCTTCAAGAACCGTAGCCAAGTTCTTATCTTCCAAAATAGTATGAAATTCTTCAAGAACCCTAGCCAAGTTATTATCTTCCGAAATCGCATCCGGGAAGTGAGAGCACTAGGGCTGGCCAAAGACCTTACTTATTACATAAGTATTCCAATTATACCTAATAAAAGTCTTAGGATCTGACTAGGAAACCAAATAATAATAAAATAAACTATAAACAAAATCCCATTAAGCTAGGAGAAGCTGCATTGCATCTATCCAGCCACGTTTTAACCCTAAAACTCCTCCAAATCCGGCCCATGATTGTTTTAAAGATTGGAACAACCTGAACACATCTCCAGAAGGGGCCGAACACAAAATAGGTCATCTTGGGCTCCCAAACTTGCAATCAAGACTAAAACATCACTTTTCCAACACCTCGCATTGCTCTTTTATTCCATCACCAGAAAACAACCGCTTAGTGGAAAAATCTGATATTTTGACACGATTAAGCTTAGCGACCCACAAATGTTCACCAATTGGAATTACTCCAAAATTCATCCATTTGATCATGTTTTGCTCCAGAGGATATCGAAAGTCCTATATCGAAAATACATTTCAAAGTATCAAAATTCTTCCAAAATAATAACAAAATAAACTAAAATTCGGGTCAAAATATGTAATATAAAAAGGACTCGTTAGGAATGTTCCTTAATCTGATTTGATGTAATTTGATAGTATGATCTCACTAGAACATTTTTTTTTTTACCTGTTAAATTTAACCTAATTTACATACCAAAAGTTCTTTTGGTGGTGATTATTTTCCATAGTGAAAAGTTATGAACTGCACCACCAGTTTTGCATGTCGGCATTGTCATGTAACATAGACAAACTCACCAAAGTTTTTCTCCTTGTCAAGCATGTTGTGGGCAAATTAAGGCTATGGACTAAGTCTACTTGAAAGAAAATCCAAAGTCCAACAACATTATATTATGGTTGGAAAATCTCCATCGAGAGATTCAATTGTGCGTGAAAGTTGATTTACATAATGAATGAGACTTTGACAGAAAGCAACGTAATAAACAAAGAGGGAAATTGCTGACTTGACTCAGTAAATGGTGAAGTCTAGGTCGAGAGGGGTTTCTAGATTCAAATTGTGGGAATCTAGAAATCCTCACATCCTAACTATTTAGTGTACATCGTGAGGCCATAAATTATTTTGAATTTTTTATTTAAAATTAAATACAAATAGTACCTAACGAATACGATAAACGGAAGATGTGAAGATCCCTAGAATTCCCACAAAAAGGATCCGGAGTGCCGGAGAGGATCCTCATAATAATAGTATAGGGCTAGGGCAAGTATAAGAAAACCAAATAGTTATCAAACGCCTTTTATATATTTGGTTTTTTGTATTAGTTTTTATAGTTGACATATGGGTAAAGTATCTTGAAGAAGGACTTGAGAAAGGATGTTGAGGTAGATCTAAAAGAAGTGCAATGTTGTAGCCTATTTTATCTGACTAAGGGGAAGAGCGCCAGCGACAAGGGGATAGAGAGAGAGAGGAGAGATGTGTTTGTAGAATCATAGGGGAATGTGTGTGTTATTCCCTCCCACGTAGTGCCTTTATTTATAGTAATACGGGGAAGAAGAAATCCTTCATCCCCAAGGAGTACAAGTCCATATTGGAAAGAATAACTAGAATTAGATCTAATCTAGGATTTACACAATCACACTTTAATAGGAAGTTTACAACACTCCCCCTTGAGTGTGTAAATACTCAAGGTAGATTCAGCATCATGCAAAAGTTGAGGAAGTTGACTCATTGGCACTAATTTTGGGAACAACCCTATTCTCAATAAGGTAGGAACTTGCATAAGGAAGTAAGTCTCACTAAAAAAAACCCTAATTCTATGGTAAAAACTCGAGTAGGGACAAAATCCATAGTCTAAGGAAAAATGCGTGAGTAATGCAAAGTCAAATGAAACATCTACAGGATGTCATCAAGGATATGATCAACCTAAGGTAGGTGCCTCATTAAAACCTAGTTAGGTAGTAAAAACCCAGTGGGAAAAATGCTCCTAATCGTAAGGAAGAAGAGTACACTAAGATCAAGCAAGTATACTTCAGGATACTCCCCTTGATTTTGACAAAATTCCAAAGAGAACTAGCAATGTTACAACTCAGAAAGTTTACGCATACCAATTCCTTGAACAAGCTTCTGAAACGTTGCCTTCAGTAGTGATTTGGTGAAGAGGTTGGCCAGATTGTCTTGTGAATGGATTTTTGTGACTTTAATCTTCTGATGCTATTGTTGTTGATGTGAGAAGAAGAACTTCGACGCAATGTGATTGGTGTTGTTTCCTTTGATGTAACCCTTCTTGAGTTGTTCGATGCATGCTGCATTACTTCATAGATCATCATCGGGACATCAATGACAGGGTAAAGATCGCAAGAGCTTCGAATATGGCCCACAACTGCTCTCAACCAAAAGCATTCCCGAGTTGCTTCATGTAAGGCGAGAATTTCAGCATGGTTAGACGAAGTGGCAACTAAGGTCTGTTCAGTTGATCTCCAACAGATTGCAGTGCATCCAACAGTAAAGATATCACCCATTTGAGAACGTTCTTGTGTGGATTAGATAAGTATCTTGGGTTGGCATAACCAACAAGGCGAGAATCGACTCGAGAAGCAGGGGTACGGCAACACTCAAAGATCCCTAGGGATAGAACAAGCTCAAATTCGTAGTACCTTTAAGGTAGCGAAAGATGTCTTTAACACCAATCCAGTGTCTATATTTTGGTGCATTACTGTATCTTGCCAAAAGATTAACAATGAATGAGATGTCAGATCTAATACATTGAGCTAAGTACAATAAAGCGCCTATCGCTCTTAGATAAGGAACTTCAGGCTCTAAAATCTCTTCATCATCCTCATTCGAATATAAGGGATCTGGTTTTGCATCTAGCGATCGAACGACCATAGGAGTACTCGAAGGCTTTGCTTTATCCTCATTAAAGCGGCGCAACACCTTCTAGGTGTAGTTCGATTGATGTACTAAGATTCCATCCGAATGGTGCTCTATCTCGAGACCAAGACAATTGAGTCTTTCCTAGATATTTCATCTCAAATTCCGACTTCAGGTGCGCAGCGATTCTCGCGAGCTCTTCAGGAGTTTCGATGAGGTTCATGTCTTCAACATGTACGACAACTATCGCAAAACCAGAAAGTGACTTCTTAATGAACACACAAGGGCATAGTTCGTTGTTCACATATCCCTGACTAGTTAAATACTCACTCACATAGTTATACCACATTCTTCTGGATTGTTTCAACTCAACCGAATTAAGAGTGTGTTCTGGAGTTTGGAACTATTTGATCCAGTCAATGTAAGTCCTTCGGGAACTTTCATATAAATTTCTGTATCAAGATCCCCATAGAGATTACCATTAGTTGCATACTCAGTATTTCAGAAACTACCAAACTGATAATGTAGTGAAAAGTAATCACATCCATAACAAGTGAATAAGTTTCTTCATAGTCAATCCCAAGGCATTGTAAGAAGCCTTGCGCAACAAGACGAGCTTTGTAAAGCACAATTTCGTTCTTTTCATTACGCTTCCGAACAAAAACCCACTTGTAGCCAAAGGGCTTCACATGTGAAGGAGTAGAAGCTACAGGTCTAAACACCTTACGTTTGCGAATCGAGTTTGACTTTGATTGCTTGTTTCCAGTTTGACCAATCAATTCTATGTCGACATTCATTAAAGGAATGGGGTTCAATGTCATTATTTGACATGATCTTAGTAGCTATTGCATATGCTAATGTATTGTCGATGATCATCTCATTTCTACACCACACATCATCTAAGCTAGGATAATAGACCGAAATCTCATGATTCTCAGGAAGAGGATTCGTCTGTTCAACGATGCTTCCGTAATCTAGAATTTCCTCATGAGTTGGATAGAATAGGTAAGCGACAGTCAAATTCACGACAAGCTCTTCAGGGGCCTGTTTCGTGGGTTTCCTCTTCTTTAGGTGTGAATCCATTGAACTAAAAGGTTTGCCATGCTTATGTGTAGGGGCAGATGATTGGCTAGCAGCTAATGTACGTGGATCACCAAAGTTAGCGTCATGGGCCTCCAGGAGGGAAGTCCGTCGTACATTTGGAACATCCATCTTTACAGGCACATTCACAGCTGGAATATATGATCTTGTTATTCGCGCTAGATTGGTGAAAGCATTTAGCATGCTCTAAGCTATGCTCTGAAGATCTAATACACCTAAATGAGACAAAGTGGGAATCGTCCACGATAATTCATGTCGTTCTTCAAGAATGTTGACGTTCTTATCCCCCCTAACGACGGGAATACTGTCTCATAGAAGTGACAATCCTCGAAACAAGCGGTAAACAAATCGCCTATCAAAGGTTCGAAGTAACGAATAATCGAAGGAGAATCATATTTGACATAGATTCCCATCCTTCGCTGAGGTCCCATTTTTTTACATAAGGGTTGCAAAATTGGCACATAGATCGCACAACAAAAAACGGGCAAATGCAAAATGTCGGGTTCGTATCTGGTAACCAACTGAAGGGCACTATATGGTTAGGTCGCAACAGGCCTCAAGCGGACCAACATGGCTACGTGCAATATGGCATGGCCCCAAGCAACGATCGGGAGGTTGGTACGTATGACCAACGATCGAGCAATCATTTGTAAGCACTTAATGAATGCCTCTGCCTGGCCATTATGGGTGTGAACATTGGGTACATGGTGTTCAACTTCAACCTCAACCGACATGCAATAGTCATCAAAAGTTTTAGATGTGGATTCTTCAGCATTATCCAATCGAATAGATTTGATCGGATTATCAGGGTGGTGAGCCTTGAGCTTGATAATCTGAGCCAACAATTTGGATAATGCAGCGTTCCTTGTGGACAACAAGCACATGTCTAACCAACATGTGGAAACATCAACCAAAACCATAAAATATCTAAATAGATACGTTCACACAAAACGGTGTGCATGGTTGCACTATCTGCCAGACAACTAACTTTCCCACTAGTCATACCTAGAATGAAAAATTAATTTGAATCGGTCACATGCATAAATGTTCTAAAAAAAATATCCATTCAAAATAATTTAAGTATTCAAGGATGGTAATTAATTAAAAACTTAATATCCAAAAAATAAATCACCAACAAATAATCCAAACATAATGGAAAAATGTTCAAAATTAACAAAAAAAAAACAAGGGGGGTTCGGCCACTACTGTGGAATTCGACCCCATAGTCTTATTTCAACTAAAAACATAGTTTATGTCTACGATTCTAATCTTCCATAGGGGTAACGGCCTCTTGAAAGTTAGAAACTTCCATCTTTGTACTCTCTGGGTCGTCCATTTGTAGAAAGTTTGATTCAAACTTCTTATGACGAGAATGATATTCAACTACAACTTTCTAAGGAACTTGGAAAACAGGGACCAATGGTCCTTTGAACCACATCGATAACACATACCTGCATCCATTGTTTCATGTGCTTTGCCCTTATTCTTGAAGTTTGGGGCCTTGGAAGCAAGGTAGGGTGCTTCTGGGCTTTGTTTCCTCCTTTAGATGGGCCTTGGCTATGTTGACCTTGATAGGGTGGCTTCTGGCCACCCCTACCACACCTCTTTTGGCGTTTTAAGCATTAGTTTGTGCTATAGTGTGCTTCAGGCATAGCAGTCGTCCCAGTAGGTCGAGCTTGATGATTCTTTATCAACAGCTAATACTGCTTTTTAGCGAAAAGTAAAACAGAGATCAGATCCGAGAACTTAGTGAATCTTTGAGCTCTATATTGTTGATGCAGGACAATATTAGTAACAGAGAAGGTCGAATAGGTATTCTCCAGAAGATTCTATTCGGTCAATGTTTCGTTACAAAACTTGAGAAGTGATTGAATTCGACGAACTTTAGAATTATATTCATTCACAGACTTAAAGTCTTGAAAGCACAAATGCTGCCAGTCATGTCTTGCTTCACGCAAGAAGATGTCCTTTTGGTGATCAAAACGATCAACCAAAGCGACCCATAGTGTTTGTGGATCGTCCTCAGCAAGATACTCAGTTTATAGTGAGTCATGAATATGTCTTCGGATGAAGATCATGACAGTAGCTTTCTCAGCTTCGCCAATAGGGTTGGCTGTCTCATCTTCAATGGCGAGACACAAATTCTTTGTAATGAGGTGGAGCTTCACATATTGGACCCACTTGAGGTAGTCCTTTCTCGAGACCTCCAAAGTGGTGAAGTCGAGTTTGTTCAAATTCGACATGTTCCTATCACAAAATAGATGGACAAGATGTGATTAGTGTAATGGTTAAGAAATATCAATCCATTCACATAGGAGTAGAACATTCAAGTTCTCTTCGCATGAAAAACCTTCGTGTTTTCATAGGTGATGTTTTTAATAAAAACTTTAGGTTTTCAAAAAAGGCATGTTTTCAGAAACTTTAGGTTTCGAAATAATTATGAACTTCAGGTTCATATGTTTCTGTAGACAAACGTAAATATATACAGAAATATGCAACAAGAAAATATGCAAATAGAACTTCATGTCTAGAATTATGATTGAATTAATTATTTGGACTTCATGGCAAATTTAAAGTGTGGGTGAAAAAATATAAAACCCATTAGTCCTAAAATAATTAGGCAATTAAACTCGGGGCCCAAAAACTTGGACCAAAGTCCACGGGTGGGCTGAGTAAATTATGACCGTTCGGCCCAGGACAAAAAGAAGTTGGGTATAGAGTGGGCCGAGCCATCAGAAAAGGATGTAGGCTTTTCTAGGCTATAAGAGCAAGCCCAACATTTTGGGTGAGGTCCAAGATGGCCAGTGAAGGGCACGTATCATATGTAGTCGAGACACAGAGACACCCAAGCCCAATTAGGCTGATGTCGCAAGTTGTTAAGGGGATAAAAAAACTGGGCTTAGTTCGCAAGCTAATTTTTTTTTTCCTGATAGGCTGAGAAGGATTTAGTCCCAAAGGGCCGAGTGTTGGACTAAACACAAATCCCAGCCGTGCTGGGCGTCCACATTGGAAGGGATGCACAGCACCACCACTTATGGTGGGGTGTCTGGGTTGTTAGGACTCTAGACAAGTCATGGTGATTGTTGACGACCACAATGGTGAATGGAGGTGGTTTAATCTCAACGTTATAACAACCAAACCCTAGAAAAATTTGAATCGGATTCTTGAAAAATTCCAATGAGATTCAAGTGAATCTCTTTCCAATTTATGTCAAGGACGATTGTTGGTCGTCAGTGATAAAAACCAAAGGTTCAGGGCAGTGGCTGCAGGCCATGGCCGTGGTCGACGTGGACAAGGACACCATTAATGGTGTCGGGTTTTCTGGGTTGCAGAGTTATGAGCTTTCTGGCTCCGTAGCTTGGTGGTTCTCGACTCGGCATAGCTCAACAGGCTGGATGAGTGGCACGAGGTCACCGATTCAAAGAACCCTATTGTTTTTCGATTGTTTCCCCCCTTTTTTTTCAATTAATTCAATTTAATGCATATGAACATATATTTGATGCAATTCATGGCAATATCAAATTCCCATAATTCAACAATTATGAATATAATGCATACACAAATTATGTAGAATCTAAAATTCAAAAAATGTAAAGTTGGGTCATGCATTATGGTGAATGTTCATGCTATCAGGGCTACAAAAATATTGACATAAAAACCGTTCTTTTGGAAGAACCTGGTTGCGTGATGATATGGATGAACTGATTTGATGCAGAAAACTTCCACATTAGATTCCTAAGCGCAGCGGTAAAAGCATGCTAATAACGTGTTGTAGCCTATTTTATCCGACTAAGGGGAAGAGGACCGGCGACAAGGAGAGAGAGAGAGAGAGATAAGAGAGATGTGTTTGTAGAATCGTAGGGAAATGTGTGTTATTCCCTCCTACATAGTGCCTATATTTATAGTAATAAGAGGAAGAAGAAATCCTTCATCCCCAAGGAATACAAGTCCATATAGGAAAGAATAACTAGAATTAAATCTAATTTAGGATTTACACGATCACACTTTAATAGGAAGTTTACAACATACAAGTGCTTATTGTAAGTTGTTTTACTATTAAGATTGTGTTTTCATTTATTTGTTTTTATTTATTTCCCCTCCCTCACCACCCTCCTTCTGCTCCCCTTTCTCATTTATACTTCAAAACTCAAACACAAAAATTGAAAACTAAAAACTGAAAATCAAATAGCCATTAAACAGACTCTAAATTGTATATTATTGTGCTTCACTCCAAATTATTTTCTTCATTCTTATCAATAAAAATGACAAAAAAAGAAAGAAAAAAAAAAAACAAGAGAACGTGTTGAACGAGTCACGCCAAACTTCTCATTTTGTTTGTTTTGACTCAAATTTTCTAGTCAAATTTGGACGACAAGGGAAATGTCGAAAGTGCCATCCGAATCTTCCTTGAAGTTGCAAATGTCACTCTGATCATACGTGTATGGTATGTGTGTGTGTGTGTATATATCTGTGTGTGTATACTAATACACATATATAAACATATGTAGTTTACCCTTTCAAAGTTTTCTTCTTATATATTATTCGATCCAAAACATCAGCAAGTATCACTTCTTTGTAATCCCTTCAATTCTATTTAGACACTACATATTTTTTGGTCAGAAGATGGCTAGCTATGGCACCGTGCAAAGGCCGTCCACCACTTCAACACCACCACCTCCACTAACTACCACTGGTGATCTCAATCAGCGGAAGGACTCAACCGGAAAAAAGCGCAACGACTTCAAGCTCTTCTGCCTCTTCAACATCCCCGCAACCCCAGAAGCAACCGCAGTTCGAATCGTCAGAAACTTTAGTTATTTCGGTTTGTACTACACACTCTTCATATTGACAATACTCTCCATAACTCTAGTGCCTCAGCGCAAGGATTCCCTAATTTTCTTGACGGTAATGATTGTCGTGGGATGCTTGTACCTCGTGCTGTTAAGGGTAGTACATGAATCTCTACTGCTGCACAAGACCGTCGAGAGGCAGGTGGTGCTGGCATTGTTGGCCATCGGGACGATGATTGAGCTCATACTCACGGATGCAGCCGTACATTTGTTGGTGACTTTGGCTAGTGTGATACCAGTTATTTTGGTTCATGCAGTTTTTAGGGTTGGAGATGATGCTTTTGTTGAGGAGGCTGGTGGTTTTGGTGAATTCGTTCCCCTCACAACAACCGATGAACCCAAGTTGTCCGATTCAGTTTGATAATTTTGTGGATTTTAATAGTACTACTTGAGTTTGATCAAGAAAGTTGTAGCTCTACAGTTGATAAGAGCGTTTATCTTTACGCCCGATGTCCTCCCTTCAAATTCACGTCTGCCAATATCTCACTTGTAACAAAAGATTGTGGTAAGAGATATTTATTTAAGACAATACCTATTTTGTTCGTTATAATCCAATGATCAAAACTGTTCAATTTTAATTTTTCATATATACTCTTGCAAAAACCTGGGTTAAACAAGAAATTATTGCCAGTTTCCAAAAAAAAAAAACTGGGTTAAACAAGAAATTATTTTACTATTGAGATGCTAGCAACCTTCTCATTTGAATTTTCTTGTACTACCTTCTCAGCTCCTCATCTTGCAATCTTGCATGATGATCGGAACCATCTACTTTTTATATCACCCTTTAAAGAATAACTCCGCAAAAAAGTCAACCAACAATCAGATATCATTTAACCGTTTAATTACCATTGTAGAATTTTGGTGTTTAAGTGAGAAACATCGTTCGTCTATTTATTGTATAACCATAATATGACTAAGCGATTTCCAGTTTAGTTAATATTTCTCATGGATGATCTTTAAAGAGTGATCTAGAAAATAGACGGTTTTAATCATCAAGCAACTTTGCCAAATAACGATAGGCGAAAAGATAAACGAGAAGGTCCAAATGAGAAGGTTGCTTGCATTTTTCTTTATAGTTTGATTATCCATAGTTTCATTTTAGTTATCCAATAAAATATAGTTTCTCAAAAATTTTAGATGACCGATTTGTCTTGGGAATTTCTTATGTGATGATTTTCGAAGAAAAATCTAAAATATAGAAAACCCTAAAAATACAGAAACACTATTGTAGCCTATATTTAACTGAGGGGTGCAGCATAGAGAGAAAGAGAGTGGAGAATAGGCTTGAGGAATTGTGTGTTAATTCTCCAATTCTTGAGCCTTTATTTATAGTAATATGGAGGAGAGAAACTTGCTTACCAAGTAATACAAAGTCTAGTAGGAAAGATCTTCTAAATCCCCAAGGATTCCTAATCTATCTCTACTTAGGATTTACGCATCACAATATGTATTAGAACATATGTTACAACACTCCCCCTTGAGTGTGCAAATACTCAAGTAGATGTCGCATCAAATCTTCAGGCAAATGTAGAAGTACTTGATGAAGTCATCTCGTCTAGTCGACACAAGTAATGAATGCGAGTCTCAAAACAAATGGAAGAATGCATGGGTGGTAAAACTCACAAAACCTCGCAATGGAAAAACCCAAGGTGAGACAAAAGCCCGTAGCTAAAGGAGAAAAGTGAGAAGTTGCATTAAGTGAAAACTATACATCTTCAGGATGCAAGTAGAACGTACACAAGGGTATGACCAACCCAAGATGGGCGCCTCATCAAAACCTAGTCAGGTAGCAAAAATCCAATGGGAAAATGCTCCTAATCTTAGGGCAAAAGAGTACATCAAGGTCAAGTGAGTATACTTATGGATACTCCCCCTGAGTTAAGTGAGTATACTTGTGGATACTCCCCTTGAGTTTGACAAAACTTCCAAATGAAACTACAAGCATCACAAGTGAAAAAGTTACGCATACCAATTCCTCAAAAAAGCTTCTGGAAGGTAGTCTTCAGCAGTGACATCGTGTAGAGGTCGGTGATAGGGATTTTACTACACATGTAAATAGGCTAAAAACTCCTATAATACTTGCAAGAATGACAAGGTTATTGTAGTATAAACGGATCTCGCAAGGTCGCACTCCACATGGATTATTAAATAAATCGAAGCAAATCAAATTCCAATTAATTGTTGTAAAGGAGAAAATTGAGGTGATTGATTTTTACGGCCTAATTTAATAAAACAAATTTAACTAATAAAAATAAGACAATCTGCAATAATAAAACTGGAGGGAAAAAAAATAGTTTTGGAGAAATCAAATTAAGAACGCATTAGGGTTCCACCATCACCTCACAATGCTATGAACTTTTACTAATTACTTATGATCTACACATGCCACTTTGAATGTTAGATTTTCCTATTTCATATTCTACTTGGAACCTCCAACATAGAACGTATATCTAACATGCAACCCATCCGGACGTTCGGATCAAATATGAACATGAAAGACTCATTATGCTCTATGAAAACCCTTTGAAAGATCATGCAACCCTTAAGACGTGGTGTTCATTTGAAGTTAAATTACAATTATTAATCACAAGAAGCCAACGTTAATTTTAGGGAACCTTTGAACAAAATTGCATCAAATTACTTTTCTAAAGATCCTAATGGTGATCAAGAATTAAGAAAATTAGATAGTTTAAACCAGTAATTAATAATTCAAAGTGTGCATGCAATCAATCATAAGCAATTAAATAAAAATCACATATTCATGCTAAGGCTCATGGCTTTGCCCTAGCAAAAGGAATTAGTTACGCATATTCATAATTAAAATCATAGAAAATATTATTAAGAAAATGATTGAAAACACCTTAAAGTAGAAAATCTCCAAGAACCCTAACAATTCTCTCTGTCTCCAAAGTTGCATAAAAGAAAACGTAGCCAAAAAGTGAGAACGGCAAAGCAATATATCTGCTATGCCCACCCCCCTCCCTCAAAACCCTAAAAACCAGGTCCTTTATTCCAACTAGGAAACTAAGATAACCAAAATAAAATAGGAAGCATAATCCTAAATTAAATGGTAAAATTCGCTTAAAATCTGAACAACCACGTTTTGGACCCTTAAGCTACTCTAAAACTAGCCTAATATAGCTGGATTTAATGTTTGAAATATTCTGAACACTTCTCCAGAAGGCCATGAACCCATCAGAGGTCATCTTGAGCTCCAAAATCACAATTTAAGCCCAAAAACGTCATTTTCCAACACTGCACACTGTTTCTTTATTCCATCGCTAGAAAATAACCGCTATGTAGAAAAATCTCAAATTTTGATGCGAACATGCCAAGAGGCACCTGAATATCCTCCAATTTGAATCACTCTAAAATTCATCTGTTTGGTGCTGTTTTGCTCTAGAGGAAGTCAGATGTCCTATATTGAAAATATAAATCAAAGTATCAAAATTCTACCAAAATAATTACCAAAACATACTAAGAATAGGGTAAAATATGTAATATGAATTTGACTCATCAAAATACCCCCAAACTTAGCTTTTTGCTTGTCCTCAAGCAAAAACAACTAGAAAACAAAAATAAAAACTAACAAACTAAAGACTTAACTAAAACTAACTGACAAAAATTTTCACCTTCAAAGTTGCAATCCATAGAACACGTTAAAAATCAGAACATCTTTTCAAAAGTTCCAACCAATCCCACCATAGAGTCTAAACCATTTAGAATCAATTAGAAAAGAATTCACAAACTTCCTTTGGTGTAAAGTGAACCAACATAGTTAAGAAGACTCGACTAAAACCCTTACCTCTCGTCCTTCTTTATTTCACACATACTAACTTTAAATATACTACTTTTCTTTTTCTTTTCTATTCAATTTTTTTTCTCTTTTTTTTTCATATATAACAATTTTTTTCAGTAAAGTAGTGGTCGTGCAAGGTCGGTTCACTTAAGCTTTAGGTCAATGACTCCTAAACCACTAGGGCTTTAGGGCACTAGGTGTAGAACACCCCTAAGGACTTATTAACCTGAGCTGAAAAGGATACGAAACCAACAAACCACCCTGCCCCATGCCAAAACTCTACCGTTTGACGCGAGAATCACTGCTGATTAGGCAGGATTGGCTTGGTTACTAGGCAAGGCCTCGGGTGAGACAATTATTACTTTATTCATAACAAGAACTAACTTTACTTTATATAGAACAAAAATATAAATACACTTAGATAAAAAAGTAAGTGTTTCAATCTCGCTCCCCAGAAACCATGTTGGTGTGATGTGCAAAGTTTTCAAAGTATAATTCATGAATTAGTGTCTAAACAACGATAAATAGAAAAGACTCTACTGTTAGATTATTCTTCACCATGTCCATTTGTTCTAACGTTTAAAACAAACTACGGATATTAACTTAAAAACAAAAATTTTTATTTGTCTCAAAAAATAAAAATCCTAAAATTTTACTTTCCCACCCCCAAACTTATTTCACACTTTGTTCTCAAGGTGTGGAATATCAAATAAAATATAAAAGACAACAAAATAAAAGAAAATAAAATTAAAGACAAAAACGAAATCTGAACTAAACATAAAAAAATATAAAAAAACTAAAGAAAAGCCCAGGAAAGGTAACAAAATAAATAAATAATTAAAGAAAGGAAAACATGCACCTGGTGTGAATAATGACATGAAGGGATCCAAAGTCATGAGGAGTCACACATTGGGCCATGAAAAACCAAGGAAAAACATGAAGAAAAGCCCACGAAAATAGAGACAAAGCAGCCAAGTGTGCTGTTCACACGCATTACATACACGAGCACCAGAAACCCTTTCTCTCTTAAATAAGCATTGGATGCTCTTGATACATTTGCCTCGAGCCAAGAGCCGAACGGCTCTTTTCTATCCATTCCCATCCCTTTCTGAATAATAATAATGTTGTTTGTTGAAACCGAAGCCTCTCTCTGTGTCTAGAAAGTCAGAAAAGCATCTCTTATTGCTCTCATTTCAAACCCATCCATCTCTGCTCTCTCTCTCTCTTCTTCATTACTCTAAAAAACGCAAGAGTCTTTTGTCTCTTTAGAAAACCAGCCTTATCCTCTCTCCTAGCACGTTTGCACCAGCGCCAATTATTACAACCCTTCTATCTCACAGCAGCTCCTTCATCCTCTCTAAGCGCTGCATCCGTAGACTTCCATAACCCAGCAACAAACACACCTCCATGAGTACCTAGCCGTGGTGGAGTGAGCTGAAAAGCTAAGATGCTGAAGGTAAAAATGAAGGAAATTTTATGAAAAACATGTTCATTTGAGCAACATCTATGACATGCAATTAACAATTAAAGGTGTAATCATGCTTGTATGCACTCAAAAACAAAACAATACCCATGAAATTCAAAGCCTAGTAGTTATGTGAACCAAGACTCAACTCAATAACAAAGTGAGTTGAGAAATTTTATACCTTTGTTGATTCCTCTTTGCATAAGCAAAGGCTAATCATCCAAGGAGAGGGCCTTCATTCCTTGCTTCTTAGTTCCATGGATTTCTTGGATGAGGATGGTTGAAAGGATTCTCCAAGTTCCCAAAGTTGAGAACCTCTAAGTCTCTACACCAAGGTAGGACTTGAAGAAGAGATGAGTGACCTAGAGGAAGTAAGATTGCTAGCTAAAATCCTCTAGGGTGGCCTGCCTCTTAGAGAGAAAAGGGAGCTTGTGTTCTCATCTTTTCTCCCAAAAGAAACCCTAAGGATGAAATGGCTATAAAGTTGCCTTTATACCACCTCACAATGGAGTGGCAAACTTGCAATTGGGGTTGATGTTGATGTAGATCTGCTACTGGATGCATGATTCCATCTAAAACTATCTCTTTGTGCATTAATTCTTGTTTTTCTTGTTTGCTGGCTGCATAAAAATCAAAAGTTGAAATCAGAGAAAAAACTGTAAAAGATACTATCGGTAAACTAAAATAAAACAAGTAAAAGCAAATATTTTTTGTTTTTTGTTTTTTTTTTCTGTTTCTGTATGTTTTGTTTTGGTTATTTTTTATTTTTATGATAACCTAAGAAATGAAATGCAACTCGAAACTGAAAGTAATGAAATAAAAATGGAAGATAGTAAAGAAAAAGTTAGAGAATTGGGTTGCCTCCCAATAAGCGCTTTAGTTAACGTCCATAGCTAGACGTTACCGAAGGCTGGTAATCAAGTTACTTGTTCTTTCAGAGTTGATGACTTGCTTGCACAAAACTTCCTTAGGAATGGTTTTAGTTGATACTTCTTGACCTTGAGCACACAACCCTTACCCTCTGTTTCAATGTCCACGTTACCATTTTGAAAAACTTGTTTAACCATATAAGGGCCTTTCCACCGAGACGCTTGTTAACCTGGAATTGACTTGAAATCTGAACTTAATAACCACACTTTTGTACCTGTCTGTATTTTCTCACAACTTGGACTGCCTTGCAACTTTTTATTCTTGCCCTTGGCATTCAGATGTTTTTGGTTAATCTGATGGCCTGGATAGTTGTTAAACAAAGTTGGTCTTGTTTTTTAGTTTTGCACTTCAACCAGCCGAACTTTGTGCTGCTGCGCTTTGCTATCACACTCACGAATCACATTTTGAGTCTTTATCGGCAGATTGTCAATTGATGATTTGCTCATAAAGTTGGCTCGAGGTAAACCATCTAATGCATCAACACGCATGCATTCTTGCTTATTACCTGGATGTGTGGTAGCTTCAAACAACCTAAAAAAACCGTTTGATCTTCAACCCGGAATGTTAGTGTTCTGGCTTCAACATCAATAAGAGTTCAGGCTGTTGCCAGGAATGGACGGCCTAAGATGATGGGTGTTGTCAAATCCTCATCCATGTCCAACACCATAAAATCAGTTGGTAAATATAAATTGTCAACCTTCACAATAACATCTTCAATGATCCTTTTAGGATAGGTAATTGAACAATCAGCCAATTGAATAATGTTAGAGGTTGGCTTCAGCTCTCCTTCACCTAAACGTTTAAAAACAGAATAGGGCATTAAGTTTACACTAGCACCTAAATCAATTAAAGCACTACTAAAATCACAATTTCTAATGGTGCAAGAGATAGTAAAACTCCCTGGATCTTTTTTCTTTGGAGGCAATTTATGCAATAAGACCACACTACATTGTTCCGTTAGAACCACTTTTGTGGAATCCACAAGCTTCTTTTTCTTTGTACAAACATCTTTAAAAAACTTGGCATAAGATGGAATGTTCTTGATTGCATCAATTAATGGAAGATTAATTTGAACTTTAGCCAAAGTCTTTATAAAATCTGTCATTTGTTGATCTGTGCTTTAGGCTTCAACCTTTCGGGATAAGGCATTGGAGGCACATAAACACGTTATGCAGTTTTTGTGGTAGCTTCTGCAGAATTTTCGGATCTGTCTTGTGGCTGCCCATAATCTGCAGAAATTGCAAAATCTGCAAAAATATTAGATTTTGCAAAATTTTCGAAATCTGTTTGTGGTTGTGGTGCTGCCTGCGAATCTCTTTCTGAAACTTACAATGCAATCTGCTCAATTTGTTTTTTCATATTTTTCATCGATGCATGCAGATTTTGGACTTCTTGACTAGTAATATTTGCTAATTTTTCAATTGCTATCTCCCAAGTAGCCTTAGGTTCAGCAGGTTGCTGTATTTGTTGTTGAAATTGTGGTTTAGCATGTTGATCTCTATCCCACTTTAAATTAGGATGATCTTTCCAACTTGGGTTGTAGAGATTTGACTACAAGTCATATCGGGGATGCTGAAAATTATTAAATGCATTAACCTGCTCCGCTATAAACTCTGGATAAGTTGTTTTATGTGGACAGCTCAAAAAATCATAGGTTGTCATGCTGCAAATGTTGCAGGCAGTTTGTAAGGGCTGCTATACAATAACCTATGAACCTGGAATTCTTTGTAATAACATGTCAAATTTTGCATCAAATCTTTCAAGCTTTTTCTCCATTTTTTCAATTTGTGCCGACACATATAGAGAACCATTAGACATCTCAAAAACAGACCTAGATTGTGGCTCCTCAACTGCCCATTATTGTGTATTTGCTGCCATTTTTTCAAATAATAAACAAACCTCTTGTGCAATTTTATCCTTGTACGAACCTCTGCATGACGCGTTGACAAAAGTTTTTGTTGTCATATTTAACCCTCTGAAAAATATATGCATTTGATCAGTACTATTAATACCATAATGTGGACATTTTCTAATCAACTCCTTGAACCGTTCCCATGCCTCATGAAACTCTTCATTTGGTTTTTGGGCAAAAGATAAAATATTAGTTCTCATGTCAAGAGTCTTTGAAGCTGGGTAATATTTGCTTAAAAAAATTTCATTGAGTTAGGCCCAAGTACTAATGCTTCTAGATGGAAGTGTGAGGAGCCATCTCTTTGCTTGATCTTTTAGAGTGTATGGAAATAAATGGAGCTTAATAGATTCGGCTAATAATCCTCTCACCAAAATATACTTGCATCCCATTAAAAATTCTACAATATGCATGTTAGGATCGTCAGTTGATAACCCATGAAATGTAGGTAGAATATTCAACATGTGCTGCTTTATTTCGAATGTAGACCCTTCCTCCACTTCTAGATAAGTGATGCAACTTGGTATATTAGTGTTGTGAGCTATCAGTGAATCATCCAGAGGCTAACCAGCCTTTGGAATAACAAAAGCCATTGTCTCTTTGCTGTGCAGAACCCCAGAAAATAAAGACTGCAGAAAAGTCCCCTGTAAAGAAGGAACCCACTGCAAATTTTGTTACCTGTGTCTTCTTCTCAACGTCTGCTCAGGTTCTGGATCAAATGGAATCAATTTTTTATCTGTTGAACGTGTGCTGACCATGCACACATTGTAATTTGCACTGCCCTGTTGTGATCTGTAAAAATAAAAATTAATTAATTAATTTTTTTTCTTATTTTTTTTAAATTTTATTTTATACGTACAACAATAACTAATGTAGAATATGTTTAGAACGAATTATTTTAAATGATCCCCAACAACAGCACCATTTTCTTGAGAGAGATTTTACTACACATGTAAACAAGCTAAAAACTCCTATAATACTTGCAAGAATGACAAGGTTATTGTAGTATAAATGGATCTCGTAAGATCGTTCTCCACATGGATTATTAAATAAATCGAAGCAAATCAAATTCCAATAATTGTTGTAAAGGAGAAAATTGAGGTGATTGATTTTTATGGCCTAATTTAATAAAACGAATTTAACTAATAAAAATAAGACAATCTGCAATATTAAAACTGGAGGGAAAAAAAAAACAGTTTTGGAAAAATCAAATTAAGAAGGCATTAGGGTTCCTGTGACAGACTGTCTCGAAATATTTTATTGATCGTATGAAATGACCATTTTGCCCTTGAACGTTGTGTGTTTGTGTGTGCAAATGGGCTAAGCTTTTGGATCAATCTATTTTCCTTCCTAACTTTTTGGACCCAGTTGGAACTTAAAATTTTATTTGTTTTGTTTGGTTGCCCAAACTTGGACAACATACACCCACCCACACAAACCCGTTGACCTCTCTCTCTCTCAAATTTTTCTTCCATTTCCGTACAACTGTACGGACAACCTCTCAACCAACTTCATCACTCATGGATCGAAGTTGTGGAAGTTGTTTTCATGCTCCTTGCAAGCTTAAGAGTCCAGTTATAACTGTCATTGAGTTCTAAGGTCATAGGAGGTCTTAAAACTTCTTCACGAAGCTTATAGAAGAATTTTGGAGTGATTTGGATGTCGGGATACTCGAGTTCATCGAATTGCAGAGGTGGTCGGATTATCGAGATTTTTCTGGCAAGATTTCATTGGTTTTAGGACCTTAAAGTGGTAAGAATGTGTTCTTCTCATCCGAAGCTTCATTTTGGTACAAATTTCAAGGAATTTGGTTGAAAAATGAGTGAGATATGAAGCTTTAAAGTTTTTCCAAAAACCGGCGACGCAGCAGTGGCCAGCGCCGGACTCCGGCGAACCAAGGAAGGAGAAGGAGCATATTCCGTTAATTTTGACGGAATATTCTTAACGCTATCAGGTAAAAATAACGATATATGCTGATTTTTTATGGAATATTCCTTAACAACGTTAACTATTCCGTTTGGTGTGCCAAGCACGTGCCTACGCATGGCTGCGTGTGTGGCCGTGCCTTGGCCGGCACGTGAGGGTGCGTGGGTGCTTGAAAAATTATTCTAAAAATATGGGGATATTTGTGGGGTTGAGTAGATCACGTTGGTATATTCAAACATCCCAATTGAGCATCATATGAGAAGTTATTACTAATTTTGTTTATGTGCTTTAAAATAATGTTTAAATAGTTGTTTCGCATATAGGTGAGACCTATCTAGAGGACGAGCATAGTCAAGTGAAACTCGGGGGCTACAACCCTTCCATATATCAATGAGTGGGCTTTTGGTTTTTTAGTATATATATATATATATATATACTTGGTATTTTTCCCAGAAAACTTATTTAAATGGTTTTATATATTGAAATGCCATGTCAAATGCTCTTTATGTTTGATTATGAATTAGTATGATTATATATATTGTTGCTTGATGCTGCTGACGTTCAGGTAAGCCTTAAGTGAGTATATATTGATGGTAGTGTAGTGAGTATGATTGTGTTGAGATGTATTTATAGCTCATTATCCTGCACCTCGATGTTAGTGCTCCGCCTGAGGACAGGGCCTAGCCTCATGTGATCGTTCACCTCCCGCACCACATGCTCACCTTAGATCCAAGAAATGCCAACCTGTCGTACAGACCACAATAGGTGATTCCGACTCGTAGGTGACTTGCGATACTTCGCACAGCCTGTCGTACAGACCACATTTGTATTTTTGTCAAACTAACCTCTCCATTTAATGAGAAGATTTTGGTGAAGTTTCACCACCTTTACATTTTGACTAGTAAACACATCTAATATGCTACTAGACCTCTAAGAATAAGTATTCAAAAGTTCAAATGCTCATTGCATCTCATTTGTGCGCATTTTTCATTGAAGGAGTGTTTTAGGCACTTACTGGGTCAAACATTGGTGGTGTTCACGATCTTCACACATTTTGGCAAATAAACATAACTAACATGCTACTAGACCTCTAAGAATGAGTATTCAGTAGTCCAAACGCTCATTGCATCTCATTTGTGCACTTTTTTTATTTATTTAATTAGTGTTTTAGGTACTTATTGGTCAAATTTTGGTGGAGTTTCTTTATCTTCTTTATTTTCACGGAATAATTAAAATGATTTATGATTGACAAATTTAAGAGCTACTTCAATCGATTTTCATTGTCAGAGACTAAGTAAGGAGTTATGACAATCTTATAGACTATTTAGCTAAAAATGAGGGTATGGTTTGACAAAATATCCTGGAAAAGGTGATCATGTGGTCGCTTACGTGACAATTTAACAATGGTGTTGACATATTTTTTATGGAATGACTAAGATGATTTAAGGTAGATAAATTTAGGGATCATTTCTAACGGTTTTCAATTACAAAGATCAAAATGAAGAGTTATACAAATCTAAATGATCACTCTAGCTAGAAAGCGAATAAGAAAATAAGTAACAATAGGGCCATGAAGTAATTTCACAAACTTTATCTTCCAACCCAACCTATGTCTCTGTTACGCAAACCAACACATCTCTCTCTTCCCATTCCCAATAAACCCTCCTCCTCCTCCACTAAACAAAATGCTTCCCCAAACTACCGTCCACCACCACCACAACGCCACTCTCCCCTACTTCCTCCCCTTCCCGTACAAAATCCCAACTCTGACCCTCCCTACTTTCCTAAATTTCCAAAAACTCCCCACCATCTCATGCTCCATATCCCAAGTCCACAACTATGGCACTGTGGACTACGAGCGGAGGCCCATGGTCAAATGGAATGCCATTTACCGGAAAATATCGCTCACGGAGGATCCCCAAGTCCGGTCTGCAGACGTGTTGAACCAGTGGGAGAAGGAGGGCAGGAAGCTCACCAAGTGGGAGCTTTGTAGAGTGGTCAAGGAATTGAGGAAGTACAAGCGCTATGATAGAGCTCTTGAGGTACAAATAAAAGTGAAATATTTAACTGAAAAATCTTATCTTGTGCAGTTATTTTGTGGTTTTAGGGTGTACTGGTTATTGGGTATTTCATGGTTTTGTGGGGAAATGCTTCAGTTTAATCTTGTGTATTTATGCTCCTGGGTAAATTCTATATTGGGTTTTTTTAATTTGGTGTTTCTGAGTGTACTTTCATTGATAGGTAAGTGAAAAGTCAAATTTACTGTTTAAATTGATTGGTCTGGAAGTTTTGTTTCTCTTGTCTTGGTACGATCATGCATTGATATAGGTAATGCAGTTGATATGTTTCTCTGGGTTGTAATATCAGTATTCGGAAACTCTTGGCCTAAAATGATAAGCAACCAGTTACCACTACCGGTTTAAAGGCCTATTTTGAGTCTGTTAGCTGAAAGAACACTGAGATTTTTAGATGTTGATATGTCTGGCGATTTTTTATGTTAGAATGCATGTTATTAGATAACAAATCTCCAATTATATCGTGATTGCGAAATGGAAAATGTCTGGAAAATATGTTTTCATTACAGGCCGAATCTTAGAACTGTGAATATGGCCTGAAACTTTTAGTAATTTTCGTTTTTAATTGTTTAGTGAATGTAACAGGCCAACTCTTAAAACTTCTCTCATCACCTTCTAGTGCAATTGAGTCAAACCTTCAGTTTTCCTGATAAGCCAATATCTGCAAATGAAAATATAACTTGCATACTAAATTTACGTATATCATAAGGGCTCTAACACTGTATGGAAGGTTTTGACTCATTTGAACCCAAACAGGAGAGATTAAGATTTTATCACGGAATGAAATGGAGAAGTCTGAGGATACAAGTTGTTAAATACTAAATTTACCTGATTTTCCGTATTTTTCGTGCACCCTGCAGGTGTATGATTGGATGAGCAACAGAGGAGAGAGGTTTAGAATATCCACTAGTGATGCTGCAATTCAACTAGATTTAGTTGCTAAAGTTCGGGGAGTTGCTAGTGCTGAAAATTACTTCCTGAGCCTGCCAGGTACATTAAAGGACAGGAGAATATATGGGGCTCTACTCAATGCCTATGTTCGGGCTAGAATGAAAGAGAAGGCAGAAGCATTACTGGATAAAATGAGAACTAAGGGGCATGCATTGCAATCTCTTCCATTTAATGTGATGATGACACTTTATATGAATCTCAAAGACTATGATAAAGTTGATTCGATTATTTCTGAAATGCTAGAGAAAAACATTCAGCTAGATATATACTCCTACAATATCTGGTTATCGTCTCGTGGATCCCAAGGATCTGCAGAACGGATGGAAGAGGTTTTTGAAAAGATGAAAGTGGACAGAACCATTATTCCCAACTGGACCACATTCAGCACAATGGCTACAATGTACATCAAGATGGGGCAGCTTGACAAGGCTGAAGCTTGCCTAAGGAAGGTTGAGAGTAGGATCACAGGTCGGGATCGGATACCTTATCATTATCTCTTAAGTCTTTATGGCAGTGTTGGCAAGAAAGAGGAGGCTTATCGGGTGTGGAATGTATACAAAGCAAGTTTTCCCAGTATTCCGAATTTGGGTTACCATGCTATCATGTCTTCTCTACTCAGATTAGGTGACATTGAAGGGGCTGAAAAGCTTTATGAGGAATGGCTGACGGTTAAGTCAACATACGACCCTAGAATTGCAAATCTTTTCATCACATTTTATATTAAAGAAGGGGATTTTGTTAATGCCCAAAGTTTCTACGATCACATGGTTGATGTAGGAGGAAAACCTAATTCAAGTACATGGGAGGCCCTTGCTGAAGGGCATATTGCAGAGAAGAGAATTTCTGAGGCATTATCCTGCTGGAAAGAAGCTTTTTCTGCTGAGGGATCAAAGAGTTGGAGACCAAAGCCCGTAAATGTTTCTGCCTTCCTTGAACTCTGTGAGCAAGAAGGTGATTCGGTAAGCAAAGAGGTATTCATGGGACTTTTGAGTCAGTCAGGACAGCTTAGAAATAAGTTATATGTATCACTTCTTGGCTTAGCGGATGAAGATGTTAATTATAAAACTAACGTTAATGAGGATGATGATGAGAAGGCTGATGATGGATCAGAATTTCTTCTGAACCAATTGCAGGGTACTGCCCCGTGATACTTCTTTCTTGAATGTTTGGGAATATCTGCTCTAACTTATCGGGTGCAGCGAATGTTTTTCACTGAACTAGGTGGGTATATACAAGCTGCCAAGTTGACAGGGGCTTCATATCAACGTGAGTTTTGAAGGGAATATTACTCTGCAGAAGAATATATCAGTAATTTGTGCGACTGGAGACACCATCTCCACTCCTCGTATGCAGTGAGAGTTGGTATGAACTTGATGTAATTTTGTGTAGTTAAAGAGCAAGACGCTATGCAGTCAATTACATATGTATAAACTTCTAAATGATATCTTAATATATTCAATTCTCTCTCTCTCTCTCTCTCTCTCTCTCTCTCAACATTAAGTTGTTGAAGGGTTAAAACAACCAAGGCAAAAATAGCGTGCACATTGAATATGAATCCGAACACAATCCAATGGCTGGATCATCAAAATTGTTACTATTATTATTACAGACCATATGCATTACAAGATGGATCATCAAAAATTTCCACATAGGGCAAAGGCTGCAAAGTAACTCCTAATATAAGGGACTAAAAATTACTTCCCCCCTCAAAGGTTTGGCCAAATTGCCAATTTTCTGGTGCAACATTATCAAACTCAAGTGTTTTCCCATCACTAGTAGTAACCTGGAAGGACAAGCTTTGCCCTACCATCTTGCTTCCCGTCTGCCACATTTGGCCCCAGTTTCTTGACATCTGAAGCCAATCAGTGTTTGAGCCTCTGATTCTGACACTCGTCACATCTCCGGCGCCTCCGACATTGAAGACCAACACAGCAAGCCAGTAAGGGTTTCCATGGAACTCAAATTTAACCCCTCCTTGTTTGGAGCATGGGACTCTTCTGTACTTGATGGGTATTATCCCAGCTTTGGCCTGTGCAAGCTTTGTGAACATAGGCATGGACAAGTCAAAGTGTTTTTGTGGTGGATTGCACCAGTGGTCAGAAGCTGGGTCCCAGTTTGGTGGACAAAAATTGGTAGCTGTTATTTTGATAGTCCCAACATTAGGAAGGCACCATTGTGGATCATCAACACACATTACCTCGAAACACGCACCGCAAGTCAGCCCGTTGTTGAATAGTACTGTGCTTAGGGCTGTTGTCTCCAAGCCATAGCCTTGTCGAAACAGATCACCATATCCACATGCCCCTTCTGTTTAAAGTACAAGAAATAGATCAAGTTAAAATTATCAATCTATCGAAAACAAAAAATTTGTATGCGCCATTTATATATACATTCCTCTCATATTATGTACACCACCGAGTGGATTCAGTACTACTGTGAGAGATAGCAAGGTTATATGTAACCCGTGTATATATTGAAATATACTTTACTTACTCATGGTTTCTGAACCACCCATGTCACCATAAAACGTTGCGTGAGCGTCTTCCCAATCGTTGCTTGCGGCTTTCTCGCCAATGGAGGTTTTGTTGCCCATGGTTGGAACCAAAAGAGTGACGAGCACTATCCATGGAAGCAAGTTCTGAAACATAGCCATGACTGTATATTGATAGTCGGAGAAAACTGGAACGCTATTGCATTTCTAGCACGCACGCACGCATGTATATAGTGGTAGTCTTTGCAAGCCCATTTGCCATGTGTAATGAAGTTAGTGTGGCGGTTGGTAAATCTAAACATGCAAGCAAGGACCCTGTAGCCATATTCACATTATGGCAGTTGCTTATTAAATACAATTAACGTTAAACTTGGCTGGTAATGTCTTTATTGGATTTAGTCATCACAGATTTAAAATCACATGCAAGAACCATACCATAAATACCAAGGCTGAGGTGGATGGCATTATCTGGATGGTAGTTTATACCAAGTATAATTAAGTAGGCATTTGTTTTCTTTCCTTTTCTGTTTATTTAGTTTTGTTTAAAGTGAAGCCTTTTCTTATACAAGCAAGATACCAGGGAGAATCAAACTCGGAACTTTGGATGCAAGAATTAATAATATTTTTTTATTAACTAATTTAGTTACAAGCTTCTTGATATGCTGCATAAGTTGGGAAATTCTTAAACTCTAAATTTTTATTTTTTATACAAACAATAGTAGGGAGGACAGAACGACCACAGAACCTCGAGCGGAGGAATTAATATGCTTTTACTAGCTACAAGCTCATATATATAGAATAAACACGCTCATGAGACACGGTTAAAAAAAATGTATAAAGAAAAGCTAGAAGAAAGGATCAATATTTTATTTACTAGAAGGTAAATAATAATTTTAAAGGGTCACATTCTTTATGTAGTCTCCAATAAACTTTGCCAAATGATAAGGAACAACATCAATTCATATTCCTGATCTTTTCAACGACGAATTGGTTAGGAGGGGCTAATAGTCACTTCCACCGAATTGTTCTACACAGAATAGGAAAATTCAAACTTTTAAGTAAGCCAATACACCTGCAAAAGGTGCATTGATATATATAGTTGGCTCCGATTGTGGAACGTTATATCGAGTCTCTTGAAATGTATCATTCTCAGCAGGCCCTCCCACAATTGCACTTATTAATAAATTAGAGTTTGGATCAGTGCTTTTTTTTAGTACATCGATATTTTTACACTAAGGGGAGGAGAAGTTCGTGCAGCCTAATTTGGTATCGAATTCGCAATCCACAAGATTCAAACCTAAAACCTCTCACTTTTAAGTGAAGAGGAATACCACCAGACCTTAGTACTGAGTGGCTGGATTAGGCTTTTAAATACAAGTATCCTTCGTGGCACTGCCTGTGTTGTGGGTGCTTATCCATAGAAGGTATCACTGATCCCCGTTGATGTATTTTCCGAGGGAGGGTTTGCCCAAATCCCACCATGTATAACATCCCCAATGGGTTGCTTCAAAGTATATAGTCAACCTGCATTAACATTACCAATTAAATTTCAGCCTCAAGTTATTATGTAACAATTAAAAATTTAATAGGTTTATTCGTGTATACATGTAATCTTAAGACTAACAAATATGTTGTTAGGCTGTGTCTAGACCGGACATTCTGACAAAGATGAACGTAGTTAATAGTCCACATTCATAGATTGACAACATAAGTATTCTCAAATACAGTATAACATGACAATATTTATGTTATGTTACATGGAGACATATATATATGTACCTGTCCTTCGGTGAAATTCATCAGCATATCTGGAGTGATAACAACATTTTTGCCACAGTTCACAACTTTGTTGGCAGCTTCCATGTAGCCAGCATAAACTAAAAGAAGAACTGATAAGGATGTTGAATGTTGCAGGTTACTTCTTCCAGGTCGGAACAATAGCCCACCATATATAAGATAGAAAATATATGAAGATAGTGAAAATACATACCGACCTTTAATGTAGATGTTAGAAAACTTTATATATTCACACTCTTAGTTTATTATCGTGCACTTCAAAATCAGCAGTTTACTATTTTAAAACATGCACATAAATAAATGCACAATGACAAAGTAAGAGTGTGACTAACATTTCTTGTCTTTAACATATTTTGAATACTTTACAATATTGACTCACATTTTGGATAGCTAATTACATATATAGCTAGGACAGTTTTAGGGAACTGCCTGGTGAATATGTGACTGATTTTGGAGTAGGTGATTCAGGCAATATAGAGCATATTAACTCGTCTGCCTTGGTAAAGGGACTAGAAATGTTGGGATCAGTCATCTCCCACTGCAAATAAAGTAAATAAAAGAAGAAAATTCAGCTGGATTGATAACGTAACGTAGGTTCATCAAAAGAGAAGAGATGAAGAAAATGGTGTTATTGTGAACTGAAAACTGAACTCAGAAACAAGTATGTTAATTCCAGAATGTTTCGAATCCCTTCCAAATTCAGTGACAGCACCAGTTAAGTACGGATCGCCATTTACGTTTCTTATTACAGTGGACTCCAAGTAGTGTAAATTAGTTTTGACATAGTCCTAATAATATGTTGGAGCAATATTAGAAAATATGAAAATAACATAAAAATTCCAAAAACAATAATCATAAAGAAATTCATGACATCATTCTATATGAGATTAATATAAATAACTAGATAGAAAGTTAAAAACACTAACAAACTTGGAGATTGAGGATTGCATAAATGCAATGACCTAAGGACATAATTTCACCCCTACTCTTGTGCTCCTAGGATTCAACAATCTATAATCCAAAGTCGAAGCACTTCAATCTTCGGATTCTAACAAACTTTATATATTCCGTACTCTCAAGACACGACTCGGAATTTGACAAACGGAGAATTAGAACAATAGAGTGGGGAACCTAATTTCTTAAGAGTAAAAATTAACTCTAATTTTCTATCATATAATACCAATTGTTTCATGGGTTTATATAGAACCCAATTACTACTTATTAAATAGATGTAACTTTTCATTTATAATTATATATCATTTATCAAGGCAGTGGCGAAGCCACGTGAGGGCGAGGAGTGGCGGCCGCCCCTCCCCTCGCCGGAAAACACAGCTGGAGCGCAGGTTCAGGCCCTCCCCTTGCTGGAAAATCCAGCCCTTACGGTCGTCGGAAATCACCATTGAGAGTGAGGATTCCGCTCCTCCGATCTTCTGAACCGACGGGTATTTGGGTTTGGTGTGATGCACCGTTGAGTTTTAATGATTTCAAGGGAAGAAGACGACCTAATTTTGTTTCAAACCACACATCGTCGTTTGCCTGTTTTTGGTTATTAGTCATAAAACTTGGTTACTTTTAACTAAACGGTGCGGTTTGACGGTGGGATCCTTTAATTTCTTTTTTATTTTTTTATTTTATATTGATGTGGACTTTTTTCCAACCGGACTATGCTTTTAATTGATTATTCTTTCCACCATTTCAATTCTCTTTCCTCTCTTTCATTTGTTTAGACTAAAGAAAAACAAGAGGTTGATGCGTACTATTGGTCTTTTTTAATTCTTGTTATGTTTCCAGAATTTAAATTATTTCATTTTTTTTTCAATCCTTGAGAGATGATTACTTTGAGAACTTGTTTCATAATGTATAAAAATTTGTGAGAAAAATAATATTAATGTTCCTAATATTGAGGATTTGCATTTTATACTCAGAAAATCAAAACATAAAGCTCAAAGACTTATAAACTTCCATTACTATCGTGTGGACCTCTATTTTCAGGTCCTTCATATGCAACTCAAAGAATTGAATGATCGCTTCAATGAGATAAACATTGAGTTGCTTCTTTGTAGGGCATATTTGAATTCGGTAAATAATTTTGCATCTTTTGACCAACAACAAAAAATAATTTGTTTTGCTAAATTTCATCCTTAAGATTTAATTGAGAGAGATGTTTTTTCTTTTATTGGTAATGAGCCTAGATGTGACATTTTCGTAGCATGAAACCTCATTGGCAACAATTGTAATTTGTTTATATTGATAAATAATGAACGATATTAATATTGTGTACTATCTAAAAGGTAAGCTACATTGCTTTGAACGGTTTACGCTTTTAAATTTTGCCCCTCCCTCTGAAAATTTCTAGCTTCGCCACTGTATCAAGGAGCACCTAAACAACATAACCTTTCTAAGAAATACAGTTAACACTATTTTTCATTCAATTATTAAAATTATATATTACAATTTTCATATTATAATATATAATTTCCAACATAATATGGTGCCTTAATTGGTTACCTTGTACAACCACGCAGCTTCCCAGAGCAATTCATCCTGCAACAATTTATTATTAATCACTACCTAATTTATGCCCAATAAAAAATATTTGTTTAATGACACGCCCCGATCCAAGAATCAAGGCATGCTGGACGTCGGCACACTAAGGGGGGTGGATTGAAACATCCCACATCGCCCAGGGGAGTGATCCTTAAATGTATATTCTCATCCCTACCTAGCACGAGGCCTTTTGGGAGCTCACTGGCTTCGGGTTCCATCGGAACTCCGAAGTTAAGCGAGTAGCGCGCGAGAGCACTCCCATGATGGGTGACCCACTGGGAAATTCTCATGTGAGTTTCCAGAAACAAAACTGTGAGGGCGTGGTCGGGGCCTAAAGCGGACAATATCGTGCTACGGTAGTGGAGCGGGCCCGGGATGTGGTGGACCCCGGACCGGGATGTGACATTTAACACCAAGTATATATTTTTTTGGACATGTTAATTAAATTTGGAAAATAAATTAAGGTCGCGTGATCAATTAGTTATATACCACGTAGCCACTGAAGTCGCACACGGTCCTTTACCAATACTGTCGTTGAAAGACCCACTATCCTCATCGACGAATTCAAACACCTGATATCCATACAAGGAAAAAATTACTAAACCAAAAGTTTCAATATGCATGGAAGAAAACATAGGTAAAATCTCATATGTTGTTTTTTGACAAAGCGAAAGTAGTAGGTTAAGGGATCACAAACGGTTACCTTTAAATAGGATTCTGGAATACTAGAGAATTGAGAAAAGCACTTGAATTTTGATTAATAATTTGAAAGATAACAAACCTATAGGCCAAGGTTGGTGGCGCCTATATTTAACTGAGAGAATAGAGGGTGCGGCAAGAGTGAGAGAATAGGCTTGAGTTTGTGTTATTCCCTAGACCTTGATTTATAGTAATAAGGAGGAGAGAAACTTGCTCTCTAAGTAATACAAAGTTTAATTGGAAAGATCTTCTAGATCTAGAAGGATTCCTAATCTATCCCTACTTAGAATTTACACAATCACACATGTATTAGAATGTATATCACAAAACTCCCCCTTGAGTGTGCAAATACTCAAGTAGATGGCGCATCAGATCTTCAGGTAAATGAAGAAGCAATTCATGAAGTTGTCTCTTCTAGTTGGCACAGGTAGCGAATGCAAGTCTCAAAACAAACAAAAGAATGCATATGCGGTAAAACTCACAAAACCTCGCTATGAAAAAACTCATAGTCAAATGAGAAAAGTGAGAAGTTGCATTAAGTCAAAATTATTCGTCTTCTAGACGCAAGTAGAGTGCTCACAAGGGTATTGTTAGGATCCGTCCATAATTGTACTGTATTTTATTTCGAAAATAGTGTTTTGACCAAAATGCCCTTAGAGGCAAGAAATGTTGACTCTTGTGTTGTGCAATGTATGACCCATTCTCTTAGTGTATTCTTATTGTACTCATTGCCTCGAACGCGTGGGCATGAACGGAATCGAATTTGGAACTACAACGAAGTTTTACGAATTTTGTAACATAGAGTGTATTTTGGTATTTTCATGTTTCGTGTTTAGTGGGCCTTGTTTTTTAAGCCATTGGGACCCACTTGTGTTCCCTTGTCCTCCGGGTCCCCTTTTTCCCCGCGACTCTCTCATTCTCTCCCCTTATTCTCTTAAATCTCTTTCTCTAACACAACTCTCTCATCTCTCCCTCTCTATAACCTTCCTCTCTGGGAAGGCACAACCAACAATAACAATAGCTTTGACACCATGAAACCACCCTCTTGATCCTCCCCGACCCACTGATAGCTCGAAATACCAAATAAAACCTCGAAGTTATCTAAGAACCCAAGTTTGGCCGCGGCTTTTGAGCCATTTTCCGATCAAACCAGGGCGAGTTAGCTGTCGAGAAAGGTATTATTCACTTTTGAATCACTCAATTTGGTTGAGTATTAAAGAAGTTATAACCCTTTGAACTTACCCCAGTTTTTGGCGACCTCTAACACTTTTCAGGCGTTTCCCGGCCATCTCCGACTGCTTTTTGAACTCCAAACAACTATAAGATTGTTCTACACTTCCCTAGCTTCGTTTTGATATATTATGGGTCGAATTTGGTTGAGAAATGAGAGAGTTATAGCCCTTTAAAAGTTGCCCAGTTTTTCGGCCACTAAACCCAATTTTCGGTGGGTTTTCCGATGAACCGGGTTGACCCGCTTACCATTGACTGTTGACTTTTTGTTGACCATTGACTTTTTCGTTGACTTCTTACGAAATTTGCCCGAGACCCTTCCTAGGGTATTTTAATGCCTTGATTCCAAATCTGCACTCTGTTTTTCCAAATTCAATTGTTTTCGTAGGGATTTACTAATTGGTCCTTTTATGTGCTTAGGCGATGTATGTGCCTTCAGGACGGCGATGGATGTGCCTTCGGGCGATTATGATACCACTACTAAGCACATTATTTATGATATATGTTTTACGAAGGTTTTATAGCATGCTAGGGTTTTTAGAAAGCCTACTACTTATTATGCTATATGATTTTTCTAAAACTGGGGGTTAGTACATTTGAAGAGTAATTGATTTTAGTACTATTTATATTAAACTTGGTCCACTCATGTTTTAATTTGCGCCCCTTCATAACTTAGAAATGAGACGTGCAATTGATCCCAACGTTGAGGCATTCCCGTATCAATATCTTCGAGGCATCTCGGTGTAAGACCCCTTTCTTTGTAATCATACCTTTTTATAATATTCCTTCTGTTTTAATCTTAATTAGTTGTATGCTCTGAACATGGTCATGCATTCTCATTTTTTTTTATATATATATTTAACGTTACTATATTTTATTACGTTTCTTTTTTTTTTTTGGTCACAAATTGTATGCTTGTTTTACATGTTCTCATCGTATGCATTAATTAAATGGCTTGCGTCACCCTCGAGTATCGGCCAGCACGTAGCCATCCTATTGTCCTTCGAACACCGGGATCGAGGCATGGCAGATTGGTATCAGAGCAAAGTTTATTCAGAGCATACTTAGGATCTTCTTTTACTCTAGTAGTGTGTCGGTCTTGATATCATTTGGATGTCAAGGCTTCCATATTTGGTGCCTTTCGACATAGTTGTACAAACCTTATTCTATTTGAATTGTCACATCATATTTAAAGTACATAAATTCATGTCGGAATTGTGCCTCAACGGTGACAAAATGGAATTATGGATGACTTTCAACAATGGACCAATAGTTTGCGACATTCATTCCCTAGGAATGGAGGGCAGAGTCGGATTTACATTAAAGTGACGTGAAATAGAAAAATATCAGTGAAAGGAAGTTTGGTTAAGACCAACTGAAGATCTGAAACGAGGATGATACTTTACAACTTACGTTTCCTAAGAATGGTGGGCAGAGTCGTATCTATCTGGGGATTGCTCGAAACATTTAAAGTTCATGTGGAGAAAGTGAGTAAGAACGAGTTGTATGCAAAGTTTAGCAAGTGTTAGTTTGGTTGGACCGAATCAATGTCCTCGAACTTGTTGTTTCCGAGAGGGTATTGATATGGACCGAATGCTCCAGCGACATTCATGAACCTAACCGATCAGTTTTTCCACCCATATTCCGATGGATTTGTGATTATCTTATCGATAACCTTCTTGTCTACTCCAACAACGAGGTCAAATTTACTAAACATCGACAGTCAACTTTGCACCAAATTCCTCAAACGGTAACTTTGTTTAGATTAGATACTTTCCTTGGGAGACTCTATTGTAGTACACGTTATTCTTATCAATTTCTAAAAAGGTTGCGACTATTGAAAATTGAAAATCCTCACAAGGTGTTGTGAAATACGAAATATCTTTGGTCTTGTCAATTTTTATCTGTAGTTCTTAACGATTCTTTGAGCATAGCCTTATTTCCTTTTTGGCTAAGAAACTAGTCAATTTTGTTTGAGATGTTAAAGGTGAACAAAGTTTCTAACAACTGAAGTATTGTCTCACCTAATCATTATTCTTACACTTTTCAATGACATCAATAAATTTTGAATTCTATGGTGAGGTTTTATTGAATGTTTGGTTACACACTAATGCATTGTGCCTCTTGACGGTTGGAACTGCATGAAATGAACCATCATATCTACGACCTTGAGCCAATGGTTACCATCTTACTTGAAAACCTAATGACATCATTTCTTTGTAGAAATTCATGTGGGATGAAAGTTGGGAACTAAACTTTTTGGAGTTTGGGACATCATCTTACTCATGCTCCCGTCCTTACTTTTCTTGACATTGGTGTTGAGTTTTAAGTCTTTTTGTTTTGCATCCTTGTCACATTTAAGGTTGTGTTCTGTTGTAGCATAGGAAGGTCATCGCTTATGCTCCAGACATCTCAGACCTCACAAAGAGAATTATCTTATTCATGACCTAGAGCTGGAAACAATTTCCCTTACTGTAAAATCTGGTGACGTTTTCTCTACAACAAGAAGTGTTGCATCATTTCTGACCAAAGAAGTTATAGTGTGTTTTCACATAGAAGGAGTTGAGTTTAAGACATAAAAAGTGGATGGAACTCATCGGTGATTTTGATTGCACTTTTGAGTATCATTTTGGTTAGGCAAATGTCGTAGCTGATGCTCTTAGTCAGAAATCCCATGGACAGCTTACCTCATTCTGAGTTTTCCATGTCCCACTGTTGTTTTATCTTCGAGGAATTGGCTTTACTTTGGCTCCTGATCCACAGTGAGCATTGTCGATTCACTTATAAGAATCCCAAAGATACGATCAGAAGTTTGTGAGTTTGAAGGAGCAAGTGTCAGATGGCATAAGTCGGGATTTGAAAGTCCGAGGAGTTAGAACTCTGTTGATAAGAAATAAATTGTTTATGCCTTAGGGTATTGAAGATGTGAAAAAGGAAAATTCTTGATGAGACTCACATTTCAGCGTATACCATGCATGCTAGCAGTACTAAAATGTACCACTATTTTCATCAATTTTATTCCTGGTATGGTATGAATGGGATATCGCTGAATATGTGAGGAAATATCTGATTTACTAGTAAGTGGAAGTGGATAGATGGAAGTCATCGGGTTTATCTCAACTTCTTTCTAATCATGTTTGGAGGTGGAAAAAATTTTCCATGGATGCTTTATTTAGGTTATCGATGACCCACTGGGGATGCGAATGGAAATGGGTGAATGCCACCATAGATTTCCTGTACATACCACCTTGTACACGTGGAGGCTATGATGATGTTTCAATAGTTGTTGATCAACTCACTCAGCATATTATTTACCAATCCGTGAAGCCTATACTTTCGATTGCTTGGTAAAATTCTTCATTCTCAACTTCTTTAGACTGGCGTCTCGATTAACACCGACTTCAATCGTAATCCCAAATCCACCTCCTAGTACTGAAAGACATTCTAGTCAACTTTGGGTTCGTGTTTACCCTACAACACTTCGTATTATTTCTAAAGAAGATAGATTGTTCAGGAAAACCACTCAAATCCGAAAGTTTTAGCTGAGACCATAAATCCTTCAATCACCCATTAACAACCTATCGAGCGAATCATTACCACCTAGTGATTGAATATCCCTTAAGTTATCGTTATAGCGAGATGTTGTGAATATTGGAATGGGGAAAAGTCTGAGTTCTCGCCTATCAGATTACTTTAGACTACCAATTGAGTCACGTCCACGCTCAACCATCTCGACTTGCCACCATAGAATCAAGTTAGGTACTTGCACGTATTCTTGCATCAAAGTTATGCAATCGATCCAATTATCTTGTATTCCAGATTTAATGGACTTGTTTTGACCCTTAAATTCTTGAGTGTTCTTTTAGCCTTCTTGGCATAGCCTTTCGCTAAATTCGAGAGAAATTTTCAATGAATCAGCTCATTTAGGCTTTGTGAATCACATTGTTCTGTTATAAGGTGTGTCATCACTATTGTACCTCATTGTAATGTGCGTTTCACTTACAAGTCTTATGAAGCCTTCTTGAACACCATGGGTACTAAGTTGTTGTCCAGTACCACATTTTATTCTTAGCCTATTGTGTTCATCAGTTATGTGGTTTCAGCATGACTAGAATTTGCACCGATCTCTATTGGAGTAGTTTACGACGACATTTATTATTTCCGGTTTGGGTATGGCACTATTTGAGACATGGTATGAGAGATTCTACAGGCAACATTTGTTAGATAGAAGAGTATTACGAACTAGTATTCAAAGGATCAAAATTTTGATATGGGAAACTGTGTGCTTCAGATGATATCGCCTTGCAGTTTGGACAAAATGGTAATTTTACACCCTCAGGATTTACTACTTGTTTATCGAGACAACAATGAGTTGTCGATATTGCAGGCTGCAAACTATAATATTGATGGCTTATTCATTAAGTTGACTAAGCAAAGGGGCAAGTAGGCGGTATACTTGAAATGAGACATAATATGAACTATGTAGAGGCGCCAGTGGAAATCATTGACCAATAAGATAAAGCAATGAGAAACAAAGTCATTTTATTGGTAAAAGTGTTATGAATGAACCATGCAGTTGAGGAAGCGACGTGGGAAACAAAAGAACTGATGAGAAATCAATATCCGTACCTGTTTACTTGAGGTAATAAATTTCAGGGATGAAATTTTCTTAAGGGGGTAGATTGTTAGGACCCGTCCATAATTTTACTGTATTTTATTTTGAAAATAGTGTTTTCACCAAAATGCCCTTAGAGGCAAGAAATGTTGACTTTTCTGTCGTAAAACGTATGACCCATTCTCTTACCGTATTCTTATTGTACTCATTGCCACGAACGCGTGGGCATGAACGGAATCGAATTTGGAGCTAGAATGAAGTTTTTATGAATTTCGTAATGTAGAGTGTATTTTGATATATTCATGTTTTGTCTTTAGTGGGTGTTGTTTTGTGAGCCACTGGGACCCACTTGTGTTCCCTTGCCCTCCAGCTTCCCTTTTCCCCGTGACTCTCTCATTCTCTCCCTTTATTCTCTCAAATCTCTCTCAAACATAACTCTCTTATCTCTCCTTATCTGTAACCTTCCTCTATGGGAAGGCACAACCAAGAACAACAACTTCGACACCATCAAACCACATTCTCAATCCTCTTAGACTTACTGGGAGCTCAAAATACCAGACAAAACCTCGAAATTATCCTAGAACCCAAGTCGGGCCGCGACTTTTGAGCCATTTTCAGGCCAAACCACAACGAGTTAGCCATTGAGAAAGATATCATTCTCTTCATCTCGTCGAAAAGTATGATTTTTGTTGTTGAATCACTTAATTTTGTTGAGTATTGAAGAAGTTATAACCATTTGAACTTTCCCTAGTTTTTCGACCACTTTTTGAACTCCAAATAGGTACAATCTTGTTCTACACTACCCTAGCTTCGTTTTGATATATTATGGGTCAAATTTGGTTGAGAAATGAGAGAGCTACAGCCTTTTGAAAGTTGCCCAGTTTTCCGGCCCCTAAACCCAATTTCCAGTGGGTTTTCCGACAAACTGGGTTGACCCGTTGACCCGTTGACCATTGACTTTTCCGTTGACTGTTGACTTTTTACAAAATTTGCATGAGACCTTTCTTAAGGTATTTTGACGCACTAATTCCAAATCCACCCTCTGTTTTCTCAAATTCAATAGTTTTAGTAGGGTTTTACTAATTGGTCCTTTATGTGCTTATGTGCATTTGTTAGTAGCGACCCCGTCCTCTCTAGTTTGAATGGCTCTTCAATGACAGAGTATTACTACGAATGCATACATGAAAAGTATGATTTTATGACTACGTTTTATGAAACGTTCTGTGAGTTATTGGACTTACGCTTTATGAAATATCCTTTATCGAATTTACGTTCTTTGAAATATTTATGAATATATATATATATATACACACACACACTTATGAACATGGTTTATGATGATGATTTGAGCTAGAACGCTCCTATGGATTTATGATATGATGTTTGAGCTATTGAGCTCTGATTATATATTGTGGAAAGATTATGTTCATGTTTTTTTGTGCTTACTTAGTGGGTCTTCATACAATGTGCCTTTGGGCGGGCGATGTGCCTTTGGGCGAGCGATGTATGTGCCTTCAGGCGGGTGATGAATTTTCCTTCGGGCATGCAATATATGTGCTTTCAAGCCGGCGATGGATGTGCCTTCAGGGCATTCTGATACCACTACTAAGCATACTATATATAATATATGTTTTACGAAGGTTTTATGGCATGCTAAGGTTTTCGGAAAACTTACTATTTATTATGCTATATGAGTTTTTTAAACTGGGGGTTAGTACGTTTGAAGAGTAATTGATTTTAGTATTATTTATATTAAACTTCGTCCACTCATGTTTTGTTTTACGCCCTCTTCAGGACTTAGAAATAAGGCGAGCAATCGATCCCGACGTTAAGGCATTCCCGTATCAGTATCTTTGAGTCCTATCGGTGTAGGACCCTTTTCTTTGTAATTGTACCTTTTATAATATTCCTTCCGCTATAATCTTAATTAGTTGTATGCTCTAAACACAGTCATTGTGGATGCAAATTTCTTCCTCCTTGACCTTTGACAATTTTGCACCTACAAAACAATTAACACCTTAGGTTAAGGCCAAGAGCCTCACGCGCCCACGATGAATGGGGGGGCTTTGGCCGAAGAACCTCCGATGCCAAAGTTAGAATTTAGAGAGAAAGAGTGTTTAGAGAATTTTGGGGATTTTTGCCAAAGTGTTGCAATGAGTTTTTGCTGAAAATAGGAGCCTATTTATAAGGCTAGGCCGGTCCAATTTGGAGAGAAAGTGGCCGGCCATAATGTTGTTTTTTTGGTGAAACTTTTGGTTTAATTAGCCAATTTATTGGCTAATTAAATATGAAAGAAATAAATGGGGGGTTATAGGATTAATTGACTAACTTAATTTGGGTAATAAGGTGGAAAAAATAAAAAAGGTGAAGAGCAAAGGATGTGGCCGGCCTTTGACTAGCTTTAGGGTTGAATTGGATGTATTTTGTGGTTAATTGGATGATTTAATTGGTATTTAATGGATTAATTGGGTAATTAATCCATTAATTAACCAATTAACATAATATTTTGGAGGTTACCTTGCAAAAGGGGATTTGATGAGATGGACTTTGAATTGTTACCTATTTTGGGCACTTCTGTCTTGGTTGAAAGAGGGTTGCCCGCTGCTTGCGCGTAGGAACCTCGTTGTATTGCAAGGGTATTTTTGTCCTTTTTGTCCAAAAATCCACGTGTCGCCTTGTGAATATTTTTGGTTCCACAGCCATGCATTCTCATATTTTTTTTATATATTTAACATTACTATTTTTATTATTTTTGTTTCTTTTCACACAAATTGTATGCATGTTTTACATGTTCTAGGCATATGCATTAATTAAATGGCTTGCGTCACTTTGGGGTGTCAGTTGTGTTGCCCTCGGGTGTTAGTTGTGTCACCCTCGAGTGTCAGCCAGCACGTGGCTATCCCTGGATCGGGGAATGTCAGGTATGACCAACCCAGGATAGGTGCCCGTTAAAACCTAGTCAGGTAGCAAAAAACCAATGGGAAAAATGCTCATAATCGTAGGGAAAAAGAGTACATTAAGGTCAAGTAAGTATACTTCTAGATACTCCCCTTGAGTTTGACAGAACTTCCAAACGATGTCATGTAAAGGTCGGCAAGGTTGTTTGGGATCAGACTATTTGACTTCAATCTTTTGATGCTCAAGGTTGTCTGAAATCCGGTCCCATGTCGATTCCGTTGAGTGGTCCATAATCGGTTTTTGTTCAAATTTCGTTGAGTGGTCTAAAATCCCTTCCTGTATCAGTTCCGTTGTGTGGTCTGGAATTGTATTTTACTGGGGTTCCATTGGGTGGTCTGGTACCCTATTTTGTCTCGATTCCGCTCATTGTCTGGGATCCTTCTTTTCATTTGATTCTATTGAGTTAGTCTGGAACTAGATCTCTAGGAATCTTTATAGTTTATTTGAGCAGTCTAAGATGTGAAAACATAAAAGTTGTATGCTTCAGTCGAACTAAGATGCTCTAGCCTAGTTTTCAGCATGTTCATGAACGAAAGATTTAAGAGCCTTTTTGGTTTGATTTAGCAATGGCGATGGATGTCTGGGTGACTCTTTTGAGTTTTCTAACTAGTTTATTTATAATTTTGTAAAGTATGGGTTATGAATTTTTTTTATTTTTTATTTTGATCAGATTGGTTGATCAATGTTGTTAAAGGTTAATATTGTGCATTGTTGGGTTATTGAAATGTTATATGTTGTTGACTGTGGTTTTGTGATGAAATAGCATATGGGTACAACACTCATGTTGGGAGTTGCCTGAAATTCTATGTTTCTTGCCAGTTTATTCCTTGAGACATATCCAAAGCTTAACAAAAAGGTGAACTACGAATGACTTGATCACATCTAGGGTACGTAGGCAATCTAACTTAAGGGTGAGACGTAACCATGAAATAAAGGAATACTTACTACACCATTAGACTGTTGGTTTGTTTTTAGTCATGTCTCGAGAGCAAGGCATAATAGTTGAACAGGTACGTGTGATGTCACATATCGATCCTCAATGTATCGCAAGATTAGAGTGTGACAACTTTTAGTGGTATCAGAGCTTAGGTATTAGATTTTAAACAAAAATTATTTCAATAATCCATTTTGAAGATAACCTTCCTTGAGCCAGTTATACTACAATAATCTTGTTCTCTTGCAAGTATTTTATGTGATTTAACCATAGTTTTGCAGGTAATAAAAATCCTATCAAACATATTATCTGCGCAAAATTCAATTAGCAATTACTTTGCAAATCCTTTCCATGCCAATAATAGCCATTATTTGAACTTACTGTAGATTTCTGTACATAAAGCATGAATATGAACAATGTACATTTCTATGATCACACTAATGGTACGTAAATTGAATATATTATAGAAATGCTTATATTTCACCAATAATCACAAACGAAGACACACACATGAATGATAATACAAATCAAACAATATGTGTCAACCGGATGGGTATAAAGTGAAAGGGAAGGAGAATCTGTTTTGCAAGGTGAAGATATCACTTTATGATTTGAAGTAATCTCCAAGACAATGGTTTTTTAGGTTTGATAAATTTATGAGGGTCCAAAACTATTCTAGAAGTCAACATGATCACTCTGTGTGCTTCAAGAAGTTGCAAGATGGGTCTTTCATTTATTTGTTGATATATGTTGATGATATGTTATTGCCTCAAAGAATGTCGAAGAGATTGAGAAATTGAAGAAGCAAATGAAGAATGAGTTCGAGATGAAGGATCTTGGTGAAGAGAAGATCATTGGCATGGAGATCACTAGAGATAGAGAAAAAAGTTTAATGTGCTTTAATCAAAAGAAATACCTTGAGAAGTTGATCCGAAAATTTGGAGTTCATGATTCAACCAAACCAGTTAGTACCCCTTTGACTCCTTATTTTAAATTGAGTTCTCTACAATGTCCTAAAATTGATAGAGAGAAGCTGCAAATGAAAAGTATACCATATGCAAATTTGGTTGGTAGTTTGATGTACGTAATGGTATGCTCTAGACCGGTTGTTGCTTATGCAGTTGGTATTGTGAGTCGATATATTCAATCCTGGTAAAGAGCATTGACATGCAGCTAAGTGGATATTGAGGTATCTCTATAGTACTTGAGATATTGGTTTATGTTTTGAGTGGGATGACTTTGGTATTGGTAACTTTGCAGTTGGTTATGTTGATTCCAATTATGCAAGTGACTTGGATAAAAGAAAGTATACTACAGGTTATGTGTTTACTATGGCTAAATGGCTAGTTTGTTGGAGTCCATTTTGCATGCATTTGTTGCCTTGTCTTCTTCAGAGGTTGAATATATGGCAGTTGTTGAAGCTATAAAAGAGGTCATTTGGATGCATGGACTTATCATAGATTTGGGGGTTGATTAGAAGCAGGTGGAGGTGCATTATGATAGTCAGAGTGCCATTTATTTGGCAAAGTATCATATTCACCATGCGAGGACAAAGCACATAGATTTGTGTTATCACTTTGTGCGTGAAGTTGTTGATGAAGGGGAGATCATTCTCCAGAAGATTCTAACTAAAGACAATCTCGCTAATATGTTGACTAAGGTTGTTGGTGTAGCCAAGTTTTTTCATTGCTTGAACTTGACTCACATTTTGCCTATATAAAGAAGGTGTTGAGAAGTAGGAGTTTTGGAGCATTTTGGCTCGACATGAGTTATTCTCTTGCTACTTTTGGGAGTGGTTTTATGTTGGTTTGACTCGTCATGGAGCTTTTGGAATTTGACCAGGGTGCAAGAATAGTGATTATTAAGGGCGGTGGATTAGGGGCGGATATAAGAATTTGTCCCTATTAATATTTATTAGGAGCATAAATATAGACTCTATTAATTGTAATAAAGGCGAAACAATAGCTACCGCTATTAATGTTACTACTTTTAAGGGCGAAAAGACCACATCTACAAAATTTAGTTATTAGTAACTTATTCAGTTTTTTTTTTAATTTAATTGTTTACATTAGAAGCATTTATCTTCTTATATTTATTTATTTATTTTAATTATTAATCAAAATAAATAATACAGTTAGCAAAACCCTAATTCTAGGATAACCAACATGCACATTACCCATATTTCTCTCTTGATCTTCTTTACGGCACATGACACACCCCGACCCAGAAAGTCCACTTGGACTCTAAATGGAATTGTGCTGGCCGACACCAAGAGGGTGATGAAGCCATAAAGTATAGTGATGTGGGAAAAATGTGAATAAATTTAAATCTAAAAGTTTCTAAATACGAGAGTGTGCTGTGAGCGGAAATGAACTCATTTCACACATGATGTTAGAGCATAAGTAAAGTACAGTATAGTGGATTGAGAATCATAACATTAAAGGTAATCTCCAATACCAAAATTTGCTCCGAATCCTCATCGATAAGAAAGCTCAGCTAAAAAAACCTGGAAGGTGAAAATAAAGCAAGGGTGAGTGGCCCTGGAAATAAAATTTTAATAAAAACCTTCTAAATTGTTATAACCCTTCGCTGTAACACCTGTATAGTTTAAAAAATCATACCACGTATCAATGTAAAATCAAAAGTATATCAACAGTAAATCCATAAATATACCATGACACAACATCTCATGAGCAATATAACTAATCATGTGCTCAATAAATCAACGCTAGCACATAAGTCGGAGTCACCTATAGTGACCTGTACGACTCATCCATATCTCATCAATCAATGCTAGCACATAAGTCGGAGTCACCTATAGTGACCTGAACAACTCATCCATATCTCATCAATCAATGCTAGCACATAAGTCGGAGTCACCTATAGTGGCCTATAAGAGCAAGTCCACCGGAGTGGACTTTGCCCAGCACCCTGTCCAAATAGCAGCCCAGCATCCTGTTTAAGTCCTCCAGCCCGCGCAACAAACTGGCACCCAGCCCATGCTGGTCTCTGGGCCAGCACAAAATAGGCTGACCAAGAAGCTGGGCCATTTGTTGGTGTTGGTCACGTGGCCGATCCTGGGCTCTTGGATTTGAATATTTTTCAAATCCAACAGTCCAGATTAATTAACTACATTAAAATTAATTAAAAAATATAAAAAAATACAGAATTTTTTTTTAAAAAATACAGTAAAATTTTAAAAAAGTTTTTTTTTTCTATAAATACCTAACCCTCATCTTCCACCTTACGCCACATTTCAATATTTTCTACACCTTCTACCAAAGCTTTCATATACTTTTTGTGTGAAAAAAAAATACCAAAAAGCTCATCCTTAATTTTTTTGTCCATATAAACCATACATCCCTACATTCATCTTCATCGTGTATTTGAAGAATAAAGTTTGTGGTTGAAGAATAAAGTGTATTTGATGAGTTTATGTAATTTCATTTTAGTGTGTTTTTTTTTATAGTTTATTTGATGAGTTTATGTAATTTTATTTTAGGGTATTTTTATTTTAAGTTTATTTGAAATTTTATTCGAAATTGGTTAAAAATCTTATCCGAAATAAACATAAAAAAAAAACACACCAAATAAATGCGCTGGGTGCCAGCGCATTTTTTTAGGGGTGGAGATGCCTTGGCCTATTACTGTTCACTCCAGTCTATTACTGTTCACTTGAGTGGATAAATGCGCTGGGTGCTGGCGCAAAGTCCTTAGGGGTGGACTTGCTCTAAGACTCATCCACATCTCATCAATCAATGCTAGCACATAAGTCGGAGTCACTTATAGTGACCTATACGACTCATCCATATCTCATCAATCAATGCTAGCACATAAGTTGGAGTCACCTATAATGACATGTACGACTCATCCATATCGCATCAATCAATGCTAGCAAATAAGTCGAAGTCACCTATAGTAACCTGTACGACTCATCCGTATCTCATCAATCAATGCTAGCACATAAGTCGGAATCACCTATAGTGACCTTTACGACTCATCCATATCTCATCAATCAATAGTACTGTATTAGCCGGAGTCACCTAACATGACCTGTACAGCGTACTGTGTCAGCCGGAGTCACCTGACGTGACCTGTACGGCTGACCCTCATCCATCAATAGTACCATGTCAGCCGAAGTCATCTAACGTGACCTGTACGGCTAACCCTCATCACAACTATACTCACTGCAATTTCTATCATCAATAAGTACACACCTGAAGCTTACCTGGGCGTCCGCAACATTATTTGGCATAACCACTTTAACGTCCCAACATTCTTAATTAGAACTAAACCCAGTGATAGACCAGAATAAAATCATGGTTAATCTCTACGCTGTTAACCATCATAACTTCTTTCCTTAAACAAACCAAGTACCCTATTAAATTTGGATGGTTTTATGGCTGCATCTAACTGTCTTGTTAGACTGCCTACGTACCCTCAAACGGGATCAATTCATTCATAGTTCAACTTAGTATTTCAAAGCATTCACAGTAATTATATGCCAATAATATGCATATAGATATACCATAATGCAATCTAGAACTCAACCATACCAAAGTATTTTAACATACATACATGTATACGTGTGTGTGTGTGTGTGTGCATATATATATATATATCATGACATAAAATGCATAGAACAATTTGAAAGCATTTGTGGAATTATCATTCATATCTATATCCGATAAAAGGAAAATACCCACTCACCTGAGGTCCGCGCTACTACTCCTTAGCATGAAAATCGAGACATCACGAACCATCGTCGCCTATAACAATTATCAAATCACTTCTCAAAGTTCTCATCTATAAAACTCGTAACTTACATAAAACATATCCCCAAGGACGTTCTAGAATGATTTGGGACTCATTGACCAAAAGTCAATTGTCAGTCAAAGATCGACGGTAGGGTCCACAACCCTACGTAACTCAATCCAGAAGATCTGCATCCCATATTTCTGATCCGTAACTTCCAAAGATTCACATTGTGCTTCTAAAACATCATACTAAAGTTTCATTACGATCCAACGGTTCGATCTCCTCCAATTGCCAATTCAAGTGGTGGTCAACGTTTTATTTTACGAATTTACAATTCCAATTTGGGAAGATCCGTACGTCAGATTCCCAAACCATAAGTTTCTAATATCCTCAAATATTATGTACTATAATGTATTAAAATTTAATGACGATCCAACGGTTGGATCGTCGGGTGCTGTAATAATCAAGTGGCGGACCATAATGGGACTAAGTTCAAACGATAGAATTTCGTCAATCAGACTTCACAAACGGAACCCAGGTATTCAAATTTAGCCTAGGAATGTCAGGGGACCCCTCGGCCCACGCGCTGCTGCAGGTGGCAGTTGGTCGCCCCGACTCGCCAGAAAATTCAACTATTTCTAAAAATTACCAAAATTCACAAAAATGAAGATCTCAAAGAGAGGAACAACTTTCATACCTTCCATGAAGTCCAAAAGTGGATGGAAGATAGTCAATTTTTCCCACAAAGCCGGCGTTGCCTAAACTTCCCTACGTTAATTCGTCGTCTACGGTGGTCCAATAGGGTCAAGGTTGGTTGTGATTTTCTCCTGGAATGATGGGCTACAAAGCCTAAGTGGTGGCATCGGCCAATGCTTTGCCGATTCGCCAGAAAATTGAAAATGGTGGTCGGAGCACCGTGAGAACCGTTGACTTTTGTGGTCTCAAACATCCTCATACAGTGGTTAATCAAGGTGGTTCTTGCTTGGCTTTTGTAGAGGGGAGTGAGAGCTTTAAGATGGTGGTGGTGGTGTCGTTAAACTCCAATGGAGTTGGCCGGAATAGGCATCGCAATATAGGGGGTCGTGGAGGTCAAAATGGGTGATTTTCTGGGCTGTCTTGGGCCCTTTCTTTCTTTTTCCCTCATTTTCTGATTGGTCCTTGCCTTCTTTTATTTTATTGGTCACTATCTGACCTTCTAATTGGTTCCCTTACCTTTCCTTTGTGATTGGGCCGAATTCCCACATGGTGGGAATTCATTTAATTAAAGGATTAAGGTAAAAATAAGGAAAAACAACTTTGAACGGTCATAACTATACCGTTATAATCCGGACTCGCAAATGGCTTTCGCCTATGCGTTCATACCAATGAGTACTACTCAAATACGCTTAAAGAATAAGTCACGTGTTTCTGTAGACGATGGTCAACATAAGCCAAAGTCCTTGCCTCTAGGGCATTTTCGTCAATTCCCTCGATTAAAATAAATAAAAACGTAAATTTAGGGACGGGTTGTCACAGCACAAACTCCTCATCTCCATTTTCGTTGTTCCTTCATATTCTTCTCCTCATCTCCATTTTCTTGTTGATTCATACCTCTCCATTTTATTTTATTTTTGTTTCTTCATATTCTTCTTTTCATCTCCATTTTTCTTGCTCCTTCATATTCTTCTCATCTCCATTTTTCTTGGTCCTTCATAAAGATAGAGAAAGAGCGATTTAAAAATGTTTGTAGCCGAGAAAAAAATTTATTTAGTTTGATTGAATTTTTTGTTTTTCTCCCGAATTGTTTTTTTTTTTGTAAGTAAATTGGATGGTGGGGTGTGAAAAATTTGAAGTGAAATTTGTTAGGTTTGTTCTTCATACATTTTTTTATGTTTTATTTTTGTATAATATTAGGTGTGTTATCCAAATGACTAATTACATGATAAACCCCGATTGACTTAGTTTAGGTTTGATTTTTTTTTGTCTATTTTGCAAGTTTTGTTTAGTTTAGGTTTGATTTTTTTGTCTATTTTGCAAGTTTTGTTTTCTCAATGTTTTGTTAAGGATTTGTACATAATTTGATTGTTTTACGTAATTTGTTCATTTCTTTTCATGGTTGTGAGTTCTACATAATATGATTGTTTTGTTTCTTATGTCTTTAAAAATAGTGTTACTCTAATTTGCTTTTACCTTCCGTGGTGTATCATGGAAGACACATGCTTTTAACTTCGCATCATTTCGGTGTTTGGGATGCAAAAGATTGATTAGACATATAAATTTTTTTTTTAGACTACCATTTGTATCTACGGTTTAAACTTCTTCATGTTACTTGTACTAGTTGCATATAATCAATTGAAGTATGAATCATTTTAATATTAATTTTTCTCTTAACAGTTTATTTTTTCATCTAGGGTGGTGGTGGAAAATAAAAATAATCGTAAATATATTGACCCCAAAATATGAGAATACAATCAAATAATTCATGGGAGATTGAAAATCTTGTTCAATTAATACAATTCCCAAAATGCAATAATAATAAATAAAAATGTATTAAATATATATAATAAAGCAGGGGACTTAATAATCGCCCCTAATACTTTAAACACCTGCACTTAATATTGTTTGCACGTCAGACTTGCCTACGTGGCAGCAAAACTATTAGGGGCGGATATAAGTGCTTATTTGCCCTTATTTATAAATAGTAACGCTCTTTTTAGGTGCAATTCAATTATCCACCACTCCTAACCATTAGGTGCGGAAATCCTCAATGTTTGCCCCTATTTCTAAGGGAACTTTAACGAAAAGCTCCCGGTACTGTTCACTTTAACAAAAAATCACATTTTTACACTAAAAAGTCAATCCTGGTTGTGGATGCAAATTTCTGCCTTCTTCTTCTTGGACAAAATTGCACCTACCAAATAATTAACACCTTCGGGTCAAGGCCAAGAGCCTCACGCCCCCACGATGAATGGGGGCGGGGGCTTTGGCTGAAGAACCTCTGATGCCAAAGTTAAAATTTAGAGAGAAAAAGTGTTTAGAGAGTTTTTGGAGTTTTGCAAGAGTGTGAACCTCCCTTTTTGGAGAAAATGGGGTAACTTATATAGAGTACAGCCACTCCGCTTTGGGGAAAAGGTGGCCGGCCTTTTGGATGTTTTTTGGGTGTTATTTGGTTATTTAATTAGTAATTAATATATTGATTAGGAATAAATATATTAATTGGCTAATTAACATAATAAAAGGATTGTTTTTGGGAGGTTATGGAATGAATAAAATAAATAGCTAATTGATTAGCTAAAAAAGGGAAAGTGAGGTAAAAAATATATGGAATGAAATAGGTTTTGGGAGTTACCTTGTAGAAGGGATTTGATGAGATAGGTTTTGAATTGTTACCTACTTTGGGCACTTTTGATTTAGTTGAAGGATGATTGCCCGCTGCTCACGCGTAGAAATCCCGTTGTACCTTAAAGGTATTTTTGTCCTCTTTTATCCAAAAATGCCCCACAAATGCCCCACACCTATTGGGCTGCTCCTAGGAAAGAGCAGCAGGTGTAGAGATCTTCTTGCTTTAGGAAACATAGGGCTGCTTCCTTTTTTGATGTAGATTCCCTCTTTAATAGGAAATTAGATCCTTTTAGGAAAGAGAAATAAATTTCTCTCAAAATCTATTTAAGTCCACCTTAAGTGGGTTATTAAATCAACATTGGAGAGCGATTTACTCTACCCTACAAGAGAGAGAGCTTAGAGGATATTTGTTCCCCCTCCTCTAGCAATCTTCTACATCTTACCCGTGCAAAGGACCGTCTTTCGTTAATTTCTTCGTCTTCTTCGTGCCGCACCAATGTAAGAAAAAATTAATTTTTCTTATCTTCTTCTTGGATAGTGCTGTTGTGGGGCAGCCTTCGTGGTGGTACAACACGTCGGCTGGCAGGAGGAGTTGGCTCGGCATGGGGCTGAGGAGGTGTTATGGTAGGGACCACTGCTTTAGGCTACTCAACTTGGCTAAAGCCATAGACAACTTGTACGGTTGGGACCGCAGATTGAAGCGTTGAAATGTAATGTTAGGTGAGCCGCATGGTTCATGTCTTTTAGGCTCTTGGACCTGACGCGGTCCAGGCTAACAATTGAAAGAAATGAAAAGGTCGCAGGCCTCATGAGCTGCTGAAATGTTGAGCATACAGGCCTCTTGCCTACTGGAATGCTAGGTTGAGCTCCTCTGCTGAGTACCGTGAATGGTGTTGATTGCTTAATTCTCTTCACCGGGAGAAATGTGGACTGCTCCTGAAAGATGAGGTAAAGAAGATCAAGGTGGATGCATTGGCTCATCTGATCGCTATCTTGAAGCCTACTATAAATGAAGGTGGAAAGAAGAGATCTTCCCCACCTGCTCAAGAGATGCATGCCTATTGAGAAAAACTGAAGACTTCCTCCGCTGCTTATGAGGGTTTGCTTGCTGCCGAGATGCTTGTGATTGACATAACTTCTTCCAATGGGAAAAAAAAATGAGGCTTCTAGATCTGAGCCTGTGGCACCTGCCATGTCGAGAATGGCTAGTACGATTGCTGACAGGACTGCTCAGTGTAAGGTCTTGTCATGCCCTAAATGCCGAAGTCTGTACCAAGATGTTTGTTGGGAACTAAGTTTGATTCACCTTTGGAGAGGCTTGCTACTATGAATAGTGATAAGGTGGACTCTGCTGCTAAAGTGGCGCCAAGGCCTACTCTCTTTGTGATAGGAGCATATTTATGTGCCTTAGTTAGCTAGTTCTTATGCATTTTCGTTATGTTTTCTTCGTTAAAGTAGTCTTTTGAGCTACTTTCATGTGTTTTCAGGCTTAAAGGGCATATGACATAAAAGGATGCAAATTGGAGCCTTTTGGAGCAAAATGGAGCTTAGATTGGAAAGTACATGCTTGGAGCACAAGGAATGGACGAGTTTGAAGGTCAAAGGAGCTTAAGAAATGAAGAAATGAAAGTGAAGAACAAAGAATTCAGAATTAGAAACCAAAGTTTCTAAAGTTGGAAGTTTCTATTCTTGGAGGTTTCCATTTGTGAGAGTTTCTATTCTTGGCTTTGGGCTTCTAGATGACCCATCCTTACCTCTTGGACAAGGCCACACCTTCCTAGCCCAATTCATCTTGGATCCTCACTTAATGCCGCACCTAAACCCTAGCCCATTGCATATTTCTGACTTCTAAGCCTTTGCCGCACCTAGGGTTCTAGAATCTTTGATTGCCTTGCCTTGCAAGGCATTCTAGAAGGCTCATATTAAACCCTAGCAAACCAGCCGCACCCTAGGCCTCATTCCCATTAAAAATCTGATTGTTTAACCTAATTTATGATGGATTTGGGCTTCTAAAAAACCCTAACCTGATTTACTAGGGTTTTTGGGTGCCTATATATACTTTTTAAACCTTTTGGCCGAAGTACCACCCCCCATATCATCCATTCACTCCAGAAAATCATTCTAAACCCTTGCCGCAACCACCAATCCCATTCTCCCTAGTTCTAAGTCCTTGCCGTGCCTCCCTAGTCCTTTTAACCCTTCTACCCTCTTCCATAACCATCCATCCACCACAGCCGTGCCTTCCCACCACCATCACCACCTTGTGCAACCACCAAAGGAGGAGAAAGAAGGAGTGTCGTGCAGTCCAAAGGAGGAAGACACCTTGCACATGCAATCTGCCATTAGTGGAGTGTTTGGAGTTCTTTCTTTCTTTGTTTCTGTTTTCATGTTTAATTTAACTTGCTTTTCAATTATGTTAAACATGCGGAACTAATTTCTTTTTAGTTAGAGGTGAATTTGAAGCCATGGACATATGTTTTATATGATTTGATTTCTTCCAATTATGATTTCAGAAATTGTGAATGTGATTTACTTATCTATTTGATTGATAACTTGTTTATGTATGTGGGTTGAGGGTCGACACTTAATTTGCATGCCTAAACTTGATGCTAGGATATAAGGGAATTTCACCTAATCGTTATTAACTCATATTCATAAGTAGTGAAAGTCGTTAGTCACGATTGCGTTAAGTAAATCCTAGGCAAGAGTAACATGCGTATCCCATAGTTATGAATGCCTCGTCAATGCTTATGATGTCCATTGAACTTAATGATCTTTGATATGTGTCTCTATCATGCGTATTCCATAGTTAGGGTCCTTGATAAGAATAATTTGGTTGTAATGCGTATTCCATTCAATTCAATGAATCTAGGGAAATCTGAGAATTAATTGGTGCAATCTAGTTAATTTGGGGCATTGTCATTCATGGTTTGTTGGAAGAGTAATTGGAAATTGAGTTGTATGCATATGTTCATGTGTGGATAAGGAACCCTCTAACTAGCTTCTCACCATTCTATTTAATCACAATCTGTTTTGCTTTACATTTGTTTTTTTAAAAGTTTGAGTTTTAAAGTTTTAATTTCGTCAAAATCATTCCCCCATTTATTTTAAAGTGTTAGATTAGTTAGAAATCCATTTAGTTGTGTTTTTAAGTGTTTTGAGTCAAGTCATAGTCCAAATTCGTCCAAACTAGTGTTAGGTACTCAAAACTGCCCAGAAAGTGGTTTTAAGGCAGTTTTGAGCCTTTTAGTTGCTGTTTTGAGTTTTTAGTTTGTTTAGGTGTTTTAAACCCTAGTTTTGCATTAATTGAGTCTAGTTTAGTGTTCTACATTATATTTTTATGTTCTTGAGTCAGTTTTACATTGATTAGCATCCCTAGTTAATCCCCGGTTAGAACGATCCCTATTTGCTCATATACTACAATTGTCATCCATAGGGTTTAATTTGTGTGTCAATTTAATTTTCACATCACTTTGCTGCTGAGACTGATTCGCCTGTTAAGAATGAGGAGACTGCTCGCGTGGGTACCTGTGAGAAATCTACTAAGCCTGCTTCTGGGGAGGCTGCTGAGATCTGTGTGCTTTTGAAACTGGATCTCCTTGAAAACATGAATGTTTGTGCCAAGTTTGTTGATGGCGGTAGAAAGGTTGTTTGCCCAAGTTCCTTTGCGAAGCATATGACCCAATATAGAATGATTGCTCTGCTCGCTATGATGCATATATAGCAAGGCTGCCAAGGAGGTGGCGAAGACTATGGCAGCTGAAGCTTATTCCTCAGCTGAGGAAATCAAGAGTTGGATTCTGAGCTTGTTGCTTTGAAGGGGTCTAATATTTCTACCCCCACTTCTCTGCAGCTTAAGATCACTCGACATGAGATCGTTGACTTGAAGACTAAGCTTAATGTGATCCAAGTTAAGTATGAAAGTGCAGAGAATGAGATTGGATGTTACATACCTCAGATTCAAGATCTTCAGTTTGTAGTTTCTGAGCTACGTTTCGTTGCTTATGCAAAGGATGAAGAGTTGATAGCTGCTTATAATCAAGTGATCCACTTCAAGAGAATCGTCGATAGGCTTAAACCCCAAGTGTTGGAACTTCAAGGTGTACTGAAGATCAACGAAAGTTTGAAGAAGGAAGTGGATGAGCTACAACGAGTCCATGTTGGTCTGCTTGAGAAGAATGAGTAGTTGAAAGGTAAGAATGATAGGCTTGAGGTTTCAAGACCTTCTCTATTTCTCTGAAATAATTGCTTGCTTTTACTTTTGAGGCTTCCATTGGTGAAGTAGTTGGAGAAGTTAATGCCCAGGCTGGGGTAGCCAGGGGTGAAGCGTCACATGATGCCGTTGCTAAGAGCATTGCGGCTACTGAAGGTGTGACGACTGAGTAGTCGTAGGATGTCCAAGCTACTGTAATCTTCTAGGTAGCTTTTAGGATTTTATTTGTTTTTCCTTGTAGCTCTTATTTTATTTGAACTCCTTCGGCCTTTGCTAATTGTTTATAAACATGCTTCCTTCGCTTTTTCTCATCTTCGCTTCTTTTGCTCATGCCCTAACCTTTAGACTTGATAGACCAGTGGCAGGCATGCTACTTTTTTATAAGTAGACAAGCTCGCGTAGCCTATGCAGCCGTAGGTGTTGGTGTAGAACTTTGCAAAGTTGTTAGCCATAGGGTTGGCAGCCAGATGCCTTACTTACAAAAGCAAACAAGTCCGCATAACCACTTGGTTATTAACCTTGGCTTTCTCCAATTTCGTAGGTTGCGTAGCAAGTATCACAACACTTTAGGACTTGGTGTAGGTTGTTCTACACTTGGCAAAGGTGAAGCTTATCGACTACATAGCATGTCGGCAGTGGATAAAGTTTCGTATATGCACGCTAGCTTGTTTAACCTTTCATAAGAATGTGCGGTTGTATAAGTCTAGTGCGGCTTTACTGCTTGAAGGGCTAGCCATAGGCAGTCTTCTAGAAACTGTAGGCTACCTTTAGGGTTTCAGAGCTGCCGTCTATAGGGCGTACTGCGTAATGTGCCCCCTCCGTCTTTAGGGCCTAGTTCCCTATGGATTAGGCCAAGAGACCCAAAATCCTTTAATTAGCTAAGCCTTGAAAAAGACCATTGTGGCTACTTCTAAGAATCTCGACGTAAGCCATTGTGCATCTAGTTATACTAGAGCAGCCAAGCTCATCCACGTCTGGATATTCAGAGTGTAAAGTTTATCCTCTCATCTTGGAGATATAACCCATATGGGTGTCGGGGAATTGGTTTACCCACTCACACTGAGAGCAATTAGTTTACCCTCTCGCACTGGAGAGCATGGTTGGTCCATCGGGGGGCGCAATTTTTGCGATGAGTCCCTAAGAATGGTGCAGTCTACTTTTGAAGTGCAAGAGTGATCAGTTGTTGTAAGCATGCAGCCAAGCCAAGTTGTGATTACTTCTGAATTCCTAATTGAAAAACAAATGAAACGAACGAGAATTTACCTGTAAGGTAGGAACTGCATGACAACTGGATAGTCCTCGTCTTGTGAGGTGGTGCCCGTCGAGCTTCTTGAGTCTTCGTACTTTGATGTAGCGGGAGGTCACACATGGTACTTCTTCATATTGTAGGCGCTTCACTGCTTCTCGATCTTTTTATTGTTTCATGGTGGCGAGGGTGTAATTACTTTTACCGCCTACTCTGCTGATCTTGTACGGACCTTCCCAGATGGGATCCATCTTTTTGGAGCCTTCTCAGCGGGTAGTGATAAAGGCTTTTCTTAGGACTAGATCTTCGAACTGGAACTGCTGGATCTTGGCCTTTTTGTTGTAGTTAGAAATGAGTTATTGCTGGTAGGCTGCGATGCAAATGATGGTCTGCTCGCACTTGTCCTCTACCAGATCTAAGCTTGTGATCATCTCCTTACTATTATGCTCAATGTTTCGTAATAGTGCGGTGATACTTGGCTTGATGACATTGGGATGAATGATTGCTTCTAAGCCAAATGCCAAAGAGAAAGGAGTCTCACTGGTTGCTCATCTTTTGGTGGTGCGATATGCCCATAGACATCCGGGGAGTTCATCTGGCCATTTTCCCTTCTTGTTGGTGAGGGATTTCTTGAGGCAGTCGAGGATCACCTTGTTGGATGCTTCGGCCCGCCACCGCCTTGAGGATATCTTAGCATGGACATGTGCTGCTTGATGTTATACTTTTGGAAGAACTTCACCACATCTTGGCCCAAGAATTGTGGGCCGTTGTCGGTGACGATTGATTGAGTGATGCCAAATCGGCAAATGATATTCCTCTATATAAAGTGCTCTATGTTTGTCTGAGTTATGGTCGTCTTGGGCTCTGCTTCTACCCATTTGGTGAAGTAGTCAGTTGCCACGATCATCATGCCTCTACCCCTAGTAGCAGGCGGCATAGGTTCTACCAGGTTAATTGCCCACTACATGAACAGCTAATGACTCGTCTATAGGTGTAGCTTGCTGGCAGGCAATGCTGGTACCGTCTTGTAACATTGGCAACGATCATACTTTTGTATTAACTCCTTAGCATCTTAGTCCATGGTAGGCCAATAGTAACCTGTGTTAAGAGCCTTATGTGCTAAGGATCGACCTTCGGAGTGATTTCCAAAAACGCCTTCATGGATTGAGTTAAAACCTTCAAGCCATCAGAATGCGCTAGGCAGCGGAGATGTGGTCCGATGTAGGATTTTCGGATGAGAATGACGTTCCACATGTAGTAACATGTTGCCTTGATTTGGAGCTTCCTAGACTCCAATCTTTTCATGGGGAATGTGTCATTGACCAAGTAGTCTACGATGGAATCTTGTCAGTTTGGAGTTGTACTAACCTGTGACACCTCGGCTGTTGGCTTCACCTCTATGCTCGGCTCATCTAGATACTCCACCGGAATAGAGCATTTAAGCTAGTGGCCAAGGACGAAGCCCCCAGGCTGGCTAGTGCATCCACATGAGCGTTGTCTGCCTGTGGAACTTAAGTGAGGGTGTAAGTCTAAAACGCCTCAAGCAGTCTTGCTAGTGATTAGCTGGGAATCAAAATGAATTGCTAGTTTTTTCACAGCCAAGTCTTTTGCCATTCGGAAGCCTGCTAGTAGGGTCTCATACTCTACTTCGTTGTTAGATGCTTTGAAGCCTAGAATGATCGCCTGTTTGTGTATCGAATCGTCTGGGGTGACAAGGATTACGCCTTCTTTTGAATCTTTGTAGTTGGATGCACCATCGACATGCAAATGCCAGAAGTTTCCATCGAGTGGAGCAGGCGTGGCTAGCTACCTTCGGGGCGTCATTGGGTTGCTCTGTTATGTCATGAATGCTTGGTAGGGAGTTGTGGAGCTAAGACCATGTTACACGTAGCAGGAGATGCTCAATTGTCAGTATTGGACCACTCTAGAGCTAAATTATAGAGCAAGGGTCGGTTATGTAACTCACAACAAGAGGTGGTGCTCAATTGCCGGTACACGTTGCTTCTATGTAGAATCTTTTAGGGCGACGAAGACAAAACTTGCTTTCGAATATGTCCTTCTAGTGTTCGTCTGCCCTTGGCGTGTCTTTTGGGCCGATTTGTTGCGTCATCTAAAAACTTTGCATCCGCCAGGGTCTATGTCTTTATCGTCGCGCGTCTCGATTGGGTGGAATAATGTGTCATGAGGATGACTGCGTGTGTTTGAAGGTAAAACTTGAGCTTCCGGGTTGTAACAACTATCGCCAAAGTTAGCTTTTGAATTTCTGATAGCATCGAGGAGAGCTTTTGAACTATGAAATACAGGTAGTCGAGGCCCCAGCTCTTCTTATATGATGGTAGAGCTTATTGTTTCTTTAGATACCGTCAAACATGCGACTAAGTCCTCTATTGCTTTCGGTTTGGATAGTAGGGATATGATGTCGGATACTTTTTCAAGTCATTAAATGTGCATTGGCGAACCTCGTCACAAAGTGCATGCTTCTCTGCCAGAGCGGAAGAGTCTGCCAGAGTTAGATCTTCTTTCATGATCAATTTTCCAAATAACGGGTGGTCTGCTGGAAGTCCTTTTTGGATGGCTACTCTAGCTATCGAGTCGTTGCATCCAACTATCCTTGCCTTCTCTGCTTTGAACCTCTTCACATAGTTGCGAAACGACTCATTTGGGTTTTTTTTTACTTTGAACAAATGGTCGGACTTCTTCTTGATCGAGCGATATGATGAATATTCTTTGGTGAAAATCAAAGAAAGTTCATCGAAACTCCGGATGAATTGTGGCCGTAAGATGTAGAACCAATCTTACGCCTCACCTTGTAAAGTGGTGGCGAATATCTTGCATATGAGATCGTCGTTGTTTCGATAAAGGATCATTGTGCTTCGATAATGCTTTAAGTGTCTCTCCGAGTCCTCATCCCCTTTGAAATATATGAAATATGGCATGCTAAACTCGCGTGGAGGCTCTGCTTGCTTGATCTTATTCGTGAAGGGTGACCTGTTTATATTGGTCATGTTTCATCGTAGTGCCTCATCAGTGACCTCGTTGTGTTGGAAATTACGCAATCGCTTGGTCAAGAGTCTCTCTACTTCTTTCTGAATTTGACTTTGTTGAGGTAATGGAGCTCAAGGCTGCCCCCAATCGTGACTTACTGGTCTAGGCTGCTCTTCCATGTGCTTGGCTCGTCTATGTTGTGGATGCGGTACGTGTAACGCATTCCTAGCAAATGAGTGAGTTCTTAGCAGGCTGCCGGTTAAACTTGAACCGAATTGAGTTACTGTTGCTCTCCGTCCATCGTGCTACCTACTTCGATGTGAGGTGGATGATGCTCCTTGCGAGCTTAGCCACGAATGAACACTTCTCCTGGAAGGTTGCTCATGTTGACTATCGAAGTGCGACCTCAACCGTGAATGTATACTCATATGTGAGCTTAGTCGAGAGTGCACGATCCTTCGTGCTCTAAGATGGGAGTATACGCTATCTCGGGGGCCCAATCGGGAGTGTATACTGCTTGAACGCTTGGTCTGTGGCTAGTCGAGTGGCTGCTTGCCGGGATGCTGCTAAAAAGGTTTTTTGTTTGCCTTTGTCCTACTTCGGGACACCTCGTCTAAGGCACGTTGCTTCTCAGTGCACTGCAAGAGCTGGTTCACCAAGGTCGTCTGTTGTGTAAGGGCGCTCGTCAACTCTATGACTTGTCCAGACAAGTGTTGTTCTCCATTTAGGTTGGAATAACTTGGAATGAATGAGTCTTCTTGAGCAGTGGAAGTGTGGTAGACTCCGGGCACGAGATTTTAGTTGGGAAATGATAAATCCACAGAAAAATGTGGTGAAAATGCTCCTGGTTCGATCATCAGTCTGGAAATTTGGAGCCAGGATAGTTGAACTAATCTTAGATCGATTTGGGCTACTTGGAAGGCCACGGGAGCAGACTGGGCCATAGAAGCAGGTTGGGCCACGAGAATGGGCTGCTCAGCTGGAGTAGGTTGCGCCACGGGAGCAGGTTGTGTCATGAGAGTAGGTTGCTCAGATGGAGCAGGTTGGGCCATGGGAACAGGCTGGGCCACGAGAGTGGGCTGCGCGACGGGAGTAGGCTAGGCTACGGGAGCAGGCTGTGTCATGAAAGTGGACTGCTTGGTGGGAACAAGCTGGGCCACGAGAGTGGGCTGCTCAGCGGGAGTGGGCTACTCAGAGTGTGATGCACATGGGTGCAAGGCTTGGGCTAAGCTTGGCAACGCGTTGAGTTTGAGTTGGGCTTAGAGTGACATGGCTTGGGCCGTGGCCTTGGTGCCGTGAGCCTTGGATGGCACTACTCAGGTTGTGGTAGCGGTGCCATGGACCTCGCCACGGGTGGCTACCGAGGTAGCCACAGCGGTGGTTCCCATGGTGGAAACTCGTGGTGGTGGTGCCGCTTCACTTATTGTCGCATCGCATTTAGCCTCGTGGATCACCGTGGTCCCATTCCTTGGATATTGGAATTTTCACTCGTGGAATTTTCTAAATTTCTAGCCATTGTATTCTTGCTTTATGTTTTATCAAAGAATCTTTGCAAATAAAAAATTCTAATAATAAGAACGTACGAAAAAGTTCAAGTAGACTTGAAAATAGAGAAAAACCTTTTTTATGCGAGAGTCTTCTACAAGTGTGGATTTCTTCTCTCAATGAAAGCACCTACAAAACAATTAACACCTTAGGGTCAAGGCCAAGAGCCTCACGCGCCCACGATGAATGGGGGGGCTTTGGCCGAAGAACCTCCAATGCCAAAGTTAGAATTTAGAGAGAAAAAGTGTATAGAGAGTTTTTGGAGTTTTGCAAGAGTGTGAACCTCCCTTTTTGGAGAAAATGGGGTAGCTTATATAAAGTACGGCCACTCCGCTTTGGAGAAAATGTGGCCGGCCTTTTGGATGTTTTTTGGGTGTTATTTGGTGATTTAATTAGCAATTAATATATTGATTAGGAATAAATGTATTAATTGGCTAATTAACATAATAAAAGGAATGTTTTTGGGAGGTTATGGAATGAATAAAACAAATAGCTAATTGATTAGCTAAAAAAGGGAAAGTGAGGTGAAAAATATATGGAATGAAATAGGTTTTGGGAGTTATCTTGTAGAAGGGATTTGATGAGATAGGTTTTGAATTGTTACCTATTTTGGGCACTTTTGATTTAGTTGAAGGATGATTGCCCGCTGCTCGCGCATAGAAATCCCGTTATACCTTAAGGGTATTTTTGTCCTCTTATATCCAAAAATTCACGTGTCGCCTTGTGATTATTTTTGGCTCCACACACTTTACCCTTTATTTTGTTCATTTCGTTAAAACTTAAAATTTTCACGCATTTTTTATTAGGTTTTTTTTATTTCTAATTAATAAATGCAAATGTATTGACCTGTATTTGTTCATAGTTTTGTAGTGTTTATTGAATTTGTGGCCAATTTTCGTTGAGTGTTCTCAGCAACCCATTGGATGGGCCCTTGTTATTTTGCCCATGAGAAAGCCACGTGATGTGGCTAGGTTTAATTAGGGCGGCTGCTGCCCTTTTGTTTAAGCAGCAGCAAAGAAGAGAAAAAAGGTGCCGTGGCCCCTATTTTGAAGAGAGGTAGAAAGGTGATCTTTCTTTCTTTGTTAGCACTCACTCTAAAATTGTAGTTTATGTATTAGCTCTAAGCTTTGTATAGAGGGAAAATTAATCCTTATATGTCCTTCTCTATCTTGGTGTCTTTTCTATTTCATTCTTGCATTTCATTTGATCATTTTCTGTGGATTAGCTTCGATTGATTTCCAATTGGTTTGGTGCTATCCTAGCACAACAATATATAGCTATGACTAGCTACAAGCCACAACCTTCATTTGAACACGACATCGACATGGACAAGCCACAACCTTCAAGAGTGGAGAAGATTAGAACCACGATCACACAGCAGCAATACGCAGTGGCAGTGAAGGTATTTCATGCTTAAAACAAGCCCGTCTTGGAAAGTCTGCATGGCAAGCCCCATGCTTAGCACCCTCCCAATTCCTCCATTGTTTCCCTGACCATGTTTTGCTACGCTTTTCACGAACTTTTGCTTAACCATTTGTACCTCTGCAAAGAGATCGAAAATTTGAAAACACAATCATAAATGTTAAGGTTAAGCCTAACAATGATCAACTAAAATTAGCATAACCGAACTCTTCTCTTCATTTATTTTCTCTTATCAAGCTAGAAACATAAAATGCGTGCAGACTATGAATCTAGATCATCGATTAGGCCAATTCTTATGTAAATGCATGTTCGGATTCAGAATTTGACAACATAAATCTGATAAAATATCGTCATATATTCTCTTATTTAGTGCAATTAAGGACTAACCGTAGGAGGAAAGAAGGAGAAAGTAAAGGCAGAGGAAAGCAACCAATGTGGTGAAGTTACAAAAGGACTTGGCCATACTTGTGAACTAGATAGCTGGTGCGAGTGAAGAGCAAAAGATGGTCAGGGTTTGGATTTATAGCAGGTAAAAATGACTACCGTGCAATGTGGACATAGTGGGTATGTGTAATTTGCTCAAGAAAGATGATAAAGCAACCAAAACCAAAGTGGAGAGAGATACAATAAAGGACAAATCTGCCAATATCACCAGAAATCTTCGTAGCTTTTAAATAAAATAATCAAATGAGACTGTCAATGTGCATCATTTTAGATGTGCATAGTAGGGCATCAATTCTGGTGAAATTGGGAGGCCTTGTTGAACTAAGTTGGTTTTTGATGACGTTTATATCACTTTAAGTTTTTTTTTAGAGGAGTCAGTTTACACGTCCCTTATTTTAATATGTATCATTCATTTTTGTTTCAAGAAGGACATGTTATATGTCCCTTCTCCCTTATTTTTTCTTATATTTTTTGTTTTTCATTTTACAAGGGGTAATATTTATGTGCCAACTGATTTAGTGCAACTTTTTCTTTTCCATTTCAATGAAGTGTCACGTATACCGTCGAGATTTTACTTAAAAATAATTACAATGTCTCTAAACCATTCTAACCTAGAGAAAGGAGAAAAAAGTTTGTTTCTATACTTTACTATACAAAAAGATCTAGAATTGAATAGAAGAACAATACAAGAAGAATATGCTTCTTGGTTCATGATCTCTTCTAGCTAGCTAAGAGATGTAGCGTTGAATTTCATGTGGGCTTTCATGGGTGACTAGAGAACTTTTATGCGTGTAAACAAAGGAGTCAACAAAGGCTTCGTTGTCGACCCAACTAGTATGTACAGAAAGTGGAAGATCCTTCCTTCTAAAATGTTGAGATGAATTTTAATGGAGCGATGAAAATCTAAGATGTAAAAAACACATTTGCATCTTTCATGGTAAGTATTATATTGTCCTTGTAGTTTGGCACGAATTTCACTCAAGTCCCTCCCATATTCTATCATACAACATAAATTGACTGAGACATGACTTATGTGAATCCCTTTTTGCTTCTATACAACATGTTTATCTAGGTTTCTTAGTCTTTTTTATTTATTCACTCCAAAATTATGATTTTTTTTTTCTTGAACTATATATGTCTATGGACCAAAAATATAATTTAGCTTTTCATTGGGCTATTGAATAGTTTGTGGTAGACTACAAACCTAGACACCAAAGAACAAGGCCTCCATGGCTTTGTGAAAGAAAATGGAGAAAAAAAGTAGGTTGAAGTCAATGTTTAATGGATAGAGCAAATAGCAAATTAAATTTTAAAAAACTTTTTAGAATGACAAAAAGTGTTTTTAATGAAGATGTTTATGGGCTCCAAAGAACTTAAAAGTATTTCATGCAAAAACAACAGTTATGTGCTTCTTGTAGAAAGCAATTCAAATGCTTTTTCAAAATTTACTTGCAATTTTACTAAAGAGTGGTTCAAAAAACAAATGAGCTTTTAGCTAGCCGGGAGATTTTTGAATCTCAATTATCAGTATCATCCATATTATTTTGAATGTTAGGTGTTACGTCAATTCTAGCGAACATCGTAGTTGAAGTCGATGATATAACTTGTACTTATGCATGTTTTCCATGCTAAAGATTGTGTCCTTGTAAGTAACGACTACTTTATGTTCATCAAATTTAAACCCCAAAAAGCTTCTTTCTTCAAAATTGACTCGAAAAAGAAGCATGGACATATCCCATTTTTCAAATCTGAATCTCGTTTTCGTTTGGCTCGCTTTTCATAAATAAATGTCTAAGGAAATACCTTTTTTGTAGACATGCTTATCATTAGATGCATGGTTCCCACCCACCGGCTCTCCCTTCGTTTTGTATATGCCAATAATATTGATTTTTAGTATAACTTAGTTTAAGGGAAGATCAAGATCTAGGCATATACCAAGGGTTTCAAAGAAGTTATTAATTCTTTTTATATACAATAATATATTTACATTAAAGGTGGAAATAAATTGGTATCAAACTCATCATTTACGATATTTAGTCAAATCAATCTTACTTACAAATGAAAATAAATTTCACTAAACTGTGTTATTAAATGAAAAAAAAAAATCATATTTTAAAGTTACATGAGGTCCACTACCATGCACACACAATGGAGAAAATGTGGTAGTAGGGTTGATCTAAATTTTCCATTTTATTTTCCAATTGCAAAACGATTATTCTTGTTTTTTTTTTTATGCCAAATTATGTTGGCAACGATGTAAATGTAAATTAGGTTTTTATTTTTTTGTTTTTTTGGAGGGAGAGATAACATGAACAGCACATGGGTTTGGGATCCAATAGACAAAGCTACCGAGTAATGATCCGAATACAAATGCTGAGATACTACTTTCAGTGAAACATGTTTTGCTCATGTTTAACTCCAACATAACTCTATAAGTACACGATTCCAGCTTGGCATTTGGAAATCTTTGCCTTCTCACTCCTACTTTACTTTCGTACATAAACTTGAAATACATAGATGATTCATTTCCCGACAGCATAAACTTTTAGAGATACTAATTCCTTAACATCTATTACTCTGGCGATTGCAAGTATAATTGTGTAGTATAACATTATTATGATCAGTGGTTCAGTAACATGTAGCTAGTACATGGGATCTATTGGGATGGAACGAAGTTGGACTACGTAACTGGGGTAACGTTGATTGTGTGTGTGTGTGTGTGTGTGTGTGTGTGTGTATATATGTATGTATATGCACGTAAGATGGTTATTATGTATTTGCAATTTTACTAATAACCTAAGCAATGTTTTGTACATGGATATATATATATATATATATATGCACGTAAGATGGTTATTATGTATTTGCAATTTTACTAATAACCTAAGCAATGTTTTGTACATGAATGACCATGAGCTCCACATATTCATGTACGAAAAGTGCGTGCTCATCCGTTATTCCTCAATAACTCAATGGTAGAGTAGTTGACTATTAATTGATTGGTTGTGTGTTCAAATCCATCTGATACAGATACAGCATGTTCTTTTTTACTGAGATTGTTCGGCAGACATGATCCAATCCCGATATTTGTTAACAGAGTAATTTCAAAACTAGACATAAGATCTTTGCTGTACCTTGGATATTATCTACATATACAAAAGTTAGCCTTTATTTTAGCATGAGACCAATTTACAATCAAGAAGAAGAAACTATATACACATTGTAAAACATTTATACCACATACTTTGATTAAGCTACTCAAATCACAACCAAGTAATAAACAAAACTCGAACCAATAAAAACTTGCTGCATACTGACCTGAAGAACTTGCACCAGATGAAGCCATGAATGCAGAAAACTGAAACTTGCAAACTTTGATTCTTCTCCTCTCTGTCGGATTGCCATTTGCTCAAAACTAAGAATAGGGCTTAGTTCTAATAATGAGCGATAATCTGTGAGAGCAAAGATCAACATATATATATATATATATAACCCTTCTTATGTTATAATAAGGATTCCCTATTAGAATCCATATAGGAAACTGCTTGTATTTCCTACATCAATTCTAACATGAAACTAACTCCTTCATTAACAAGGAGTAGTTCATCAATTCTTTTAAGGTTTTCTTGTACCAATTGGACTCCAATACCAATGCCAAAACACCTTGTCTCATGTTCATATTCTTACATTCTCCCACTTGAACATGAGACCTATAGACCTATTTCAGACATGATATCACCAATCTTAAGAAGTGATCACATAACCTTAATCAAGAATTAACCATCATGACCAATGTTCCTCTGCATTTCAAAATACTGAAACCAAGAATTATAATCCACACAACAAAATGGCAGTATTAATTCAAAGCTCACATGTACCCAATCTGTAAATATAACTCATGATCAAACACTAAATTGCTCCCACTTTTCAAAAGATCCATGTATCACAAAAGAGAGCAAATTAGCCAATGCTAATTAAAAGAACAATTCATAATGATCTGCTTTAAATAGACAAACTGTTTACAAAGCAACAAAAGAATCCAATCTTAAGATTCAAACTATCATTTGAAATTGCAAAACTTCACAAATGAAGTATTGAGCTCCAACACAAATATATTTATTGAAACACAAAACAAAACTACCAAGGCTAGCTAAAACCAAAAAATAATTTAACCTCAACACCATCAGAATTGCATCAGCCGTTCCAGAACTTTTAATCCTTGCATCAGCAATTCTCAGCTCTTGATAAGATTAGTGACTACTCACACTGATCAAAACTTTCAAGCACCCCCATTCGAGCAACATGTAACTTAAACTCTCCAATAGGTAAAGCTTTAGTTAGAGGATTAGCCAGCATCAGAGTTGTACTAATATGTTGTACCTCGATCACTCTCTTCTTAACATATTCTCGGACTTTGAGAAATTTTACATCCATGAGCCTAGAAGCTGAAGTTCTTCTATTATTCTTTGCAAAGAACACAGCTAAGTTGTTATCACAATACATTCTCACAGGTCTTTGTACTGAATTTATGATCTTTAAGTCTGACATAAAATTTCTCAACTAAGCAGCTTGCTTTATTCCTTCAAAACAGGCCACAAACTCAGCCTCCATAGTTGAAGTGGCAATAACAATTTGCTTTGCACTCTTCCAAGGAACTGCACCACCATTTAGCATGAAGATATAACCACCTGTTGACTTCCTATCATCCACATCACCATCCAAATCTAAATCTGTATACCCTTCAAGTTCCAAAGAATCACATTTGCCATAAACCAACATGAAACCTTTAGTCCTTTGCAAATATCTCAGAACTTTCTTTGCAACTATCCAATATGCATCTCCTGGATTTGTTTGAAACCTTCCCAGCATGCCTACAATATAAGCAATATTTGGTCGTGTACAAATTGTTGCATACATAAGGCTTCCCACCAGAGAAGCATAAGGTTTAGATTGCATTTTCTTAGTCTCCAAATCAATCTTCAGACATTGATTCCTTGAAAACTTATCTCCTTTATTGACTGGAACATGACCATAATTACAACTTTCCAATTTTAAATCGAAGCAACACTCTGTCAATGTAACCCTTTTGTGATAAACTAAGCAATCTCCTCTATCTATCACGAATGGTTTCAATTCCCAACACATAGTGTGCCTCTCCTAGATCCTTCATATCAAAACTCTCACTGAGCATCTTTTTAGTACTTTGTAACAACTCAGGACAAACTTGCTAAAATGATATCATCAACATAAAGCACCAAAAGGATAAACTATGAACCAGAAAACTTAATGTAAATGCAATCATCCAATTTGTTTTCTTCAAATCCCTGAGAAGAAACAATTTGATTAAATTTCAAATACCACTATATAGAAGCTTGCTTCAACCCATATATGGACTTATTGAGCTTGCAAACCATATTTTCATTCCCCCTTTCAACAAATCCAGTTGGTTGTTTCATGTAAATACACTCTTCTAAGTCTCCATTAAGAAAAGCATTTTTCACTTCCATTTGATGCAACTCCAAGTCAAAATAAGCAACCAAAGACATGACAACTCTCATTGAATCTTTAGAGGACACTGGAGAAAAAGTATCATTATAATCAATACCTTCTCTCTAAGTAAAGCCCTTTGCAACTAACCGGGCTTTATATCTCTCAATTCAACCAAGAGCATCTCTTTTGGTTTTATACACCCACTTGCAACCTATAGGCTTAATTTGAGAACTAGACTCCACAAGTGTCCAAGCATTGTTTTTGAACATTGAATCTAGCTCATCCTTCATTGCATCCTACCATAAAATCGATTGAGAACTTTCCATGGCCTGAGTTTATGAAAGGGGATCATCTACATCACCAATATCAAATTTTGTTTCTTGTAAATAAACATAATCACTGGCAACTGTTGATTTTCGAACCCTTGTTGATTTTCTTGGCTGAAACTGACGTAATACTTCATTCAGCACTTGTGTTTCTATAACATTATTTGAAGGTGTTGCAGATGGATCAATTTCCATAATGTTGCTAGTATCAGAATCTAAATCTGTAGCCAAATCGTCTATTTTGGTTGACATACAGGCCTAATGCATCTTGATCTTCCAAGAAGAATGCAGTGTGGCCCTAAGGAATGTAGAATCTATACCTTTTTTATTTGTCAGGATAACCAATGAAATAACAAGATTGTTCTTGGATCCAGCTTTCTCTCATTAGGATTGTAAAATCTAGCTTCAGCTTTGCACCCTCAAACATGAAAATACCCAAAACTAGGTGCTATTCTCAGGATATAATTTGCAGTTTTTAATGCTTCCCCCCAAAGAAAACTTCGTAATTTGGATCTTGTCATCATGCTTCTAACCATGCCAATGAGGTTCTATTCCTCCTTTCTGAGACTTCATTTTGTTGACGTGTTCCAGGTGTTGTATATTGAGCTATAATGCCATTTTTCTCCAGATAGAGTGCAAATGGTCCCTTTTGTTGCCCAGATTCAGTGTACCTGCCAAAGTATTCTCCTCCCTTATCGGATCTAACAATTTTAATAACCTTAACTAGTTGTTTTTCAACCTCAATTTTATAAATCATAAAGCACTTAAGGATATCAACTTTGTCACTAATAAGAAAAGTGTATCCAAGTCTAGAGAAATCATCTATAAAGTTGATAAATTACTTGTTTCCACGTACTATTTTGATTGGAAAAGGACCACAAATGTTTGTGTGTATGATTTCAAGTAAACCCTGACTCCTTTTAACATCCAATTTCCTAAAATTGGTCATTTTACCCGTTAAACAATCAACACATTCAGTTGTAGCAGTGAGGTCTAATTTTGGAATCAAATCAACTTTTGAAAGTTTAATTATCCCCTCTTTTGAAATGTATCTTAGTCTTTTGTGCCAGAGAATGTAAGATGTGTCTTGCTTCAGCATTCTTTTAGAACAAATATTTAAAAATGAGTGATTTAACATTTCAACCGTGCATTCTAGACGCCACAAATTATCAAACAAGAAAGCAGTTCCTAAAACAATATCAAAACAGTTTTTCTTAAAAAAAAATTAAGCTAATATCATCTGCAAGAAAAGAAAGACCATCTTTTACAATTTTAGAAGCAGAAATAAGGTTTCTTCTCATCTTAGGGACATATAACACATCTTTCAACTCCAAAACAAAACCAGAAGTCAATTTTAATTTTACTATCCCAATTGAATCTACTGCAACTTTAGTCTCTTCGCCAACAAAAACATTGTACAAAGCATTTCCAATTTCCTTTTGTTTTTGAAAACCATCCAAAGAGTTAGTTATATGTACTGAGCAGCCAGTATTAAACCACCAAGAATCAACAGGTACTTCACAAAGATTAGTTTCAACATAAACAAGTACCTATTCTTTTTCCTTGCTCTTTAAGTAATCTTTAAAAATCTCACAATCGACTTTTAGATGCCCCTTAGTTTACACCAAAAACATTTAAGTTTAGAACATCATTAGGTTTAGCCTTAAATTTGATAGATTTTCTAGAGGAGTCATTCACTTTAGCAGATGCATTAAACCGATTAGAATTCTTACCAGGAGCAGAAGAAGCCCTATTGTTGAATGTTCTCTTCTCTTTTCTAGGTTGCACAAAGTTTATTTCATCAATCTCCTTGCCTTTCTCCTACTTTTTCCGAGTTTCATCTTGCACACATTGTGCAATAAGTTCATCTATGTCCCAACTTTTATCTTGTGTGTTGTAAGAGACTTTTAACTTACTACGCTTTGTGGGAAAGGCTTGAAGAATCATATACACAAGTTGTTTCTCACCGATATAACATCCATGGAGTTCAATTTCTCAGCAGCATCTGTCATCTTCATTATGTGATCCCTTATGGAACCAGTGCTCTCAATCTTGTATGTAGTCAGTAAGGACATGTATTGGCTTACTTCTGCTTTCTCAGACTCCTTAATCTTCTTCTCAATTGCTTTTAAGTAATAGTTCTGGTCTTTTGATTCCACCTTTGATTGTATCAGTCATTCCATTTTCTAAGATAGAAAGTGCTACTTTGTTAGCCCTTGTCCATCTTTCATGATCTGACTTCTCAACCTTAGTGCTTTGATCATTAACCAAAGGTTTGGTATTATCAATTGCTATATCAAACTCATTAAGAGTCAACAACAAATTGATATCCCTTCTCCATTTTTTGTAGTTGCTACCACTAGTGAAGATTGGGATGTTTGCCAAATTTAAAGTCTTCATTGATATTACAGACACTGAAGAATTAAGAAAATCACAATATGAACTTTTAGAGTCTTGATTTCTTTTCTCAATCTATTGCACATCATAACATCATAACTATTATTCATATACATAATCTCAACAACTAATCAGTTGGTAAGCACATATAGGATGATTGGTTTTACCAGAAAACTGAATATCATGTAATCATGAACAATCATCTTATTCGAAAGAAAATATTTGTTACATACAAAACAGTCATTTAATTTAAGAACCCAAGATTTGAATTTTGCCTTTTCCAGTTAATCAATATGCATGTTTATCAGATTTCAAATTAACAATCATACTTTTGCTATTTTAATCCATCTTATCAAATAGGGAGATTCAAATAGAATTGAATTTGAATTTCATGCTTCTTCTCTGAGTTTCAAAATACATACCATGAATGATGAATATCCATATTGTGTAGCAGAAGCTTAAATTAATATGGATTTGTTTCTTAATTCCCAGATCCTTTCTCCAAACACAAAATCGAAGACAAGAGAGAGAACAATCGAAAAGGTTCTCTTTCCCATAAAAGCCCCAAAACAAATTCTGAAGAATTCTTAACGGTCGAAAAATTCAAATAATCATCTTTTACTGAAACGCAACGGTTTGTATAATTCAAATTTTAATCCTACTAACTAAAACCAGTTTCGAAACCTGACAACCGAAACCTTCTCCTAATTTAATTATTAGTTTCTTTTGTTCTCGTTGATTGAATTTAAGAACTAAACCTATGGATGGCTCTGATACTACATGTAAAACATTTATACCACATACTTTGATTAAGCTACTCAAATCACAACCAATCAATAAACAAAACTCGAACCAATAAAAACTTGATGCATACTGACCTGAAGAACTTGTACCAGATGAAGCCATGAATGCCGAAACTTGCAAACTGTGATTCTTCTCCTCTATCAGATTGTTGTTTGCTCAAAACTAAGAATAGGGCTTAGTTCTAATAATGAGCGATAATCTATGAGAGCAGAGATCAACATATACATACATACATATATATATATATATACATACATATATATATATACATACATATATACATACATATATATATATATATACATACATATATATATACATATATATATATACATATATATATATATATATATATACATACATATATATATATATATATATACATACATATATATATATAACCCTTCTTATGTTATAATAAGGATTCCCTATTAGAATCCATATAGGAAATTGCTTGTATTTCCTATATCAGTTTTAACATGAAACTAACTCCTTCATTAACAAGGAGTAGTTCATCAATTCTTTTAAGGTTTTCTTATACCAATTGTACTCCAATACCAATGCCAAAACACCATGTCTCATGTTCATATTCTTACATACATATAAACTACTGTAAAGGCATCTTTCTTTTTTTCTTTTGAACTACACTAAGGGGATGAGGGAGTGAGCTAAACCTTAAAATAGGTTTGCCATAATAAAGTGGTTCAACTTCGCCTTTGGCGAGAATCGAATCTAAAACTTCTAATTTACAAGTGAAGAGAAATATTACTAGACCATAGTATTAAGTGGCTGTAAAAGCATCTCTTATTTATTTATTCTTTTGCCAGCATTCCATGCATTGAGTTAGTGTAAAACATGCGTTAGAAAATGAATTGGAAATGAGCCGATTGAATTAGCGTAATACTATAAAATTTGAAAATGTTACAGTTAATCCTCTGAAATATATATATATATATATATATGTATGTATGTATGTATGTATGTATTTTCTTAATAATTTTGTTCCACACGTACAAATTTGCATGCATCATCACTATAATATGACAATGTTATACAATCCAACTTTTCTTTTCCCATAACGTTTTACCTGGTTTTTAGTATTTGGACTCTGCAGCATTTTTATTTTAGCATTGATGCAGTACCGCATAAGTTTATATTTGGGAACTTTAACGAAAAACTTCCGGTACTATTCGCTTTAACGAAAAACTACATTTTTATACTAAAATGTCAATCATGGTAATATTCACTTTATCTTTTATTTTGTCCTTATCGTTAAAACTTAAAATTTTCAAGTCGTTTTCATTATTTTTCCTTTTATATTTTCCTTCATTTCGTGCGACTACTTTAAAGTCGATATAGGGGAGAGAAAATGTTTAAACCTGAGACATTGGATTGAGGAGAAATAAATGCCATATCAACTAAAACAACCCACCACTTATAAGGACCGTGTAAGATTGTGGGATTATTATTATTATTATTTTTATTTAAACAAACAATATTATCTATACTAAGTAGGGAGGGGTGGACTTAGCCTCACAATGAGCTAGCAACCAAGACCTCTCATTTACAAATGAAGATGAATACTACTAGACCGTAATAAAGATTAATTTCTGTAGGAAAGACATATCGTATTGGCTAGGCTAGGTGACTTTGTGAAATTTTAAATAGGTAGTAGAACAGTTACTATAATGAAAATATAAACATAGAATGAAGATGGCAAGGCATATATCACATTTGCATATGATTAAGCATAATCTTTATTCGGCCATATCGCTATAACCATTTATATATTCATACCTCAAAGCTATATATACTTGATTGAACGTTTCCAAAACTTGCCCGTCTACAGATTTTGACGTTTTGTTTTGCTTTGCTGCTATTTGATTAACAGACAACAATCCCATGCCAATCTCGTGACTTTTTTTTACTAACTATCAACATATTTTTCAATTATCTGACCCGTTTGGATTGTTTTTGTGGCAATGGCAAACTTTAATTATAAGAGCGGTTGTCAAATTTGTTCACCAAATAATATAATAGCGTTTCAAATTATTCCTATACTAAAACCCTAACATGAGTGCACTGTTCATGAATAGTGCGCGGACTAAAATGCCCTTCAAATGTTTTACCCTGAGCGTTTTCTTCCAGCTTTTCTACAGTGCAAGGACGATTCTACCCTTGGTGACCACGCGTCTGTCATCGGTTCTTCCGCTCCATTTCTTCTCTGCCTTTCGTTTGGGTTCGCTTCTCTCTCTCTCACTCTCCATTTTCAACTTTTGCTTATTTTGGAGCCTAGGTTTGTTTCCTCTCTCACGCCTTCGTTGTTCTCTCTTTCTCGCTCCATTTATTTGTGATTTGTTGTTTCGTGCTTGACAATATGTCCCAAGTTTTAGTTTGGACGTTTTTGTGATTTTGGTTGCTCAGGTTTGTTTTGGTGTTTCTGAAAATATGATATGATGTTTTGATTCATTGAAATAATTGAAAGATAAAAGAAGAGTGCAGAATTATTGTGAAGAGTGGTCAGCAGAAAAAGGAAAAAAAAAAAAGGGGATGAATATATATATATAAAGTGAGAGCCTCAGTTTGGTGAAACATTCCAAAATACCAAGAATATCCTTATGTTTTCTTCACAATCAAACCCAAAAAAAATCAGAAAATAAGGACAAACTGGTAAAAAAAACCAAATTCATCATCCCAAAGGGTAGTTTGATAACAGTTCTCACTCTTTCACAACTACTACAACACGTTCCCAAACTGCCCGTGCCAGTTTGCATCAAACTCCGCTCCTCCCTCTTAACCTTTGGCCAGCGTAAAACTCCATTCAATTTCTTCCTCCATTAGTTCTTCAATCATCTCACGTATTCAAATATTATTTTTGTTTCTTTTCTTTTTTTTTTTTTTTGTTTATGCAGTTTTAATTTATTTGGGAACTTTTTTAGTCCCCTAGATTCTTCTATTGCTACTCAATTCCGAGATTTGATCGTGCTTTTTTGAATTGCAGCATAAAGAGGTGATGAGGCTTTCAACCCATTTATAAAGGATATATCCCAATGCCATTGGGTGTTTGAGTGGTATTTTCGTTTCTATTGTCTCTGTCTTTTTTATCATATCAATTCACAGTCAACAATCGAGTCCTCTCTCCCAAATCGTCCTAATTGGTCCCTTTATAAACTCCTTTTATTTGGTTTTTACAACAATCTCATTATTTATTTAGCCTATATAAGAGGAGTATTTACACATGCTCATTGTTCACAGTTGTTTGGTAATTGTTCCACTGGTAATTCTGATGTGAATCTCTCATATGCATAACATGTTAATAGCACATGGCATGGCCGTTAACATCTATTGTATTTTTTTTATTTCAGTTTTACAGAGGTGCAACCGCTGAGTCCCGACCACGACGCGGACGAAGTTGTAACGACAGTCTAAAAAGGTATTTCTACAAAATTTCAGAGGATTCTTAACCTCACACCTCTCTTTCATCCTATTCATGTATGAGATATTTTTCAATTTGATTCTTTCATTGTTTGGGTTGTTTAGTTTAGTTCTTGATTGATTGAGAATGGCTGGATATTAGTTACCTCCATTATTGCGTTACAACTCCTTTGTTATTTTCTTATATTATTGGATATTTCACTTTCTGATTGAAAGAATCTTGCAATCGACTTTAATTTGTAGAAATGTGCCGATGCACTCTTTTCATTCTCTTTGTTTCTTTGCAGATTTACGAAGAAGGATTTGACTTTGAAAAATCACTTCAAGCTCTGGAAAATTTATCTTCCATTGAGAGGTTTTCAGAATATTGGATGACAACAGTTGAATCATTTATTCTCAAATGGTAGTTTATTGACTTACTAATTAGTATAGTACATTGACAACATTAGTTAGTTAGATTCAATGAATTTTATATCAACTCGGAGTGTGCATGATTCCTTTGTTCACATCACCCATGCTAAAAGCTCTACTTCACAGCAGGCTACGTGAGACGTGAAGAAGAGCTTGCAATATCTTTTTAGTTCTTAATTAGGTCATCGAGTAAAGCCTCCAAATCCATTTCTTAATTCATATCTATTTTCTTATGGGTTGTGCCGTACAAAGTTATCTATTTTTCAAATCAATTTTTATTTTGAATTTTTGTGTTTGTGCTTAATTGAGTCTGCAGTAGAAATGAAGTCAGATGACGTTGTAAACTTCCACCCCCGTTTCTTCAAAAGGTGTGTGAATTCTTCATTACACCAATTGCAGGTTCTCATACTATTTCCAATTTTCGGTATCGCACATAAGAAAGGATGGAGTTCTTGATTTTTCATATGCCTTAATATGTTGAATGTGATCTGAATTTAGTTGTAGTTAATTTGTCGAAGTTATTTGTCGTAACTTTTTGGAATGGAAGTCTTAGTATTTGCCCAGCAATTTTTGTGAATTCCAAACTTTGCTTATAATTTTAGTCACGTATAAACTTCCAATTGGATTTGTTCCCCGACCATACTAATATAATAGCTGTTCTTTTGCTTTTATGTAGAAGTAAGAAGATTGTTTTGCCCTTATGTATCCTGCTTCTTTCTGTTCACGAAATTGCCAAGAAAAAAGTACTTTGTAATCATTTTCTTTTCTTCTTTTATAGTATAGTGATGTGTGGATAAAATTTGTCTTTTTTTTCTTTGTATCAGCAACCTATTACCCATCCTTAAGCATGTTCTGTTAAGAAACTTTTGATTTTTCTTTTGTTTAATTTCTCATCAGATAGGTTCAATATTAATAGAGTCTACTTGACATCCACATTGGAACGACAGTCTACAAATGCAATGACATTCTTCTAATTCCATCCTCATTAATTGTCTTAGTAACAATCGAGAATTTGAATGACATGCTTCTGATTGTTTTGTTTCTGTTACAGTTACAGATATTCAATGATGACCAAAGCTTTTCTTCACTTTTCTTTGGAGAAACATATGCATGCAGATAAAAGATGCAATTGCCTAGAACCTTTGTTCCAGTTGAAGCATGTCATGAAAGAGAGTAGTCAATTAATTGTTGCCGATTGATATTAGGTCTGGAAAATAATTTTAGCTTTTAGGTTTTTTAATAAGTTAAATTTTTTTACAGAGTTTTATTTTATGTAAAATTGGTGAAGTGTGTGTGTATATATATATATATATTGTAATAATGTTTGTATGGTTCCATATACCAAATGAAAGGATGCGTTAGAAATGTGTAATACAAGGCTACTACATGACATATGTGGTTTTGACATACATGAAAGATCGTAGGGCCAGTGATAAAAAAAAATGCCTCTCGCATGCACAGAAGCACAAACATATAGACTGGCAATGAAAATCTAAAGCATCAATCATGAAGAAATGGGTAGAAATTGCAGCATTGATGTCAATATGTAAACTTTCTTTTCAAAAGAAACAGTGACATATAGACTTTATGGGTATCGTGAATAATGTACATATTGCGACGTAGGTTTTATATTTTGACATTTAAGTTGTTTTGTATTTTGCTACGAGTACTTAATGTTTTCATCTACTTTTTTTTTTTTATTTACATCTACTTACTATTGTTCATGGACTTTAGGTAGGAACTTGCATCCAAAATCCCATGTTGTTTGACAATTGCATGAATAGCATTTAAATCATTACTTTACGCAAAGTTAAAACGAAAAACATGACAACTTTTTAAGACGTGCATGGTAAGGAAAAAGTTCCTCTTTGCACAATACATTTAAAATATATCTTGACAATTACAATGAAAAAAAAAATTAACACAATACACCTTTAAGGGCGCGTAGCTCCCATGATGCAAAAATGCCTCTCACACGCACGTTAGTGCGTGCGGAGAGGCTAGTCTGGAGGAAAGTGGGGTGCAAGTGCTTGGACAAATTTTTTTAATCGAGTTGTAAATTTTGCTTCAGTATTAGACTTTGGTATGTTGTTGTTGTTGTTGTTGTATTCCATTCCAATCAAGTAATGCAGTTTATCTTGGTATGTCTTTTCTCTACAACAATAATTTGGGATTTTTGTTTAAATGATCACTTATTCATTTTTTATTTGGCATTGAATTTTTGTTAATTTGAATGGCAGGTGGCTATGACATGGAGGAAAAAGCTTCAAGAGCTTATGATCTTGCTGCACTTAATACTGGGATTCTTCAACTCATAAACTTTATGGTAGGGTTCTAACAATTGGAATTTTATGAGTTTGGGCTTTTAAGTAGCAGAAGTTTCATTCTTTTGGTCTTTTTGCAGTTGGATAATTACACTATACAACTTGAGTAGATGAAGAATATGAGCAGCATGAATACGTTGGGCATCTGTAAAGGTAGCAATTTTGATTTGTTAAAGAAAATAGTTCATTGGAGAATTCAATATATGAATGAATATATGATTTCTTATCGTCGCATGTACTCGGTTGCAAGAGTTTGACATTGACCGTTCTTTTTCCTCCTTGGCTTCTCTTTCTGTCATTGACCAAGAAGTTTGGACCGATCCTGAAGACTCTGCATTGTTGAGCCTACATGTGTCTATCCTTTCCAAGGTACAAAGTTCACCATCCCATGTTTTAGTTTGTTTCTGACTTTTTTGTTGAGATTTTAGGTACATGTTCCGTAATCAAGATTCAAAGATAATATGCCACTAATCACAGGACTCTGAATTCTATCTGTGCAATTCTGCGGCTGCACTGAATCGTCATAGTTTTATTCACATCTTGGAAACAAATTTTTGTTTCTTTATTCTCTCTGCTTTACTGTTTTCTGTGCAGATTTAGTTGAACATGGGAATCACCAGCTGTTGCTCCCAGAAAAGCTGATGTGAAGTGAGCTTCTGTTTTTATTTTTCGTTTTGCTGTGAATTTTCTTTGATTTATGTGATTTGATCGGTGATCTTCATTATGAGTTTATGTTTGATTTTATGAATTTGATACGTTGAAGAGCAAAGCTCATGAATCTCCTACTTTAATTGTTTTTTTTCAACATCTGTTCATCTTATTAAATTCTATGATCAGTTTAGTCCTGTTAGAATATGTAATATTTCTTTTGTACAAAATAGATAAACTTTGGTTGGTGGGGCATTTGAAATGCTAATCAGTTATTTACTAAAGGTGGTTTAAAGGAACTACTTAAACTTCTTGGGATGCCTGTTTTAAAAGTAAAAGGAGAGGTTGAAGCACACTGCCCAGTTAAATGGCAACGGTCATGTAGATGCTTGAATTACATTTGACAGTGATGTTAGTGTTTTTGACAATGGAAGAAGGAGGAATGCACTAAGAATGTAAATGGCTGCTATTCTCTCTGCAAGTCGCAGAGGAACCTTTTGTATATATGTTGTTCTCTCTCTTTTTCACACACACGTGAAAAGGAAATAAAACAGTTAACAAAGCTTGGCTGGATCTTTCCTTCTAGTTAAAATGATCACAGCCACTCATCTAGCAATAGCTAGGATCATCACACATGGCACTCATGGCCTTACATATTTTGATCTTACACTTGGCAATTTCTAAGCACAAGTGGATACACAAATAAAGACAAGATTATTCTCAAATACTAATCAGCTCATGGCTTATAGTTCAACACTCCCCTTTAAGCTTTGAGCTGATTTGACTCCAAGCAAACCTCTGAGATAGCTGAATCGATCCTTAGCCAAAGGTTTTGTGAAGATATCGGCTAACTGCTCTTTTGTAGGACATTAAACTAGATCAATGATTCCTTCTTGCAGAGCATCTTTGATAAAATGGTATCTTCGATCAATATGTTTAGTCTTCTGATGAAACACCGGATTCTTTGTGATAGCAATTGCAGATGTGTTGTCACACTGCAATGGAGTGACTTCAGTTTGAAGTTCCCCAAAATCTTCCAGTACAAACCTAAGCCAGATTGCCTGTGCAGTCGCCTCTGAAGCACTAATATATTCTGCCTCAGCAGTTGAAAGTGCTACACATGTTTGTTTAACTGATGCCCAAGAGAAAATCCCACTGCCAAAGGAGAAGGCATATCCTGAAGTGCTCTTACTATCATCCACTGATCCTCCCCAGTCACTGTCACAGAAACCAATCACCATAGAGTTTGTACCTTTCACATACTCCAGACCATAGTCTAATGTTCCTTTAATGTATCTGAGAACCCTTTTGGCAGTTCCATAGTGTTTGTTTGTGGGAGAATGCATGAACCTTGAAAGCAGACTTGCTGCATACATTATGTCTGGTCTTGTAGCTGTAAGATACAGTAAACTCCCCACAATCTTTCTATACTGTTCTTCATTTGCTGGACCAATTCCATCATCCTTACTAAGTTTTTCAGCTGAAATCAGTGGTGTAGACACAGACTTGCATTCATTCAACCCAAATTTATTCAACAAGGAAGAGGCATACTTCTTTTTGTGAATACATATGCTGAAATTAGTTTGAATGACTCCCATTCCTAGAAAATGGTGAAGTAGACCCAAATCAGTCATCTCATATTTCATCATCATGTCCTCTTTGAATTCTTCCAACATTTCTTTGCTACTACCAGTGTAGACAATATCATCTACATAGATAGACACAATTATGATATCCTGTTCTCCCCTTGACTTGATGTACAATGTTGGTTCACTGAGACTCTTTTGAAAACCACACTGGGAGAAGTATGCATCAATTTCTCCATACCAGGCTCTAGGTGCCTGTTTCAGTCCATAAAGAGCTTTATGAAGCCTATACACTTTATCTTCCTTGCCTTGCACTGTGAATCCTTCTGGTTGGTCTACATATACTTCTTCCTGCAGTACTCCATTTAGGAAGGCAGATTTAACATCAAGTTGATACAACCTCCAGCTCTTTTGAGCAGCTAATGCAATGAGGGTTCTGATAGTGTCTAGTCTAGCCACTGGAGCATAGGTTTCGTTATAGTCGAAACCAGGTTTCTGAGCATAATCTTTGGCAACCAACCTTGCCTTATTCTTCAAGACTGTGCCATCCAGATTCAATTTGGTTTTATAGACCCATTTAACCCCAATAACAGGCTGCATTGTTGGTCTATCTACTAATTCCCATGTACCATTCTTTTCAATCATGGTCAACTCATCCTGCATTGCTCTTAACCATGATTCATCTTGAGCTGCTTCTGCATATCTTTCAGGCTCCATAACACACAGATTGCATTGAGCAAAAATATCATCAAGATTTCTCCATTTCAGAGGTGTGTGGTCATAAGCCTCTGAAAGCTTTGCAGATTCAGGAGTGCAACTTTCTTGTTCTTGTGTATGGAAAGGAGAACTAGGGCTGAGAGAACTTTCTTCAATCACACTCATCTCATATGAATTCACACCAACTACATTTTCAGGTTGATCCTGAATGTAGGTTGCAGCAGCTGAACTTATTGAATTTTCTTTCCAATTCCAGGTCATAGATTCATCAAAGACTACATCTCTTGACAAGATTAATTTGTTAGTACATGGATCAAATATTCTGTATCCCTTCTCACATGTAGCATAACCCACAAATACACCTTTAACACTCTTAGCATCTAGCTTCTGTCTTGTCTCAGTAGGTACATGTACATAGCACAGGGAACCAAAAATCTTGAGATGTGCTATGCCTGGTTTTCTGCCACTATAAGCTTCAAAAGGAGTTGTATTTCCAAGTGCCTTTATAGGACACCTATTTAGAATATATACAGCTGTGTGTACAGCTTCAGCCTAAAGAACATATGGCATACCTCTATCATGAAGCATAGTTTTTGCCATTTCAACCACTGTTCGATTTTTCCTTTCCACTACTCCATTTTGTTGAGGAGTATAAGCCATGGTGAGTTGCCTTTGAATACCTTCAATTTCATAGAACTTAGTGAACTCAGAAGATAAGAATTCTCCACCTCTGTCAATCCTTAGACTTTTAACTTTGAAACCACTCTGCAGCTCCACCATTGACTTGAACCCTTTGAAATAATTGAATGCATCAGATTTGTATCTGAGAAAATACACCCAAATCATTCTTGTACAATCATCGATGAGTAACATGAAATATTTGTTTCCAGCCAAGGATGCATTCTGCATAGGACCACACAAATCAACATGAATAAGTTCCAGGGGACAGTTTGCTCTCCAGGATTGTTTCTTTGGAAACCAGTCTCTATGTTGCTTTCCAAATTGACATCCTTGACATACATCTTTGATTTCTTCTAGGTATGGAAGACCATGCACCATATTTTTCTCACTGAGTTGCTGCAACCCCCTGAAGTTCAAATGACCTAGTCTTCTGTGCCAAGTCCGAGTAGAGTGATCTATGCTCGCTTTCAGAACCAACTGGTTGTCATGCAACAGAGAAAGATGATAGCAACGATTTTCCTTCTTCTTGACCTTGATGACAAGATTGTCAAGTGAAGGTCCATCAAATACACTACACAAACCTCCTCCAAACACTAGATAATATCCATGCTCATCCATTTGACCTACACTCAACAAATTTTCCTTCAATCCTGGCAAATGCATGACCTCTCTAATGTACTTCTTCCCTTTATTAGTATCAATTTCCAATGAGCCCATTCCAGCAACATTTACTAACACCCCAGTAGGCATTTGCACCTTTCCAGCAACATTTTTTCTTATATCAACAAGGAGATCAGCATTCCCTGTCATGTGGTTACTACAACCACTGTCAATGTACCAATTTCCATTGACATTTTACTATGAAATTGCACTATTAGCATAGAACAGATTCCCTGTCACTTCCACCTGATTTGCAGAATTTGCCTTTTGCACAATCTTCCCTATAGTGCATTCTCTAGCCCAATGACCAAACTTATCACAGTTATAACATTTGGGCTTCCCTTTATATCTACATTCACCAAAATGGAACTTAGAGCACACTCTACACTGTGGTTTGGTACTCTCTTGACCCATTGACTGTGTCTAGTATGAATTGGATGCAGGGCTATTGAGAGGTCTCTGTTGAAATCGAGACTTTGGATCCCATTTCTTTCCCTTGGGATTCCAATTCTTCTGAAATTTTGATGAACCAGATTGAGCTCCATTCCTATTATGCCCTTGTGGACTCACTGAGAATGATGCAAATGCCTTCTCAGTGGTATCAACATTATGTAGATCAAACCGTTGTTCTTGACTCTTCAAGATTGCAACAACTTCCTGCAATTCTACAGTCTCTAGACACTTTGTATTTTCTATAACCAAACAGATCGAATCATAAGGTTTACTTAGGCTTATTAAAACCTTCTGCACAAGTCTCTCATTAGAAAGAGATTCACCAAATGTTCTCATCTGATTAATTAAGTCATTCAGCCTTGTGAGATAACTAGATAAGGATTCATCATCTCGCATTCTAGCATACTCAAATTCTCTTATAAGATTTTGAAGTTTTATAGATCTAACCTGATCACCACCATGGTATTCACCATACAGTAGATCCCATGCCATCTTGGCCGAGTCAGCGTTTGCAATCTGAGGAAAGATCTGATCAGAGACTGCGTTTTGTATAATTCCCAGAGCCTTTGCATCTCTCATTAGCACTGCCATCATTTCTTCATCACGATCGTCTTCCGATGACCCTTTAGCTTCCTTCTTCTTCTTCTTTGAATCGGGTGTTGGCAATCCCTTTTCTACCAGATTCCATAACCCAATGGATTTGAAGATTGTTACCATTTTAATTCTCCAGAACTCGTAGTTCTCACCGGAGAAGATTGGAGTTCTCACCTCCGAGCCTCCAGATCCAGACATCTTGCAATCCTTTCGTGAGCTTCGATTGAGCTCAGTGACCTCACAGATTTACACCCAGATTTTAAATGGCGCAACCTGGCTCTGAGGCCATGTTAGTGTTTTTGACAATGGAAGAAGGAGGAATGCACTAAGAATGTAAATGGTTGCTATTCTCTCTGCAAGTCGCAGAGGAACCTTTTGTATATATGTTGTTCTCTCTCTTTTTCACACACACGTGAAAAGGAAATAAAACAGTTAACAAAGCTTGGCTGGATCTTTCCTTCTAGTTAAAATGATCACAGCCACTCATCTAGCAATAGCTAGGATCATCACACATGGCACTCATGGCCTTACATATTTTGATCTTACACTTGGCAATTTCTAAGCACAAGTGGATACACAAATAAAGACAAGATTATTCTCAAATACTAATCAGCTCATGGCTTATAGTTCAACAAGTGATGCATTCCTCTTTGAGACTAAATGTGTAGTAAAAGTTTTTCATATCTCCTCTCTTGCCAGTTCTCATTCCTTATTATATTTTTAGGCACTAAGAGAATCTCATCGGTATGCAAGAACTATTTGAATGTTACTATATGTCGGATATTGAAGCTGGTCTTGGTTTGAAGAGGAACCGCTTGATTGTTCTCTCTCTTTTTGGCTGAAAATGACCACGATTTAAGTGGGGTTCAAGGCGTTGGGCTTCATACAGCTCTTTGTTTTGCCCAAACGTTTACTGAAGATGAGATATTAAACAGGTATGATACTAACTGGTTTTATACATGGTTTCTTTTTTGCTTAAAATTTTTTTTTGAAAAAAAAAAAAATTAAAGATTCAATTTCATAGGTAATGTGAAATAGACAATGGTGATGCTTCCCTCTTTCAATGTGGTATGAAATTTGTGGATAATAGTGTACCCAACTTGGATGAAAGCCCATTAAAGACAATTTTCTCATTGATTTTTTTGTGGGCATCCCTGCAGCAAAAGAGCTCTTTTGAAGTCTTCCTGTGAATTCTTTAGCAACGGAGTTGGTGAGGGCTGCATGAAAAAGCCAAAGAGGGTTTCAAATGCAGTTGCTCTTACTGTGATATGGTACATTGATCAAATCACTAAAATCTCCTTATTTTATATTTAGTAGTTGTTGCAGCACTGATATTATATTCAATTTTTTGTGTTATCTGCTACCTTTTTTAATCTCAATATCCCTTTTTTTAATCTTTCTTTTGTTTGTAACCCTTTTTTGCTGAATTATTGTTTTTCGAATTGTTTTGAGGAGTTGAAATTTGGTAATTTAGTGAGCTTTTATGTGCATTTTTGGTTTGGTTCTTATTTGAACTGAATTGAATTTGTAAGAAGTATTTTGGCATAACACAAATTTTATATGAATCCAAGAATAGTAAAGGACAGAAAAGAGTCTGTTGTGTTTGGTGTAAAGTTAATTTGTTTGTATTCAAATATGAAGTACAACTTTTTTCTTACGTATGAGACCGAATTGGTTTCAGCATGATTCAAGTCTCAGTACAGCTGGATATTTGTTTGCTCACACAGATTTTGTGCATACCTTGATGCGGTTTTATATAAAAATTACTGGATTTTATTCATCCTGAATTCACTTTTGTATAATTCCACCTACATGCCATGTTTAAATGATTAGTCAATGGATTTTGTTAAAAGTGTTGCATGTAAAGTTCAGACATGCAAGATTGTGTGATCAGACCTCAAGAAGAGAGCTTGAGCAGGGATTTAGACCAAGGGGACCAAGGCATAGTCTTGAGAGCTCCAGAGGATTAACTTGAGGAATGCGTCGATACAAACTTTTGTGTATAACAATCTACCAAATGTTTTCAATGTAAATAGTATTATTGTTTTGCATCACAATCTTTTATATCTTGCACACATGATCTTTCATATAGTTTTCAATCCCGCAGCAACGCGAGTACAAATTTCTAGTTTGAACTAAATTCGAGTGTAGTTTTGTTTTTTTTTTTTTTTATCAACTGAGATTTTCAATATAACAGCCAAAAAAGCAAAATAAAAAAAACAACATAGCAATGCTTCGTTACACAGCAGGCTCCCTCACGAGTTATGCAACACCAAAGCATCACTAATCTAGACACAAAGACACCAAAAGAAAGGTAGACGGAGTACTTACGCTCTGACTAACCTTGATTTACATTACTTCGACTGTAGTTTGTTTCTAATGAAATACACATTATTTGCTAGGGAATCTAGCATATTGTTTATATTAGTTAACCAAAGATACTGATCACATGATGCAATCTTAAATGCAACCCACAATCCCAAATCAAATTCACCCAATTGCATGTGAATCACAACACATGCAAGGATGCAAGATCTCTTAGAAAATGGGACCCCGGGCCATTTTACAATCACAATTTCCCCACATGTAGTCACATGATGGGTATGGCATGCCATCACAATTGTCACACCAAATAGCCGGAAAAATCCCATATTTATTTGTAGAAAAAGACACTATTAATCCACCATTAATCAAATATTTCTTCCCTCTCTAAATGGTTTGAAATGTAAAGGTTAAAAAAAAGGAAGAAAAATCATTACCCAACTCAAAATTCAGTACCTTTGGGTTTGAAAAATACTAGACAAGTCACAATCCCACTAAACAAAATACATTGTTTAACCACCATGGGGTGACTCAATGGTTGAGGACGAATTTCAGACCCGTATTCCACATGGCACACTTTGGATTTGATTCATGTCACTGGTGAATCACGAGTGTGGCCAAGAAGAGACTGAAATGCCTCTATGAGTCTTCTCGACCCCCAAAATGATGGATTGTCTGGTCCCCCTTTAAAAAAAGAGAGACGCACCTTTAACTCAAAATTCAGTCATATATAATTCAATTTTTTGAGGCCATTTTGGTGTAAAAGGGTACATTCTCATTAAACGGATTTTTAGTTTGGAGTCTAAAATTTTTGGGGACCAAAATGAAACTACAGTAAAAGTTTTGAGTTCAATTCTAAATCTTATACATTAAGAAAAATGAGACAAGTCACATATTTACCAAACAAATGAGGACATATAAAGTTATGAATAATAATTGTGTTCCACTAATGGGAGAATCTATTTCTCTCCCATTGTTTATGATTAACGTATCTTCATTATACAAACCTCATAATCGGAACCATTTATAATCGTAATTCAAATTGTTGCCGGACATTTTGGTATGCAAGGAAAGGATACCCGTTGTATATCCTCTAGAAAGAAAAAAAAAAAAAAAGGGCTTAACCAAATGTTTTTGTTTTCTGTTTTTTTAGTTCAAATAAGAGAAAAATGGGAGAACAAAAGAAAATTAATAGAGTTACATGAAAAACTAAAAAAAACAGGTTTTGACTATTGTTTAGTTGTATGCATGTATATTCACCCTCCTTTGTTTTTGACCTCTATCATCTCTCATGTTCCCTCCTTTCTTTAACCAAAAAACTTAAACAAAAAACAAAAGTAAAACAGTGATTCCCAACTACCCTTATATATACACACACACACACACACACACACCAACACAAGCAAGCACCAACAAAAATTCAAACACTTAAGAACCAAAACTTGCTCATCATCTCTTTCAAAAAAGAAAAAAGCTTGGTCATCATCTCAATGGCAGAGCTAGAGAGCCCAAGAGTGATGACAAAGATCATAACTTTTCTCTCTTCTCTGGTTCAAAGAGTGGCGGAATCGAATGACCTCAACAGCCATTTCCAACACCAGAAAATCTCAGTCTTCCATGGTCTAACTAGACCCACCATTTCAATACAGAACTACCTAGAGAGGATTTTCAAGTATGCCAATTGCAGCCCGTCTTGCTTAATTGTTGCGTACGTTTATCTGGATCGGTTTTCGCAGAGGCAACCCTCGTTGCCTATCAACTCATTCAACGTTCATCGGTTGCTGATTACGAGTGTCATGGTGGCTGCAAAGTTCATGGATGACATGTAAGTCCTGAAGTTGAATTTTACTAGCTCATGAGCACAATTATTTGACAAAAAAAATAAATAAATAAATAATCTGTTCTAAAGGTATTCAAAAAGATTTTGCAATTGTTTTGGTGGCCATACATTCACTTGCATCCTGTCCATCAAATTATGCAACTTTTAGATATTATATATGCTTCATGCATGAATGTAGATGAAAAAAAGAAAATGAATTTCACTGTGTTTTTCTTCGATGGGTTTTACCTTGTTAAGCGTTCTGTGTCTGTGGTATAGAATTCTCGGTACTGTTTTCTAATCCGGATTTTTGCTTTTCATAATTTCAAAAAAAAAAAAAAACCTTTTAATTACTTGGAAAAAAAATATTAGAGGCAGTTACCTCATAGACAGAATTTGATCCCTCATTTTAATTAAATGGAAAATTTTCAGAACAAAAATGCATAACCTTGTGGTTTGGGTTGTAAAGTTTCCAACAATGTTCTAAAATCCAGCCATGTGATACCCTGGTTTTTCCTATATAAATGGAGTGTCCACCTAGCTGTGCACATGGCGACCTAATATAAGTTTTGGTCGATTATATAAAGTCAAAACATAATATGGGGAAAAAAATCGGGCGTCCCTGACGGATTATGTTCATACGAGTGTGATCACGTGATGACTAAGATACTTCACATGGAGATATATCCTTGGTAATTAGGAAATATGTCTTCTTTATATGCATATCATAAGCCAGGTAGTCAAAATTTCTCTAATGTTTTTGTTATGATAATAACTTTTTTTTATGTTGAAGAATTAACTAATATCTATTATATTTATCTGGTGTGCAATTTCAGGTACTACAACAATGCATATTATGCAAAAGTTGGAGGAATAAGCACAATAGAGATGAATTTTCTTGAAGTGGATTTCCTGTTTGGTTTGAGCTTCAACTTAAACGTGACTCCCTCAACCTTCACCATCTACTGTTCATATCTCCAGAGAGAGATGCTTCTGTTGCAACCACCTCTAGAGTCTGCAGATTCTTCTCTTACTTTAGGCAAATCACCAAAGCTCCACTTGTGCTTTGATGAGGATGAAACCTCCCATCAGCAACAACAACAACAGCAGCAGCTAGCTGTTTGACATTAAACCCTTAAAAAGGTGTCCAAAAAGTAGTTGTTGAGGTAGTGATTTTTGTAATTTTCTTATATTGTTGGCCTGGCAAAATGAACATTAGATTTTTGTGTACTTCTTCTCTTCTCTTTTCTTTATGATTGTTTAGACCATACTTGGGTGTAAGACAATCCCTTTTACTTTTTACATGACGACGTAATAATATGTATTGAAGTGGTGCTATCCACATACTTCTTTTTATCTTTTATACATCGTCTCAATTTTCGATTGTCGGATCGAACGAATTGAAGAGTATCATAAAAATAAAATTAACAACGGTGTATAGAAGGTAAAAAGCATGAGTGAATAGCACCACCTTAATTATTTACTGTACAAACATCGTAACTGGAACTACTCTTTCTCTTATCATCATCATCCTCATCATCCAAAGATAATTTGTTATAAAATTTAATTTAATTTAGAAACCATTTAGTCTTTCATTTGTATCAAACAAATCGACAATTGTGGTATTCTTACGATGAATCGTCAAATTGTTTGATTTATATGGATGATTAATTCATCTCCAAATCAAATGAATTTTTAAAGAAATGTTCTTAAGATATTCACAAAGAGAATGAAGGAATCTGATTACAACATTTATATATTAAAATAACAGTATATTGTCCTTTAAATATGTAAAGATGTAAAGAGGCTGTCATATTTTTTAGTTTTGTAGTTGAGATTTTTTAGAATGTTGAGATGAATCTTTGAATTTACAGTCCGGAAAGCAATGCCTCTAAATTGGCTTTAATGGCTGATATATACTCGTTTCGTTCTTATCCATGAATGTTTAGGATTCTTGTTTTAACTTAGGGTTTGCCACCAGAAGATCCATAGCTGGCCATGCAATGCAAGGCAATTTGCTGATATTTACTTGGTCACGATTTGGAAGGAGGATGAGTGGTGAATTTTAAACCTAATTTGGTGACATGGGTAGGTCCGGCTCACCATAAAAATAATAGTGTGCAAAAGAGTACTGTTTTATTTTTATTGTAGTTATATTTAGTGTTGACAGTTGTAATTGTTGGACAGTTGTATTGATCTTGAGATAGGAACAATGAACATGTGCAACCCCTGGGCCACTGTTCGGAGAGAGAGAGAGATCCCACTAACCAAAACAAATAACAAAATTGGTACTGAGCTGTACAATTTGTCATCAAACATTATGTTATTTTTTAAGACTATTAATCTGAACGATAAACATTCAATTGAGTTGTAAACGTTTGACGAGTTAACTTAGAGAATGTAAGTTTGTTGTCGAAATAATTTTTTTTACATTAATTAATTTACTATTTTAAGTTGTTAGACTGTTAATTTAAGGGGGCAATATGAATTCATTTATCAAGAGAACAAATTGATAGTCTAAGTTATGCATTATGACTACAAAACTATGTCTCTAAACGACAACTTGTTGGCATGTGCAGGGAAAGAGGATAGAAACAGTCATTTCTTGTCATCTTAGTTATTTGTCTATAAATTGAGATACGAATGATGCTCGGCCTTTGGCCAGCTACTTGTAGTCACTGGAAAGTTATCTTGAATTTGTTCTGTAAAACACAATAAATTCTGAGCTGAGATGTATTGTAATTTGTAATTCCAACCTCATTCGTTACTTATGGATCACTGTACTATGGGAAAAACTTTCCTAAAACGGTTTCATATTACTTTCTTTGCTCCGGCTTTAATGCTATATAGCATTTGATGTTACGAGTTTTTTAACCATCATATTCGATTTCCAGAACTATTAAATCTTCTATTCTCAATTTCAGCTATTCATTCCATATCATTCAATATTCCTTCTACTTCTCTTTTCACATAACTTATATATATGAGTAGAGAGATGAAGACAAGTCACATGATGTGAGAGACATGAAGAGAAGTGATATGAAACCAGAATACCTAAGCTTTTAAACACTTCCCCCCCCCTACTAGCACTACACAAATTGCACATGCTCTAAAAAATGAAAACACAAAAAGATCACGACATGGATATCTCATAGTTTTTAATCGACAATTATTGACCATCCACCTAAAAAATACAAAATTGTTGTGAACATTATTAGCATGTGTGTAATTGTGTAAATCCTAAGTCAAGATAGATTAGGAACCCTTCGGGATCTAGAAGATCTTTCCTATTATACTTGTATTACTTGGAGAGTAAGTTATTCTCTCTTCCTTATTACTATAAATAAATGCACAAGGCATGAGGAATAGCACACAAAATATTATTGGCGCATTTGCACTACATTAGTAAAAAAAAGTGGTTAAGTGAGATTGCCCGGCCAGATGTAAATTTGGTTAGAATCTAGCGGCAAGTGTTAGCATATATGAATTCCTCGTGGCTATAACGTGAGTCCCCTTTTCTCACCTTAGTGTAGTGATTTTTGTTTTCGATTCTCTACTTTACCGCTAGCCTTAGCTATGGCCAAGGTCGGTGGCAATCCTTGGTTTTCGTTATGTTTTCCTTTTTCCATTTTTCTAACTATTTTTTACCAGAAGCCCAAGCCCGCTCCTATCCCCATACCATCCTAGCCTTCAAGCTCTCATCGTCCTACTACTTCTTTTGCCTCTAGTTTCACCATCTTGACCCCTACATCCCTATCATCTGTTTCTTCCATCTCATTCGATCTTTTCCTCTCTAACATCTTCAACAATAGGCTCTGTTATTTTTCCACAAATCCTCACTTCAATTCGGCCTCCTTTTACTGCGACTTATCCCGTTTCTACGGGAGGGTTGTAGAGCTTTGACTCAGGTGTTCACGCTTGTTGGTTTTTTGCGATATTTGCCCTTGTTGGTGCTGTTGCTCGTGGGATCTTTCTTTCCGCGAGCTTCATTTGTTCCACGGCGATCGTCATTTTGGTGGTTTGTGGAGGATGGTGTGGCTCAAGCTTGGGATTCATGATGGTGAGATGGCAAGTGCTAGTGCTGGGTGATGGCTATAGTTCGCTCTGTGGAATTTTGACGATGGGTGGAGTAGCTACAATAGCTGCAGTTGCTTAGGTTTTTCTATTTTATGGTTTGTGTCTACTGTGCTACTTTGTTTACTTTGGGGTTTGTTAGGTGTGTATTGCCTTTGTTGTGAGTGTTTATGGGGTCCACTATGTCTTTTGTGCTTAGTTGTTTTGGGCCTCTTTGTTTGTAATGTTTATTTATTGGTAATATATTTACCCTTTCACCAAAAACAAAAAGAGTCGTGGATTGAATATATTTTTCAAAAATGACTTAATTAACATTTTTCTATAGTATTTATTTTGAATGAAAATCTAGTCAAATGTTGTTAGATTAGGAGCAACACTATTTTTCTTCTTTTTTTTCTTGAATAAAAGCAATCCTATTTTGATTGGAATAAATATGTGTCTTTTAATTATTTACTAGCCTCTTGCCACTGATAGGAGCATATTTATGCGACTTAGTTAGCTTGTTTTCTTGCATTTTCATAGCTAGTTTCTACTTATTATAGTGTTTTAAGTTATTTTCGTGTGTTTGTAGGTCCAAATGACAAAGTTGGCAAGAATGTGCATTTTGGAGCATTTTAGAGCAGTTTTTGGCTGAAATGGATAGCTTACATATGGAGCACAAGGAATGGACGAATTTGAAGTTCAAGAGAGGCTAGGAATATGCTAAAGAGTTGAACAAATTAATTCAAGACATTGAAGATAAGGAATCAGCTCAAAAGAAGGAGATATTATCCAAACTGCCTTATCTTATCCAAAACCTTATCCAACCTTATCTCCTCCAAACTAACCTTATCTTATCTTATCCTATCTTAATCCTATCCTACCTTAATTCCAGTTGCAAGGGGGACTCCTTATCACATTAGAATACCTAATATCTGATTCTAGAAGCCCTGAAACAATGCAAATAACCTGATCCTTTTTCCCCTAGAAATCTAACGAATTTAATCCCTTTATAGAAGCTTTGTGCTAAATTTTGTGCTGAATTTCCTAGTCCTATTCCTCTAGGATTGTGTACTCTTTCTCCTCCACTACTTTGCGCAAAACCTTAGCCTATAAATACATATTTTCTGCCACAATTCAAACCACCACCCTCTACCATCAGATCACCACACCATCCACCACAAATTCATCCCATTGTGCTGCAACTGTGCAAGGAAGGAGAAGAATGAGCCACTTGGAGCCATGCTTGCCATTTAAGACGTTGGATTGTTGGAGCGCCCTTAGGTGTTTTCTATCTTTTATTTTCAATGTCTAATTTAAGTTATCTTTGTTTAATTGCGAGCATGAGGAACTAATTTCTTTTTAGTTAGAGGTGAATTCGAAGCCATGATTATATGCTTTATATGAATTGATTACATCAATTATTGTTTCTTGAGTCTTGAATGTGATTTGCTTATCTGAGCTATTAAACTTGTTTATGTATGTTGATTGAGGATGCATACTTAGTTTGCATGCATAAACTTGATGCTAGAGTATAAAGGAGTTTCACCTAATCATTATGAACTTATATTCACAAGTAGTGGAAGTCACTAGTCATGATTGTGTTAAGTAAATCCTTGGCAGGAGTATCATGCTTTTCATAGTTACGAATGTCTTGTCAATGCTTATGGTTTTCAAGGAACTTAATGACCTTTGATATGTCTCTCTCTCATGCTTTTCATTGTTAGGGAACTTGATAAAGATAATTTGGTTGTGATGCATATCCCGTCCAATTCAATGATTTAAGGAAAATCTGATGGTTAATTTGTACTGTCACGGTTAACTTGGGGTGTTGTCATTCATAGTCTAAGGGAACAATACTGGAAATTGGTTTGTATGCATATATCATGTGTGGAGAAGGATCCTCTAACTAGCCTTTCACCCTTTTCAATTCACCAAATTCGTTTTCTTAAAGTGTTTTATGCAAAGTTTCTGTTTTAAGTTTTAAATTCGTCAAAAACAATCCCCCATTCATTAAGTCTTATTAGTTGAGTCATAATCTATTTTCTTTTAGTCTTTTGAGTCTTACTAGTCTTAAATTCGTCCAAATAGTCCCTAGACTCTGTTTTAAGTCTTTTTAACTTAGTTTTGCTGTTTTGAGTAGTTTGAGTCAGTTTTAAGTCTTAAGTGTTAGTTTTGCTTTTTCTTTAGTCTAGTTGAGTGTTTCTATGTCTAGTTTGGTATTTTTGAGTCATATTTGTGTAGATTAGCAGCCCTAGTTAATCCCCGGTCTAGAACGATCCCTACTTACATCTTTGCTACAATTGTCAACAATAGAGTTTAATTTGTGTGTCAAGTAATTTTCACATCAAATTTTGGCGCCGTTGTCGGGGATTAACAAAATTGCTAATCTCCCTTTGTTTATGTTCGTGTCTTTTACTTTTGATATTTGATTTAGTTTTATTTCATTGATTTCAGGTACTAGAGAAGTAAGACATGGCAATTGCTAATCTTCAAGCTCAAATAACGAATCTTACTTCTCAGTTAACGCAATATATCAAAAGGACCACAACGCAAAGTGTCCCTACATTTGGTGCGTCTTATAGGCAAGAATATCAAGCAAATCAACATCCACAAAGAGGTTGGGAGAATGTCAATACATGGGGTTATCAAGATCATAATCAATCAAGGAACAATTTGTTTTCCAACATGTACAATTCAAATTGGAGTGATCATTCAAACTCTATGTGGTGGGAATCTCAACAAGTTCAACACGAAGGATATTGGCAGCCATATGAGGAGTTTTATTCAAGACCTGCTCAGCCACCATAACCTCATATACAATATGCCCAACCAAACTCAGGTTCGTCAATAGATTGTGATCAAATTCTTGATGAATTAATTTCTTTGGCGCAAGGCTCACAAAATCAAGCCAATGAGGCTTAACAAGGAGAATATTGGCAGCCATATGAGGAGTTCTATACAACGCCTATGCAGCCATCACAGCCTGCCCCGCAACAATTCCAATCGAATTCAGGTTCCTCAATAGATTGTGCCCAAATTCTTGATGCATTAACTTCTTTGACGCAAGAATCACAAAATCAAGCCCAAGTGATGAGCAAATTGAAGAATTAAATGCGAGAGATCGTGGAATTCATGGGGCAAATGCAAGAATAAAGTGAACTATCTGACTTAACTGTTGAAATTGTTGAAGCTATCACCTTGGAAAGTGGCATGGAGGTTGGAGATGAACCCAAGACGTCCAAACCAAGCCAAAACATGGATGAACAGCTGCTACTCGAAGAAGAGGAGGATAACAAGGCCACGGCAAGGGAAGAACCACCCTTGCCGCAGCCCCAAATGCCCTCTATGTCGTCCACTACAACCAAGGTAAGCCCAAATTCAATTCGTCCTAACCCCGTTCCACCAAATGTCCTTATTCCTTACAAGATCATGCAATCCAAGGAAGAAGAGGGTAAGAAAGGCATATTCGAAACCTTTCCAAAGAATCAAGAGCAAGAAGTGGATGGGGAATGTCTAGAATTCATCAAAGATGATATACTTGAGACAGCAATTCCCAAAGAAGTTGGATTTTATGACACGAGACAAGTCATAACTCTTAAAATACCAAATCTGGCTGAATTTTCTAGTCCTACAACTTTCGAATGGGTGTTTATTCTTGAGTTCATGTTAGAGCACACAGGCAAGCCATCTCCTCGAATTTCAATTTTGTTTTATACTAATATGTTGTTAATGATTCAGGCACTCACTCTAGAATTTAAACCATTACCGGATCATTTCAAGTATCATCTCCCATTCAAAGATCAATTCCATGCCATGAGCCCTAATGAAGATTAAAAGGAGGTATCATCCGGCTTGAAGACGTTAAAGCAAGCGCTTCTTGGGAGGCAACCCATGCAAATAAAGAAGAACTAGGAAGCTCTGGCATCATAACCAGATTTGCGTTCTTAAACTCTACTCTTTCTTGCTTTTACTTTGCCATGTTTGTCATGTTTGTTTGTTGTGTGGTTTGCTTGCTTTTGTGTGAGTCTATGTTTGAAACATTGAGGACAATGTTTGGTTTAAGTGTGGGGGGGGGGGGTAAACAAGTGTTTTTCTTGAAAAGTCATGGGTTTTTATCATCTATCCCCTCTAGAGTTGTTTTTCATTGTTTTGAAGTGTTTTTAGTGTGTTTTGAAGTGTTTTAGTGTGTCTTTAGCAGAAAATACAAAAATTTGAAAGAAAAAAAAAACATTTTGAAAAAATAAAAAAGAGTCGTTTTAGAGTCGTTTATGTGTGTTTGTGTCTTAAGGTACCTTCCAACACAATGATGAGGATTTGGTTTTTAATTGCATGACTGTTAAAGAAAGTTACAAACATGGATGAAAGTTTGATATGCTCTTTGGTTAATGCTTGGTTGTAGTTGTCATTAATGAATTCACATGTAATCACAAAGGAAAAAAAAATCAGTTTTTGTAACATGCTTGAAGGAAGGAACTCAAATTAACGCTACAACCCTAAGAGACTTGAGCCTAAACGTTATTTGGAGAGTTATTAATATGTGATTTCTTGTTTTCTAAAGTCATTGCATGATCTCATTGTTCTTTGCTTGGTTGCTACTTAGAATGCGTTTTATCACTTTAGTTCCAAATATTAGAACTCATGCCCGTTTCATTCAAAGCTTAAAAATTGAGTGCATAACATATAACAAGATGAAATTGTTTAGTAGTTACCACCAGAGCCAAAAAGCCTTCATCCCATGCATTTGTTTTGTAGGTTTAACCCCTTTGAGCCTTATTGAGCCTATTTTCTTTGTTAACCACATTATCCCTACCTAGCCTAGAATAGGACTATCCATACCCTTGTTCTTGAAGTATAGTGGAGCATGACTTAGAGGGAATTCCTTTTGATCAAACATATTACAAAAATCAAGTGTGGGGGAAGGTTATGTACATGAGTAGAAAGAAAAAAAAAGAAAAAAAAACATGAAAAAGAAGAAAAAGTGGAAAAAGAAAGAAAAAAGTTGTGAAAAAAGTGAGAAAGAGCTCACAAGTATTGGTTGTTGAAGAAATGGTCCAAAAAGTTTGAATATGACCCTAAGTGTTTGAATATGACCCTAAGTATGTACGAAATCCCTTTAGTGTTTCAAGTTATTTGCTGCATTCAAAAGTGAATTCTAAGTTGATTTCATTACTTTGCTTACAATTGCTTTAAGAACCTTTGTTTATCCTTAACCTTTCATTGTTAGCCAATACCCTTAGCACTGTTACAACCCTTAGACTTTAATCTTGGTTCTTGTGTGTTTCAATATGTGGAGTTTGGGATTGGTATGAGTATATGGTATCCCTGGTTCTCGCGTCTAAGTAGTGGCATTACATTCATGAGATCATATATATACATGTATTAATAATTCCAGAAAGTGCCTTCTTTGATTATAACATATGTGAGTGCTAGTCTACAAGTTTACATCAATCTTCTCACATAAACCTAGTATAAGGAGTGTAGTCAGAAAAACTGTGTGAAAATAAAGAGTATATCCGGTGAGGAATTGTGGGAATTCTCTAAGGCATGTTACTACATTCAAAACATTGTTTTAATTGACATTGTTTTAATTGATTAAATGCGAGCTAGTGAGTAGTCATTGCGATTAAGTATGCGCTCAAGGGTAAGGAACTAAAATCTGTGGGAGTAGTAATTTTTAACATGTCATGTTTCATTGGAAATCTCTGAGGTGAATGTTGGAAGGTCTAGGTTATGTTTTGTTTTGTTTTGCTTGAAAACTAGCAAAAGCTAAGTGTGGGGAAATTTGATAGGACCATATTTATGCGACTTAGTTAGCTTGTTTTCTTGCATTTTCATAGCTAGTTTCTACTTATTATAGTGTTTTAAGTTATTTTCGTGTGTTTGTAGGTCCAAATGACAAAGTTGGCAAGAAAGTGCATTTTGGAGCATTTTAGAGCATTTTAGAGCAGTTTTGGACTAGAATGGATAGCTTACATATGGAGCACAAGGAATGGATGGATTTGAAGTTCAAGAGAGGCTAGGAATGTGCTAAAGAGTTGAACAAATTAATTCAAGACATTGAAGATAAGGAATCAGCTCAAAAGAAGGAGATATTATCCAAACTGCCTTTGTTGTGAGTGTTTATGGGGTCCACTATCTCTTTTGTGCTTAGTTGTTTTGGGCCTCTTTGTTTGTTATGTTTATTTATTGGTAATACAGGCCCTTTATGCAAAGGGATCCCCATTTTTTGAAAAAAAATGGGGATTAGGTGTGGGGCTCACTTCATATCGAACTTCAACGATCCGAGCCGTCTATTTTGTAAGTCTCGATTCATAGATCATTCTTGCAAAAATTCAATTTAATCCGAAACCATTTGCCTATTTAATTATCAAGATAAAATTTCATTGTTTCTTATATAACAAAGTATTCGTTCATTTCTTTGAACCCAATTAGATGTCTTAAACATTTCCGATTTGGCTAATATTTTGTAAAGATAATCTATGAGGTGCAACTTGAAAAATAGACGGTTCGGATCGTTAAAGTTCGATGTAATATGGACCCCGCAACTAATCCCCATTTTTATAAAAAAATGGGGATCCCTTTCCTTAAAGATTTCCATTGGTAATATATTTACCCTTTCACCAAAAACAAAAAGAGTCGTGGATTGAATATATTTTTAAAAAATGACTTAATTAACATTTTTCTATAGTATTAATTTTGAATGAAAATCTAGTCAAATGTTGTTAGATTAGGAGCAACACTATTTCTCTTCTTTTTTTCTTGAATAAAAGCAATGCTATTTTGATTGGAATAAATATGTGTCTTTTTATTATTTACTAGCCTCTTGCCACACACATACATGTGTCATGTGTGGCAATTGGCCTTTTTATATTAGATTATATCTTTTAAATAACTATTTTATTTTTATTAAAAAACTATTAAAAATTTGAAGCAAAATCATGAAACTTCCCGCTAATATAGGAGTTTTTTTTTTTTTTTTGGAAATTCATTCAAAATTAAAATGTGGTGAATTACTTTAAATCATTTTGGTTCAATGTAATTTTTTAAATTCTTTCAGGACAATTTTTGGTCTTTTGAATGTTTCACTTTTTTATCATTCTCACTTTATATATTAGATATAGATATAGATATTTGTGTGAGTATAAACACATATGGTATACGTATCATTCTCTCCCTTATTTTTGTGATTCAAATTCTTCCCAATTTGTGGTATTCATTTGGATATTTTCATGAATTTTTATTCATAAAAACACTTAATTGTTTGTTAACTTTTTTTAAAAGGTACAATTTTGTCACTGTATCTAAAACTAGTGACCACAGTTTTTAGAACTAGTGTCACTCTCTAAAATGGTGACTACTAAAAATATTGTCACTGTTCCTAGAAATTTATTATTTGAAAACAAATAATATTTATTATTAATAAAATTTTATTAAGTGTGTTAAAAATTTGTTAATAATAAGGTTGTTGAATTTTGGTCTATGATGAATAATTCATATCATTATGTCTTAAAAAATATGACTAATTTTTAAATATCACAAAAAAAAATGAAAGAGGGGAGGAAGGAGTGACATATGAGAGAGAGAGAGAGAGAGAGAGAGAGAGATGATGGTAAAGGGTGAAAGAGGAGAGAGAGATGATAGTGATTGGTGAAGAGAGAGGGGCAACAGTGAGGGGATAAATTTTTCATTGTGCTCAGAACACGGGTGGTACACGTGTTATTATATAAGTGATGAAAATTTTATTTTTTAAATTGTTAATTTTTTTTAGTACAATAATTTACACTAAAGGGAGAAGGAGTTCAATTAGGCTACATAATGGATAACCTAATTTGATATCGAATTCGTCATCCACTAGATTCGAACTTATGACTTAACTTACAAGTGAAGATGAATTTCATCATACCGTAATATGGAGTGGCTTAAATTGTTAATTTTTTAACACAAGTATCTTTCCACTTGTATGGATGTATCACCTTGTGTTCACACTGAAATATCTCTCCGGTGAGGGAGTGTGGAAGAGAGGAAGGTGGAGCTTTTCAGGTTGTTTTAATTTTTTTATAATATTAAATTTTTGTCTTTGTCACTAAAATTCAAATGCTTTTTATTAAATAGTCTTTAAATTGTTTTTTTGTTAACAAAAAGTTTAGAGAAGCCAACTACTTTTGAAATATGGGAACTTTAACGAAAAGCACCCGGTACTGTTCACTTTAACGAAAAACCACATTTTTACACTACAAAGTCAATCCTGGTACTATTCACTTTACCCTTTATTTTGTCCTTATCATTAAAATTCAAAGTTTTCAAGTCATTTTCATTAGTTTTCCTTTGAAATATTCCACGCATAGGAGGTTTTATATATATATTTTTATTATTTTTTTTTTTTTTTTTGTAATGGGTTTAAGATTTAGTAAAACATCAAGGTAGAGGTTTGATTTTCGATTATGACTGATTTATTTCCTATTGTGGGCATGGATGAAGCTACACTAGAGCAAATAGTAGAGGTGGGCACGGTTTGGTTTGGTGCAGTTTGGGTGAAACCGAAACTTTTTTTTTTTTTATAGTGCGGTTTGGTGTGATTTTGAAGCTCAAACAAAATAACCACTTGGTTGTGATTCAGTTCGATTTCAAACAGTTTTGGTTTCGGTTATAAACAATTTGCTAACTAAATGTTTAAAAAACTACTCATAATCACCATACTAAAATATTTATATTTTGTGCACAAGTCTAAATTAGTAATCAAATATTTGTGGGCTTAAAAGTAATCCCGATTTCAAAGGCATACACATTTTCTTGGTTTTTTTGTTCAATCCATTAGTACATAATAGCTGCTTAGGCCATATCCAACTGATCCAGTCATAGGGCTATAGGGCTAAAAATAACCTGAAATGACACGAAAATCGTCTCCAACCGATGGCTAGGCCAAAGGGCTCATGGTCCCCACCGGGCCAAAAATACCAAATCAGGGCAATTGGCTGGCCCAAATGAGCCAGCTAGCCATCCCTAGGGCAGCACAAAGTTTGAATTACAATGGCTACCTGGCGTCTGCATGACATCATGCAAACGAGATCATGTAGACGCCAGGTAGCCGTTGGATTTGATTTTTTTTTTCGGGACAATTTTTTCAAAAAATTTAAAAAAAAATTGTAAATTTTTTCCTATAACTACCTAAGCTATTAAACAATATTAAACAATATTAAACAAAATTTTTTCCTATAACTACCTAAGCTATTAAACAATATTAAACAACATTAAACAACATTAAATAACATTAAACTTAAACAACATTAAACAACTTGAAATCCATGTCGAAAAATTATTGAGAATACATACCGACAAGAAATCTAGAGATTTACTCACTTTAGCAACATGTGTCACTCGAAATCCTATCCGAAAAATTATTGAGATTACATCTTGAAAAATTATTGAGGTAGTTTAATTTAAGTAACCATAGTAATTCAATTAAAATAATAAATTATGTTTGGCCTATGATCCTTTGGCCCTCTCGGTTGGAGATGGTTTTTTGTCACAGGGCTATATTTGGCCTATAGTCCTTTTGGCCCTCGGTTGGAGATGGTAAGAAACATGGCTTGGCATTGTTCATTAAAATATTAATTTCTTGGAGGGCTATATAGGGCTAAAGGGAGCCCTCTGACCCTCATTTGGTTGGAATATTGTCCACTTTGCGTTGGCCCTTCTATATATATCCCATTTTCAATTACACATTAGTTCTCCCATGTCTCATGTTTCTTCTTAACACCACTCACATTGTCTTTGAACTTTTTTTCTCCAAACTTTTCAAGACATACACGGTTCAATTTTCCTGTGTTTATATGCTGCAAGTGCAAGACTTCTAAGATTTCAGTCCTTCAAACAAATAGGACCAACTAACTAATCAGAACCAACACCAAATATTGGTATGAAATTAAAAATAAGAACCAAATAACTAATTAGAACCTAAACCTAATATTGATATTAAATTAAATATTTAATTTTTGTGCAGTTTGGTTTCGGTGCGGTTTCAAATGTTCAAAACCGAAACCAAACCACTTTTTCCACATTGCGGTTCGATTTCATTGTTTCAAAAGTGCAAAACCGAACCGTTCGGTGCGGTTTGATTTGATTCATGTTTAGGTTTCGGTTTTCAGTTTCAAGTGCCCACCCCTAGCAAAAAGGGACAAGGATTCTCTCCCATCTTTTTTTCTCTCCCCTTCTCTCTCATCTAGTTTAAACGTTCAGGATTTCATCTTGTGGAGAGAGACAAAAGAAAAAAGTTGAGAGAGAAAGAAGGATAAAAACTACGAGATGAGGGGATGGAGGCGAAGGAAAAAGGGAGGGGAGAGAATCCCCATGCAGCAAAAAGGGGAGGTCGCCCCCCCAGTCGTCAGAAATCCCCATGAAAATCAAGAATTCGCCTCTCCAAACTTGTACTGAAAATGTTCAATAAAATGCTTGAATGAAGACTATTATCGATGGTATTGCACTGTGCGCGCCATACTCATTATTCAGTCCAGTTATTTTAAATCTTTAGGCCACATGTTTGACATAGTTATTCCTCATAAAATTCACTATAAATAAATAGGAGTTTCAAAAAACATTCTTGTTTAGGCCCAAAATAACACTTTGGGCCGAGCCTAGAACTGTTCTTGGTCCAATAAGGAATATCGGGAATATTCTTTACCATAGTCCGAGTCCAGTAGAGTTCGGTTGAGTTCTATCAGAAGATGGTTTTGACTAGATAAGGGTAAAGTGGTTGAATCCTGATGCAATAAGGATTCTTCAAAAGTTGAGGATGCTTCGACTTAGAGAAGATGCCGAGAATCAAGGGATTAAATCTGAGTGATTAAAGAGCTTGGTTCAAAATCCTATGGGAGTTAGGATTGGTCAAAACCTAATTAGATTAGGTCGAGGAATTCTAGTCCGAGTGAAATTTTGTCTCGGCTATTAGGGAAATTACTACTATAAATAGAAAAAGGAGTGCATCATTCAAGCCTCTCCAATTCAACACACAACTGCCCTGTGCAAACTTCTCAAACACATTGCGATTTTTATTTTCTTTTTTCCTGCCAACACATCTTCAATTTGGATAAACAACTATGGAGGCAATCGGCAACATCTTCAGTTTGGATAAACAGCACTGTAGCCGTAAAATCAGCTGATCAAGAAACACCTTTAGTTTGGATAGACAGCACTTCTTCGAGACCGACTGGTTATTTATCCAAGTCTTGGTCAGCAAGGATTTTCGAGTCTTTGTTGGAAGAGGTTATCTCATTAGCCTTCTTGACGAAGTGAGGTATTACCATGTTACTACATTCGACACATTGAAAGCCGAATTTGATATTGAACTTCGCAGAACTAGCAACCTTGTCTTCATGCTCTAGAACCCGAAGGCCGAGACATGTTCTTTCCTCAGCCCCAGTCTCGAGATCAAGAAGTCAGCAGCGTGTCCAACACCACATCAACATATTTTACTCCTTGACCAAACTCGGTCAATGAGTTTGCACGCCCCGCATTCAACCAAATGACGTAGTTAGCTTATTAATTACTCAATCTGCGTGCCACGTGGGCTAAGTAGTTTTTAGGGTCAACAATTCTGTAAAGTACTACAAGCTCATAATCACTTGAACTTTCATCCATACTATCATAGTCATCAAAATATTAAGGAAAGTCTAATCAATTTTTATATATTATATGTTAGAACATTGCGTCTTTTAAAACTTTGCTCATTATACAATCACCTAATGAAACTATACTACAAGTTAGTTTGCAATTTTGTTTACAAATTTAGTCTCCCTATCATTACCTCTAACCGGAATATTCAAATGAGGATTTGGACTACTCGAAATATTCAAAGGAGGATTTGGACTAGTTGGAATATTTGAAGGATGTTATCAGCACCATTTCTTGTAGGGATAATGCTAGGAAGACTAAATTTGTAGACAAATTTGAAAACTGAATGATATGTCACCAATAGGAAATGAGCACGTTTATTAACGATTAAGTTATTCAATCATCAACTTCCATGTAATTTAGTTTACAAATTTTATCTATAAAGTTAGTCTCTTTAACATTACTCTTGCGGTTAGTAAAAATCCTTATTGGAATATTCTTGATAGTTTTCAATAAAGTGAAATCACTTAGTTGAATGAAATATTGTCTAATCTTCTTGCGTACCATGACTTTGACCTTCAATGATTGTCTATATTTTTCTAGGATATTTTACCCTCTTAAATTCTGCCTCTATCTCTCTGACAATTCTGGACATCGCGACTAATTGTGGGGCTACGGTTTCTCCCTCTCCAAGAAGGACTCCTAATTCTACTTTGATTTCCTTTGTGGATTAGGAGTTCTTCTTTGTATGTACGTAGTTGCAGTATATATATATATATATATATATATATATATATATATATATATATATATATATATTTCTGCAGGGGAAGAATGACAGGAAACAACAGTAGCCAGAGAAAGCTTCCGGCCACTCTTCCACCTCCACCACCAGGAAAAAAGAAATCTATTTTAGGAATATCGGAACAGACATCATTAATAAGTTTCTTTTCAAAATTATTAATGGTTTCTAACAAAGACTTATTTGTTAGTTGTTCTTCAATTCTTTTCTGGGGTTTGTTTTCTGTCAATAAGGTTAGGGATGCTGAAGAGGTATTCCATTGGATTTTTCTTGACATAGGGGGATGTTTTAACAAAGTTAGGTGTTCTGGGTGTTGAAGGTGATGGCATTGAAGAATATGGATCATATGGGCTGGGTAAAGCCTTTTGGTAATTTGGTCGGATATGTCCTACAGTGGATCCTAAGGGAGTAAATCTGTTGGTGATGGCTAAGGCCGATGAGGAATCGGGAATACATTCCCTTTTTACTGGTGGTGGAGGTGGAAGAGTGGCTGGAAGCCTTCTCTGGCTACTGTTGTTTCCTGTCATTCTTCCCCTGCAGATATTCTCTTGTTAAAAAATCTGGAATGCAAATGTGGCTACCCTTAATGTATTCAATATCAAAATAAAAAATGCTTAATATGGCTTGCTACCATGCAAAAATTTGTTTTGATGCAATATTTTAAACATCTTTTTGTAAAGGAAACTTTAACGAAAAGCTCCCGGTACTGTTCACTTTAACGAAAAACCACATTATTACATTAAAAAGTCAATCCTGGTACTATTCACCTTACCCTTTATTTTATCCTTATCATTAAAACTTACAGTTTTCAAACCATTTTCATTAGTTTTCCTTTTTGTAAAACATGTTTTGCAGATTTGCAATCGACTCGGACTAAAAAAAAATTATTTAATAAATCATCTTGAAATTTGCTAATGCATAATACAATAGATAATATCTCTTTTTAATAGTACTATAATTACTTTGTGCAGGATAAGTAAACAAAGATAAATCTATTGCTAAGTATGAATTAGGAACGTTCTGTGAACAATATGGACTACCTCCAGACTACAGTCATTATGGTGATTGGGTGTGCAGATATCACACCAGATGTTATAAGCAGATATGAAAAAGATTTTCAGCCAAAGTCGTTAATTAGGGAAACGCCCCTAGTTAACTTTCCATAATCTTCTTCAACGGCAGTGGCTTTAAAATCCATTTCCACAAGTAAAAAAATTGACCAAATGTTATTAGAACTAAAAAAAAGGGAAAAAACAGTTCATTCATAAATCACCCTGATGAATCTCAATAAAAAATATCTCCTACATCCTCTGAATCAGAAACTGATTCAGATTCCATAAGAAAAGTGGAACAAGCTTTTCAAAATCTTGAAATCAAAAGGTTGCCAACAAACATGTTAATCCAACATCTCTAACAAAAAACTGGTATCTCAGACCTACTCCTTCTGATATTCAGTTTGAAGAAAGGAATATCCACAATCAATTCTTTGTCTCTTCTGATAAACTCTATGAATGGAATATAGATGGTTTATCAGAACAAGAACTCTTAAACAAACTCCAACATATTTCCATGGTAGCTAATAACTATATCACAAGTCATAATCTTAGCCAAACACAAGTAGTCGACCTTTTGGTCACTGGATTTACTGGAATGCTTCATTCCTGGTGGGAGAAACATCTCACTGAACAATCCATAAATGAAATAAAACATGCAGTCAAAAGAGATGAAAAAGGAATACCCATCCTCGATGAATAAGCAGGACAAGGCGTCCTTGACGCAGTCAACACATTACTCTTCACTATTATAGAACATTTTATAGGAACACCTAGTAATGTCACCACTATGATTCACGACCAACTAAGTAACTTAAGATGTCGAACCTTAAGTGACTTTAGATGGTATAAAGACGTATTCATGTCTAGAGTCATGCTCAGAGAAGATAGTAATCAACATTTTTGGAAAGAAAAATTTATAAATGGATTACCAAACCTTTTTGCTCATAAAATTAGAAATGTTTTAGTAAATGAAGAAGGTATCATACCATATCATATCCTTACTTATGGAAATATAATTAATATTATCCAGAATGAATGCTTGAAAATGTGTATAGATATGAAATTTTCAAAACCAATTGTCTTTGGTTATTACCTTTAGTTTTTTATCAGACTCGTAGTACTTCTCAATATAATCGAAGAAAAATACTTCAGATTTGTGGGTTTCCATAAAACCTCATTTGTTTTAATCAAAATCATTTCAAACCCAATCATATTAGGTCTCCATTTCATAGCCCTTATATATCCTTTTAAGGTTCATCATAATCGGATTACCACATATGTATATATACATATATATATATATATATATATATATATATGTGTGTGTGTGTGTGTGTGTGTGTGTACGCGAGATGCACGACTCACTCAATTTCATTGAGTTGAGATTCAAACATTATATATGTGCGTGTGTGTGTGTGTGTATATGAGATGCATGACTCACCCAGTTTTATTGAGTTGAGATTCAAACATTATTCTTCTATCTTTCACCACGTACCGAAGATTTTAACCAAAGCCTTTTCTGATCCCTTTAATTTATGTTCTCACCGAAATTTTTCTACTTATTTTTCCGATGGACACTACTTTCACAACTGCTTCTATTGACTCTTGTGTTCTTATTGATGTCTCTCACGGCATCAACGTCAAACTCGACTTCAACAATTACCCTGTTTAAGTTGGTCCAAACTGTTCCCATGCTTAAAGAGTCTGAAACTCATGTCTTTTGTTGATGGTTATTCTCCCTGTCCACCTCAGGTTTCTCTTCGACGATGCCAGAAACGAAACCAACACACCTCAACCCAGATTTTGAAGATTGGGTCCAAAACGACCCAACTTGCTCTCTCCTTGATTAGTGGCTCCTTAAGCCCCTATCCAGTTGGCTTCATTGCTCATCCATACTGCTTTAGAGGGTAGAACAAGCGACCATTTTCTTTTGCAAATGAGAAGGGTGTTTTTTTTTTTTTTTTTTTTTTAACAAATGATATTATTATTATTATTTTTTTAACAAATGATATTATCTAGGGAAGGGGATGAATTAAGCTTCATAATGGGTTAATGATAATCACTGGCGAATGCATCAAGGGTAGACCTGACATTCGTCTCGTGTTTTATGTGTTCTTGTCGTTTTCGTGTCATACCCGATATCTTAACGGGTCGTGTCATGTAATATCTGTTAAAATAAACGGGGTAAAATGATCCATCCCGAATCGACCTGATAATATTAACAGATAATATGACCCGACTCATTACCCGTTAAGGAAAATATATTTTAAACCAATAAATAATCAAATGAAAAACATAAAACTAAATAAGTATATATAGATCATATTGTCACATCCAAAACATAAAAACGCATTTTTCTTTTAAGTATATTTCACTTACCTAAAGTCTTTAATAGTTTTTTAATTAATGTAGAAGTGTAAAAAAATATAGAAAAATATATATAAACGCTCGTAATGACAAACTTTACAACTTTCATGAAGAGCTTAACTTCGAAATTCGCCACTATAATCATATAAATCATAGATCAAAATTTAATCGTTGATTGTTGTTTACATTTACGCTTCATTGTTCTCATCAAATTTTGTTTTTTCAGATTTTGTTTTTTGAAAACTTGATCTATAAGATGCAGGAAGATGAACGGTTTGGATCGTTGATATTATATTCAGAGTTTTACGGTTAGTGAAAATATTGCTTGATGTTTATAAAGTTTCTACAAACTATATGACATCAACTCATATTTCAGTTAACCGTAAATATCAAAACGTGATATCAAAGATCTGAACTGTTCATCTTCTTATGTTTGCCAGATGATCATGTTTTAAAAAAAGAAAATTTTAAAAATGAAATTTAGTAAGAAGAATAAAGCGTAAATGGCAATCGACGGTTAAATATAAATTTAAGGTTTATGAATTATAGTGTTGGATTTCGAAGCTGACCCCTTCATGAAAGTTGTAAAGTTTGTCACTATGAGTGATTGTATATTTTTTTTTATACATTTTTTACACTTCTACAATAATTATTATTAATTTTATTAATTTTTCCCTCAAAAAAAAAAATTATTCGTGAAGGTTTGGAGGATTTTAAAAATCTAAACGATAATGTAAGTGTAACCATTATCTACTCATGGAGGAATAATGATGAATCACGAGTGTTTATATATTCTTTCACATTTTTCATACTTGTATGTATGTCTTTTTAGTTCTTACCGATACAAATACTATATTAGTTTATTTTAATTTTGGACAACAACATGTTAAGTAAAATTTATCCTAGTAATGATAATAAGGAACTCTCATAATAAAAATAAATAATGACTAAATTTTTTTTTTAAAAAAACTTATATAGAATAATAATACAAAACTATATATTTAATATAGAATATATTGTATATATTAATATGTTTATTGTATTTTATAATAAATCTTTTAGTAATTAAACTTTAAAATTATCAAAATAAATTTTTTCTTAACGGGTCGAAACGGGTTACCCATGTGTTACTCGTGTGTATACCCGTTAATAACGGGTTCTTAACGGGTCACCTGATAATGACCCGATAAGTTATCGTGTTGACCCGAAACTCGTTATTTTCGTGTTGTGTCAGAAACTGCCGGGTCTAATCAAGGGACAGGGGGGACAGCTGACCTCCCAAACTTCAGTAAATATCCAAGGATAACTTGAGTGCTGATCCTTCAAACTTCGGTAAATGTCCATGGATGACTTAGGTGTTGCCCCTTTAAAGGTTGGAGTTGCCCTTAATATATGCCCTTCAACTGCTTGATAAAATGCATTAGAGAGGTATTGCCCCTTTACAGTCTAGTCCTAAAATTATTTACCTCTGGCTTGTTTGTTGGTTGTGATTACAATTGTAGGCAGAAAAAAAAGAACCAAGTAAAAAAGTATCCAAAAATGCAAAGTAAATGAAATGGTGATATCAGAGAATAACAAAGCATCATCATTCTTGGAAAAACATATTAATGGGATGCAATGATATCAAACATTGTTAGTGTGTTCAAGATAAGTGTGTTTCTTTGTTAAGTATTCATATGGGAGCAGCCTTGGAACATGTTAGTTATCCACGCAAATGAGGCATTAACAGTTGTGCAGTATGCCTTTCCAAATGAATTCAGACCTTCCAAGACTCGATGAAATGACGATATGCATGTTATTTCTGTTAAAAAAAAAATTGCGCGTTGCGCGGGCTATTCTTACTGACCCCTCTAATATTATTTCCTGGATCCGCCACTGATGATACTATGGTTCAAATTCACATTTATTGGGAATCAAACCTAAGATCTCTTACTTACAAGTGAAGAGTAATACCACTATACTGTATTATTAAATGGTGAGAGTGGTGTTTTTCTAAATGAGAAGGGTGTTTTTTTTTAAACAAATGATATTATCTAGGGAAGGGGATGAATTAAGCTTCATAATGGGTTAATGATAATCATTGGGGGATGCATCAAAGGACAGGGGGTCAACTGACCTCCTAAACTTCAGTAAATATCCAAGGATAACTTGAGTGCTGATCGTTCGAACTCCGGTAAATGTCCATGGATGACTTAGGTGCTGCCCCTTTAAAGGTTGGAGTTGCCCTTAATATATGCCCTTCAACTGCTTGATAAAATGCATTAGAAAGGTATTGCCCCTTTACAGTCTAGTCCTAAAATTATTTACCTCTGGCTTGTTTGTTGGTTGTGATTACAATTGTAGGCAGAAAAAAAGAACCAAGTAAAAAAGTGTCCAAAAATGCAAAGTAAATGAAATGGTGATCTCAGAGAATAACAAAGCATCATCATTCTTGAACAAACATATTAATGGGATGCAATGATATCAAACATTATTAGTGTGTTCAAGATAAGTGTGTTTCTTTGTTAAGTATTCATATGGGAGCAGCCTTGGACCATGTTAATGAGGCATTAATAGATGTGCAGTATGCCTTTCCAAATGAATTCAGGCCTTCCAAGACTCGATGAAATGACGATATGCATGCTATTTCTGTTAAAAAAAAAATTGCGCGTTGCGCGCGCTATTCTTACTGATTCCCCTAATATTATTTCCTGGATCCGCCACTGATGATAATATGGTTCAAATTCACATTTGTTGGGAATCGAACCTAAAATCTCTCACTTACAAGTAAAGAGTAATACCACTACATTGTAATATTAAATGGTGAGAGTGGTGTTTTTCTAAAAGTGATTAAATTGTTGGATGTCAATAGTAATTTCACTTTTTTGGGGCAACAATAGTATTTCCACTTTCAATGTGATTCTTTTTTCATGATTAATCACAAGTTTGCCCCCTTTATTTTTGGACCACGTGTGTTATTAAACAAGTCCGCTTCCGTTCCAATTTGTTGAAGCACCAACCAAAGTCCCCACAAAATGCTCTCTCACATCCCCCATTAGTCTTCCCCCTCTCATGCCCTAATCCTAATGCTATTTACCACCACCTCTTGTCCCCCCCACCTCCCTCCCCCTCACGCTCCCCCACCGCCCCAAAAACCCACAAAGGCCGCAACCCAAAAGCCCACTATACAAGAATGTCCACCCACCCAGCTCCCCCACCCCACCCACCGTCACACAAACACCACCACTATTTTCCCATTTACAAATATCAAATGATGACGATGATCGAAGAATGGACAAGATAATGGGCAAAGTCAGACAGACAGGAGGTGGACCTGCCCCCACCTTCCCCCCTCTCTCTATTGGGTGGTGCGCGTAGGTTAACTTAACCCAACCCCCACCCTAGCCCCCCCCGGCGCACGTTAGCCACCTCACCCCACACCTAAGCGGTGGCCTCATCCACCGCTCATCTCACACGCCCACCTTTAGATCTCAAAATCAGCCGCACACCCCTCCACCCACCCCCTACCCACCCTCTTTAACACCCTACCCACAACCACAATCATGCTATCATACACCACTTTCTCCTCCTCCTCCTCCCCCTTCCCTTTTCCTCCTTCCCCTCCTCCCTCCCTAGAAAACCCATCCTCCACCGCATACCCTGCAACCCAGCATGGCTTCTCCTCCGTCCTCCCCCCAAGACGACTCCATCATCCCTCTCCAATCGGAACCACCGCAGGGCGTGCCTCTCGCTCTCCCGGCCCCACCGCTATCCCAATCTCAGCAAACCCAGCCGAACCCAACCCCGCCTTCCTCCCGCCGCCTCCCTCCTCCCTGCTGGTCCCACGATGAGACCGTCGCCCTCATCGACTCCTACCGCGAAAAGTGGTACTCCCTCCGCCGCGGAAACCTCAAGGCCACCCACTGGCAAGACGTGGCCGACGCCATCGCTCGGATATGCCCGGCTGCTTCTCCGGCGAAGACTGCCGTCCAGTGCCGTCACAAGATGGAGAAGCTCCGGAAGCGGTACCGGACTGAGATCCAGCGAGCCAGGTCGATGCCGTTGTCCAGATTCACGTCGTCGTGGGTCCACTTCAAGCGGATGGACGCCATGGAGAAGGGGCCGGCAGCTGGGAAGAGGGAAAACTCGGAAAGTCCCGGCGAAGAGGAAGACAACGAGGAGAACGAAGAGGAGGAGGATCCGGATCAGGAGCTCTACGAGGAGCTGAGATACGGGTCGAATATGAAGAGTATGAGTAAGTTGTATAGGAATGGAGCTGGGGTTGGGGGTGGAAGTGGAGGAAGTGGTGGCGGTGGCGGTCCCGGAAGTGGGTTTAGGATTAGGATTCCAACTGGGGTTAGCATAGCTCAGCCTGGGACCAAGGTTTATCCAAAGATGGATCAGAAATTCGGGATGAATTCGAATCCTGGGTCGAATCCTGGGTCGGGTTATGGTAGCGCAAAGGTGATGAGAGAGAGTGGGAATTCGGGGAGGCCAGGATTGGGGAAGAGAGAGAGAGATGGGAGGGAGAGGGAGAGAGACCCCGTGGCGGAGATGGTGTCGGCGATTAAGCTTTTGGGAGATGGGTTTGTGAGAATGGAGCAGATGAAGATGGAGATGGCGAGGGAGATTGAGACGATGCGGATGGACATGGAGATGAAGCGGACGGAGATGATTTTGGAGTCCCAGCAAAGAATTGTGGAGGCCTTTGCGAAGGCGGTTTCGGAGAAGAAGAAGAAGGCGGCCAAGAGAATGCCATCCCCGGAGGCTTAGATGGTGGGTGGGGTTGCATTGGATGATAGCTGCGGGTGCTTTTGGATCTCAGAGGCGCTAAGTTATGTGAGTTTAATTAGTCGTAAGTTCGTGTTTAACTCTCGCTTTCGAGCCACTTTTTACAATTTTCTTTTGTTCTTAAAGTGTTGAGGGAATGTGGAACTTGATCACGTTAGCTTGGTTCGAGTCCTTTGAGACGATTGTAGCTCTATCTTTGTAGCTTGTAATCTCGTGTAGTGGAAACTATGTAGATTAATTGTTCTCACTCGCTCTCTTTCGGTGGATTGCATAGCAACTTTAGCCATATGTTTCTTGTTTTGCAGTAAATGGTAACAATTCTTACTTTTTCGAGAATGGATTTGGAAGAAGATTATTGTTGTTGTGTGTATTCGGGTTTGTTTTGGTGTTTGATGCAGCTTTTCAAATAAAGCTTTTAAGTCGGACAAGGGTGAGTTTTTTGACGGAAAAATGTTTTCTCACATGCATTGTATGATTGACAGACTTGCTGCTTATGGTGCGCCGGAGTGGATCTGGAAACTGAGTAGCGTTCTTACCTACTTGGTATGGTAACATAAGATGCTTATATATGTGTGACTGTCTGCATTGTTGTTTGCTTGGTAGAGTATCAGTATCAGTATCAGTATCAGTATCACAGTGTTGGTATCAATCTCCATGTTTAGGCTATCAAATATCAATCACTTGTACGGTGTCAGCTGCTTTCTCTCTTTGTCCATTTTATTGGATGATGCAAAAGAAACAATGGAAGCGATGTAAGACCGACAGAAAATCATCAGCTTTCTGTTCTCGCTTGGACTATCATTTGGTGGTTTGCGTTTGATTTTTCCGGTTCACATGCGCTAACTAAATTGCTTAGCACTCATTAGTTTCAAGAACAAAATGAGATCCAAGAAGGATATCGAAAAGGCTCAAACGAGGACTGCAGAATGCACGATAGATTAGCGAACACGCTTACGTGAAAAAATGTTGTTCGGCCTGAGGAGGGCCCTTAATTGCAAATTTTCCTTGATGCATAATTCCGACATAACTGTTATGCTTAAATTTATTGGATCAATTTCTGGGTGTTCTTCGTTTATCTACGCATTTAATAGGCAACAAATCCACCTAGCAAGGACGAACAACTATAGAACTGGATTTTCTTGCCAACTTACACAGCAGGCAAGAGATTCCAGGTCAACCTCCTTTCAAATTTCGTGCCCCAAATTCTCAAACACCGGAATGATGTAACTGCGGTCTGGACAAGACTCGTGCACAATCCGTTCAAGTATGCCTGTTTATCGTTCCAAGAGACGGTACGTTTCACCGGGAGGACCTGCACTAGTCCTTTTCTAAGAATCCAACGGATACTCTTGCCTGCTGTGTAAGTTGGCAAGAAAATCCTTTCCTGCACTAGTCCTTTCCTGAACGGATACTCCGACGGATGCGACATAGGGTTTTGGCTCAGGAAAAATGATTTACACGATTCTTCTTCCGGCCGATGGAAAAATAGCATGGGCATTCGGCTTTAGAGTAAATGGTTTCAACTGAGTTCCGAATTGTTTCCTGTCATTATCTATAGTTTTTATTCTTCCAATTCAGTTTAATTGTTTTGTATTTCATTTGAAACGAATTTATGGTTTTCACAGCCGATGCATATAACTAGAATACTTAATACTCGTTTGAAGAAAAAAAAACACATCCAACCATTCTTCCGAGAGAGTTGAACTCAAACTTTTATTGTGTCCTGCACATTTTATACCAAGTACAATACATTGCCAATTAAAAACGAGGACTCTGTCCAGACTTCACCAAACAAACAATAAGGTTGTCGTATTTCACAAGTGAAAGAAACAATTCTAAGTATATATGCACCTGAAATCCAATCCAGCATTCAGTTGCATCCCAATCCCAACAGAACACTGGCATCTATATTGAAAGCATATCAAAACGAAACCTTTCAATTGAAACAGCTTCCAACCAGCAACTAGTCCTTGGATACACTTGAGCAATCAAAACGACTTGATCGAGAGTGATTTGAAAAGAACTAACATGTCAAGTCCTTAAATAAGCCCTATGAGCAATACAAGGACAAGAAGGAATCAGGTACTAGTTAGTTACCTCAAAGATTCAGTAGCTTTTAATCCGCAAGAACTGCTTCCTAATTTCCCAATATGTTTCCTTAAATATCAACAAATATGTCGACGTTGCAAGTTTAACTCACATGGTAACTACAACTTACACACCAGGCCAGAGATTCCAGGTCAAGCTCATTGGACCCCAATCTGGAACAATTCCAAGCAAGCTAAATCTTTCCTTATAGCCTTCAGTTCCGAGTTACCCACTGAGGTGTTTTGAATGATATGGAACTGAAATGATTAAGTGATCTAAATGGCCAAAATGCTTTTATTATTCAAACCTTCCCAAATGATTCAGCATAAAAAATATCCAAAATACCTTATAATCACATTAAGAAAATCCTCATTCTCTCATTATAATCTTATCTATTCAATAGAACAAAGGAAGGATGCACCAGGACTCCAAATTTTCAGTCAGGTGGAGTTCTTCTACAAGATAAGTAGAAGGCACGTCATAAACTAAGCACTTGAATGTCTCATCTTTGAATAACTTGAATTTCCTTGCAGCAAAATATCTACAGCCTGGCACATTTAACCGATCTCTGGTAATCTAAGAAGGCTTGAACCACTACAACCTTATTGTATGCAATGAAGGATCCTCTCACACACATAAGGTTCTTAGGGAAACTCTCTCTGTCCATAACTCTAAGCAACGAAATGGAAAAGCTTCACACAGTCCACATTCTACAGCATCCTCTTCGTCATGTCAGATCTGTTCCTTAGACAAATTCACTTGTAACCATATATTGCTCTCTGTTTTCACCAATGAACTCTTAGAGCAAAAGAAGAGATGATGTGCCTTCGGAAGAAAATATATCTCCAGCGGGAAAATAGTAATAATGACTCATGTGCATCGCTTTCATAATTATGCACACATCAGACTTTATAAAACATAAAAATAAAAAATAAAAAAAATAAAAAATTCCGAATTACCTCAGTAGTATGAGCCAGAAACGCCTGAACCCATATAACTGCTTCCACCCACACAACGGCCAGAGTACATTGATGAGTAAGAGCTACCTCCAACCTACAATAGAGAATCAAGAAATAATGGTACATAAGACAGCTAAACACAACTATTCTTGTCCTTGAACCAAATCAGATTAGGTGCATACATCACTGCCATAGCTTGAAGAGTACATTCCACCACCACCATTGCCACCATAAGAACCTGAAAAAGAAAGTTAAAAACTTCGACCTTTAATTCTATGATATCAACAATAGCACTATAGCTATCAGATAACCGGAGATTGCAAAGCACCTCCTCCATAGTCTATGCCCTGACGACTGCTGTTGCTGTATGGTCCATGAGAATCCTGACTTGTTCTGCTGCTTCCATATCCCATACTAGATCTGCCAAGTCTATCATACACAACAAAGGTACGTTGCATCCACACATGTGATAACAAAAAGTTAAATATGTTACAATTTAAAGAACAAACCTGTCACTATAGCCATCCCCATATTGAGATGAACCGCTTCCGTACTCATAGTCTAACCGTGCCCTGGATTGGTGGATGGCCGCATCAGCATAATGGGGAGGAACATCATCCTAGAACACAAAACATGTGGAAGAAGACTTTAAGCCTATTTCATATCCTACCAGAGAAGACCAAGTGAATTGCATAAATGTCGTCATCAACACTAACCAGTGCAGCGTAGGGACGTTTTGAACCAGAATAGTCATATTCACGTGCACGCCCTTCACGGTAACTTGGAGGAGGAGGGGGAGGATGCCTTTCATATCGCTGTCCGTAACCTTCATCAACATAAGCTCTCCTTCCTGCTGTATGAGAGATACTTCTCGGTGGATCAGAGTAGGCAGGACCACGCGGAGTGTAGTCATCTAGGTACAATTGGTGTCTTTCTTGAACAGCCCTTGATCCATAATCAGAGGCTGCTCTACTCCTTGGAGGAGGAAGGTCCTCGCGCCTACTATATTCCCTCTTGAAGCTACTCTTTGGGTAAGCTGGAACTGTTTAAAAAATGTATAGAAAATATATAATTATTCATGTGATAAAAGTTGCAACACAAACAATTAGCCATTATAAATTAAAATATTGCATACCAGGTGGTCTCCTGTCATAGGACCTAGCTGGAGGAGGCAAAGGCCTGCCTCTTGGTGGATAAGACGACATCATAGGGCGTCTATCTCTTAGCTCAACAGGCCTCTTTACACTGGCTGGTGGAATTCGACTTCCAACTCCCCTTAACCCGCGCGATGCTGGGTGACCCCATGAACCCCTAACAACTCGTCCAACCCCCCTTGAAGATCGATAATCTTCGCGTCCAACATGTCTTCCTTTACCCCTCTAAAGTGGTCTTGATAACCTCGCCCTGACTTTCGCCTAAGAATGACCATAATTATCCATAAATTCATGTCCAACAAATGCCAATACATAAAGGCTTCCATCAGTAATGTCTAATTGAATTAACTGTCATCAGTCAACACACCTTGCTATCTCCTTCACCTAGCTCTGCATTGTTAATGCTTTTAGCACATGTAACTGCAGCCTCATCAGTGTCAAATGTAACAAAACCAAAATCTTTCCTCTTAGCAGAGGGCATGTTACGCGCAAGCTCAATCTTTTCAACATTCCCATATTCCTTAACAAAATCTCGAACATGATCCTCATCCCATGAAGCATGTAGGCCATCCACAAACACAGTTTTCACCTGCATCTCAAGATATTTGATCAGCAGCTCCAACAATCACCTATACTCCTCTAAAACACTATATCAAAGAAACAAACTCACAACCGCTTTCCCATACATGATTAACTTTATTATTGTCAATTGAGGATAAGATTAACAAGATTGCTAGAAAACAAGTAACACAGAAATAAGATAATGTTACCTGAAAAACCAACTCCAAAGAATCTAATCTAACGTTTTATAGAGGCTACGGTAATTTGTCGAACAAAACTAGAAAAATTACTTGTACAAGAAATATCAATGGGCATATTGTAACTCTATCATCTCCCATAACATAAAAATTGATCACACAGACAATTTATCCAGGACTACATAAACTCATGGAAAAAATAGATGTTATGAGTTCATAAACCAACACAAAAGAAATGATTATGAGAAAGATAAACCATCCAGAAATCCTATCGTTCGTATAATACTGCAGAAAATTTAAGTTACCTGTGCCATGATTTCATCACCAGGATCAATGAAGGAATCTGCAAAAGAAACTTTTGCAGGCCTATCAACTCCAAACACAATATCTATTTTCTGAAGTCGCTTAAAAGCATCCATGGCATCTGAACAAGGTGAAATTTCCAAAAAAGCAAAGCCCCGATTCATTCCCTCATTGTTAGTATCTTCAACCACTGTCAAATCCTCAACACTATCTACTCCATAATGTTTCAACTTCTCTCTCAACTGGAACCACAGCCATCAAAAGAAGTTAGAAACTTTTAAGCAACTCCTCATAAGTCAGAGAATTTTGAAATGATGCAAGGCAATATACTTACAGCATTCTTTGTCCATGTCTGCATATGTTACCCAGAAAAAGAGTATCACTGTCTTGACTTGGGAGTAACACCACACTGTTTTCCATTAATCTGGAATTGCAATCATTCAAAGAATTTCAAAATGCGAAGAAACCCGTTTCCACTCAAACTACGAAAGGATCGAAAATTACCACTGGATGTTTAAGCTCTATAACTGCTCATCTTGCTTGTTCCACAGTTGCAAAACGCAAGAATGCAAATCCCTTGTTCTTCTTAGTCTGAGGGTTCATCATCAGCCTGACCTCAGTAACTTCACCAACACCAGCAAAAGCTTTCCTAAGATCAGCCTCACTTGCATCCTTGTCCAGACCACCAACAAATACTTCAAACTCCTTGCACTTCCGTCTCTCCTTTACAAGTTCATGGTGCTCCTCTTCCTCATCAACCATCTCTGCATGCTCATGCCCCTCACCCTCTTCACCCTCGAGTTCTTCGTGAACATCTTCCAACTCCTCCTCAGCCATGTCACCTTCTTCTTCACCTACAATCTCCTCAGGTTCTTCATCTCCTTCATCCCCAACCTCCGGGACATCCCCTTGTTCCATTTCCTTCTCATCATAATCAACCCCACCATCTTCTTCAGGTTCATACTCAGCTTCATTATCCTCTAGCTCTAATCATTCATCTTTTTCATAATCATCTATAGACTCCCTAACCTTATCTTGTTCTGCGATAAAATTCTATATTATGATCAAGCAAAGTTCATAATTTAATAAGGTCCTTGTCCATCTCAGATAAACACGGTATGAAAATTACCATGTTTATATTAACACATAACAGATCCCATAAAAGAAGCATGATCTACATTTAGTTTACAATGCCTGAAGTGTCATTCTATGCTTATTGCTTCCATATGAAGTTTTATTTTCCCAGAATGTGTCCTAATTTTTGGCCTAATTCTTCTTCTGATGATCGATTAAAAATGTCTAAAAGCAAAAATGATCCAAAACAGTCACAATCCACACTTAGAAGGCTTAAACGTCCAGTCTATGCTCATCGCATAAACCGTTGTTTACTAGACAGCCGAGCTAAAAACAAAGTGGAAAGTGTATGACCATGTTTACACTGCTTACACTGTCAACCTTGATCCATATATAAACCAAACTTTTTGATACATATCCAAACTGAATTCTAAGCTCCACCCAAGAATTAATTACTCTTGAAAGAACAAGTTGGCTACTTCTAATAAAAGCCATCTAAGTACATGGAAAAGCAAGCATTAGCAGATTCATAAAAATAAATTCCTCAATGTCTGTGTAGACATTTACGAATGTGTAATTAAAATATTCAAATTCAAACAAAATTTTCCTTTGGAATCTTTCTAAATCATTGCCCTTAGTTGATTTACTCATTCTCTACCATTTTCTGAACAAAAAATTAAGCTTGTTCCAATCAAGTTCTCACCAAATTCAACAATCCGGAAAACAAAATCTCAATCCAAAACCACATTTTATAAACATACATAAAATCATGCAAAAACATAGAGCACGGGAAAATCGAGAGCAAATTACTTAATCCAATCAAGTTCTAACCAAATTCAATAATCCGGAAAACAAAAAACTTACTTTTTAATCCATTCTGCTCTGCTTTCGCTTGGACTTCCATCTCTGAAGGCCCTGGCTGATCAACAACGGAAGCTTTTTCATCAACAACTGATTTCTCCAAGACAACCATCGGATTATACGCCGCAATTGGCTTCTCCTTAATCTCTTCAACATTGAGATCCTCTTTAGTTTCCATCATCGGCACCGCATCCTCGACTTCGGCCTTGGCCGACTCGTCAGGAGCCTCATGCTGGACCTGGTTCTGGGCCTTGTTCGTCCCCCTTGTGACTCTGGTCGTCCTCTTCGCTCCCGCCGCTGCACCTCTCTTCACCGTCCTCTGAGGCATGGTTTTCGCAGTCGAACTGCCCAAAACTCCACAAATTCCCCAAATCAAACCCAAACGAAAAACCCCTTTTCACGAATTGAACAGGGAACGATTCAGAAAACCGTAACTTCACGATCACAGTTGCGGAATAGAAGAAATCAGATTCTATTAGGACACGAACTGAAAGATGAAAATTATCAATGCGTACTATTTATAGAGAGAATAATTGCAACGAAACCCCTAGATTGCAGTTGCGATTCGAACAAAACCCTAGAAACACAGAGTGAGAAGACGAAGACCAAAACAAAACCCTAATTAAAGAAAGGTGGAGATAGATTTGGAACCTTGCGGGTTAAGGTCGAGGAATCTGTGTGCATATATATATGCGAAAGAAAAGGCTGTCAGTGCGAGCGATTACTTGACACGTGGGAATTAGATATTGGTTGGACAATGTGGTACATGGGACATTTTGCATGAAAATTTGCACGATAGTTTTAACTTTAATGGGTGTATTCAATTAAAATTTAGAAGTGTTGGATTTTTTTGTTTTTGATGAATTTAGGATTTTAATTAGGGTTTTAAATGATACTCTAGAATTTAATCTGTATTCAATCAAGATTTTAAGATGATTTATCAAAATTCTTAGAAATTCTTATTCAATTAGGATTTTATACAAGTTCAAAACATTTTAGGCGTATTCAATTAACGACTTGTTTTATACAAGTTCAAAACATTTTAGGCGTATTCAATTAATGACCTTTTGGGTATAAATGTTGAAAAGACATATATGGTAATTGTCCTATGTATGAAATATCTATTTCAGGTCTCCTTTTGTTTAACATTATAAGACCTTTTTGCATATATCTAAAGTTGAACGAATACTTATATGTATGTATAGAATATTGAAGGGATGAAATTGTATTTTTTATTTACCATATACATATATCTATGTATGCATATACAAAGGAACTTACTTATATCCTTGGAAATATATATGCATCAACTGTTAAGGCTTTTATATACAGGTACATCTATATTTATAAAAAAAGTATCTTCACTTATTTTCTATAAGTGTTTTCATTTAAATGTTACATTTATTTTGATCATGCTAATTCAAGTTAAACCAAAATAGTACTTGGATCTCATAGTGTGAATTAGTAGTTCCAAGTAATCTAATTAAGACTAGAGTCGAAAATGATGTATTTAGTAATTGCATATACTTGAGAATAGGAGTTGATCGAGGTGGTGGGTTCTTGTAGTAATAATTCAAAACAATGCTTTGGAACCTAGATGGGAAATACATAAGGGTGCGTTTGGTACGCAGACGGGACGGAACGGGACGGGACGGGACGGGACGGAACGGGACGGGACGGGACGGAACGGGACGGGACGGGACGGAACGAAGGTGTAATTTTTGAAAAAGACATGGGGTATATTTGTCTTAAAATGGTAAAACATTGTGTTCCACAGACGTGGAACAAACCCGTTCCAGGGGGGCAGGTGGGACGCAAAAACACCCAAAATCTGTCTCGTGGAACAGCCCGTTCCACCCATTTTTGGCGCACCAAACGCGGGACGGAACGCCTCGTCCCGTTCCGTCCCGTCCCGTCCCACGTACCAAACGCACCCTAAATGGATAATGTATATACTCATGTTGTAAATCATAGGTGTGGAGGTAGGAAATATGGTGTGTTAGTCTAATTGCACCATGTAGCGGTGGTACATGGATGGTCTTGCTTGGTATATCCGCGTTGGGGGACCATACATATTTCAGGGGTGATCATGCTTGGTACATCCGCATTGGGTGATTACTACTTGCACGATGAGATTATGCTATGGTTCTGCTTGGTATATTTGCGTTGGGGGACCATACGCATTCTAGGAGTGATTATGCTTGGTTGATTAAACCCTCTTATTGACAATTGTGGTAAAGATGTAAGTAGGGATCCTTATAGGCCAGGGATTAGGAGGGATTGCTAATCTACTTAAAACTAACTCAAAAACACAAAACTAGGCTTGAAAACACTAACTAGACTCAAAGAACTCGAAACAAGCTAAAACAGCACAAAATAATCAAATAGACTCAAACTAGACACTAAAGGGTGATTTGAACAAAAATTGATTTTAACTTGACTCAAAACACTTAAAAAAACAAGTTTGGACAAATTCTAACTAATTTGACACAACAAAGTAAAGGGGATTGGGTTTTTTAAGAATTTAAAGTAAAGACAAGTAGATTAAAGACTTAAACAAGTTTGGCACGAAATTGGGGGAAATTATGGGTGAGTGGCTAACTAGAGAGTCCTTCTCCACACATGACACACTTGTATACAAAACGATTTCCAGTTGCTTTTCCAATAAACCATGAACCTCAACGCCCCAGATTAACCGTGAACAGCACTAATTAACCCTCAGATTTTCCTTAAGTCATTGAATTGGATGGATAATGCATCGGCAACCAAATTATTCTTCAATAGTTCCCTACATGAGCAGCATAATAGAGATACAATCAAATATCATTAAACTTTGTGAAAATCATAAGCATTGACAAGACATTCGTAACTATGAACAACATGATACTCCTGCCAGGAATTTACCTAACACGATTGTGACTAGCAACCTCCAATACTTATGAATATAAGTTCATAACAATTAGGTGAAACTCCCTTATATTCTAGCATCAAATTCATGCATGCAAACTAAGTATGCATCCTTAATCAACAAACAAGAATAAGTTTTGAATCAAATAGTTAAGTAAATTGCATTCACGATTTATGAAATCACAACTGGAAGTAATAAATTCATATTGCAAATATGTTCATGGCTTTGAATTTTCCTCTAGCTAAAACGAGTTTAGCTCCTCATATTCACAATTAAACAAAGATAACTTAAATTAAACATTGGAAACAAAAGATAGATTACACCTAAAAACGTTCCAGCAATCCAACAATCTTGAATGACAGGCACGGCTCCAAGCTATCCTCTTCTTCCTTGTAAAATTGCGGCACAAGGGTGTATGGTTCTAAAAATAGGCTTTTATGTATGGTGAATGGGTGATGGATCCCCCTTAGGTGAGGCAAGGCATATAATATATAGGAAAAGAGAGTGAAAACCCTAATTAATTTTGGAGACAGATTTGTAAACCAAATCCTCAAAGAAAAAGGGTAATTCAATGTCAAAATCCAAGAGGAAAATGGTAAGAAGGGTGCGGCAGTCCTTTAGGAAAAGGGGAAAAAGATATGCGGCAAGGGGAAAGGGAAAAGAGGAAAGGTGCGGCACCTTATAGGAATGGGTTTAGGTCTTCTAGAATCATTATTTAAGTGTCCTAGAATAATTAAGGATCCTCTTTGCAGATGGAAATTAGGTGGTGTAGGATTAGGACAAAATATGGTAACCTGGTTAACATTCATTCTTTCTTGCGGGATTCCTTGATTTCTTTTGTCTTGAATTTATTTTCTTCATTTCTTTGCTTATACCTAGCCTCATTTGAACTTCAAATTCGTCCATCCACCTTGCTCCAAGCATGTGCTATCCATTCCAAGCCCAAAACTGCTCCAAAATGCACCAAATTGCACTTTCTTGCTACTTTAGCCTGTTGGAACTACAAACACACGAAAATAGCTTAAAATGCTAAAATAACTAGGAACTGAAAACAAGCTAACTAGGTCGCATAAATATGCTCCTATCAGGTATATCCGCGTTGGGTGATCACTACCTAGAGCTATATGATATAGTCCTGCTTGGTATATCCATGTTAGGGGACTGCTAGCAGTGATCATGCTTGGTATATCCGCGTTGAGTGATCATTGCCTATGTTATAGATTATGCATATGGTTCTGCTTGGTATATCCGCGTTGGAGAACCATACGCATTCTAGAAGTGATCATGCTTGGTATATCCATGTTGGGTGATCACTACCTAGAGTTAGGATGTGGTCCTGCTTGGTATATCTGCATTGGGGGACTATACGTATTCAGGGGTTATCATACTTGGTATATCCGCATTGGGTGATCATTGCCTTCACGATGAGATTATGCCTATGGTTCTGCTTGGTATATCTGTGATGAGGTTCTAGAGGTGATGAGAATTAACTGTACTTGGTACATTTTGATAAATGATCATATTTTGGTTGGATTCTGTTGAGTGGTCCGGAATCCCTACTCTTACTCATTTTCATAAATTAGACTAGAACCCTGTGAAGGAAATTTTGCGAAAAACATGTTCATTTGAGCAACATCTATGGCATGCAATTAACAATTAAAGGTGGAATCATGCTTGTATGCACTAAAAAACAAAACATTACCCATGAAATTCAAAGCCTAGTAGAAAGGTGAACCAAGACTCAACTCAAGAACAAAGTGAGTTGAGAAATCTTATACCTTTGTTGATTCCTCTTTGCATAAGCAAAGGCTAATCACCCAAGGATAGGGCCTTCATTCCTTGCTTCTTAGCTCAATGGATTTCTTGGATGAGGATGGTTGAAAGGATTCTCCAAGTTCACAAAGTTGAGAACCTCTAATTTTTCCACACCAAGGAGAGACTTGAAGAAGAGATGAGTGACCTTGGAGGAGGGAAGATTGCTAGCTAATCTCCTCCAAGGGGGCCGGCCTCCTAGAGAGAAAGGGAGAGACATCGTGTTCTCATCTTTTCTCCAAAAGAAACCCTAATGAAGAAAAGGCTATAAAGTCACATTTATACCTACCTTCATTGGAGTGGCAAACTTATAATAAGTCCAAAACCCACTCCTTTATCAATATGGCCGGCCATAGGGTTTTATTGGGCTGTTTGGACCTTTGTGAATTATTATTCATTAAGTTGTCATACAACTTAAGTCAATGGGCTTGAAGTTCGAAGCCCATTGGGCCTTGAGGCCCAAAACTAACTTTATTCGTTTGATTAATTAACATATTAATTAATCATTGCCATAAATAATTGAACCATTTAATTATCCTTACTCATCTCTGTTGTTTCTTCAATCTCTACCTTACACGGTGTACGATCCATTAGGTTCCTTTTAGCGAGGCAGTGGGCGATTAGAACTCTTTCAAATTGATTGTGAATTGAAACTTACTTTCAATTCTCCCTTTAATGATTATACATGTTTACGGCTTCCACAAACGATGAGTGACACCTAGCAGTATGTTATGGTTACCCAAGCTAATCAGAAGAGGTGGAGAACCTATTCAGTTTAGGATTACAACGCAATACGATTTTTCTCTAATACAATACTCTTGACCACATTGTTTGGTTTGATAGTTTATTCATGTCTACTATCCAATGTGATTCTCTTACTTATATGATTACCTTGAATGTGATTTGGAATGATTTCCTAAATCTTATTCATACTCTGGCCAGAGATTCTTAATCATATCATAGAGTATTCTCCCTCAAACGGTTCAAAGGTTAGAGATCCCTTGTTGCGCATTCACTTGCCTCCATGGCTATGTGGCTTAACCCCAACTATGCCGTGGACAACCTTTGATGGACTGACTTTGACATAGTCAAAGATCAAGGACCTAACCACAAGACAACTATGATGCCTCAGGTCAAAGGGCTAATTTGCATTATCCTAACCATGAGTTCTCATGTGACATGAGTATGAGAACTCCTTGTTGATCGTGTTCAGTGGACTCATTCTCTATTGAGCACCTACATGCTTGTCTTGGTGTCAGTCACACTAATGACTCGAGACCAGTCACTCTCCCTAAGAGAAGACATAGCATGTACTAATCTTAATAGACTGTTAATGCCCAATTGGCAATCCTATGATTAGGAACGTTTAGGATATGTATACGAAAGAGAATGGTCTCATGAATCTAACTTCTTTAGATCGCATTCTCCCTATTACATATTCCTTGGACTTATCGTTTAAGCGTATAACATTTATATGAGACAGCTTCAAACAATAATCTTTGCCCTTTATATTAAACTATATTAGTTTAACATGCGAAATGTCTGTAAAGTATCATCATATGATTGGTTTTAGGGCACATTTCCAACACCCTGGATTCGAGTGAATGAGAATTACCCACAATAGACATTGTGAATATAAATTAGAATTATCATGTTATTACTTGGAATCTAGGTAGGGAATTATGTAGACTTCCTTTATTAAGCTTCGTGTATTGAAATGCGATATTACTGATTGATTAATGTAGTTAAATGTTAATATAGTGCATCTTTGATTCTTAGGAGTGATTAATTGGAGTGATTGTGGAATGAGGTTGGATATGATTGTTGATATTATGATTAGACTCGTTGACCAATGTGGTTAGTGAATAACATTGTGCTTCGTTGACTGTTCTTTGAGATGTTGCATACTATGAATTGTAGTATTATGTAAAACATATTGATTTATACGGTGGATGAAATAGAAACCTTGATTGTCATGTGGGTTCGTTATATAGCTTAAATCGAATAATTCATGCTTGTCAAGTCCAAATGATTGATTGAGGAATGATATGTCTATCGGCTTGAACGGATTGTGATATATGTCGAATTGTAGTGAATGACGAACTACAAATGGCTTGATCCCTATTTAAGGTACGTTGGCAGCCTAACGAGGATATTAGATGCAGCCATAAAGTATAAGAAAAATTATTACGCAGTTGGATCTCGAGTTATGCTTTGCCCATATCTCGAAGGCGGGTTATGTTAAAGATACAAGTATTTGATGACGTCACGTGTCAATCTTGGACGTATGTTGGGATCGGGGCGTGACACAATTGCTATTCACTAAGGCGTAATTGCCTTTACCCAATTGCATGGGCAGTAATTGCATGCCTTAGTATGGTGAACTTGCTTTAAAAGGGTTAAATCATAGCCTTACATGACTGGAGATGCAAAAATTGAGCCTTGTATTTTTGTCTAAAAATTATTTTGGCCACAATATAACACAAGTTATATTGAAGCCTGCATGGCTGTATAAGGGAGAATTGGGGTAGATCTCACAATGGGCCGACCGCTAATTAGCTATTGAACTTAACACAAATACAATACGTCATCGCCATCCGTGTAATTGAACTCGAGACCTCTTACTTACAAGTGAAAATTAATAACATTAGACAACAATATCATTTGTCATTGTTCATGATTTTGAATATTAATTAGGGTAATTATCACTTTACTATCTTGAAGTATCGTGGTTTTCAAACTTTCATGCATCAAGTTTTTTTTATCCCAGTCTCATACTAGATTGAGGATTGTGGGACACTTTCATCTTTTGTTAAGCATTCCGTCAAAATCTATGTTAAGGTGGCCCACGTGTATAATGACTAGGCGCCATGTGGACATTGAACAAAAATTTTAAAACATAAGAAATTAAAAAACTAAACTAGAAAACTCTTCTTCACTTTGCCACCCTCTCTAGAAACCCTAATTCTTTGAGGGTTCAACTGAGCACAAAAAACAGAATAAAAGAACTGGAAGGGAAAAATGGGCAATTGCAGAAGGGGCGGATAGCCAGAGGATAAAAGGTGTGATATTGGGATCGAAGATGGTGAAAATTACAATCGAGACCAAGAGGGAAGAGGCGAAGACGTTCAAGCGACGGTCTTTGAGCAACCACCAATCCCAATCCTACCTCAGTGACCAAGTTTAGCTTCTTCTCCACCACTACCAATCCCACATCAATCAGTGACCAAGGATCTTCAACGCCTTCATAGCTCCAGCTTCCTGGCCCACAACGATGACATTTCACAGCTACATTGCCTCAACTGGACCCAAACCTAGAGCTCCTCTGCCAACAACTTTGCCAACAACTCTAACTACAAAATCTCTACTCGTAATCATCTCGTGAAGCAGGTTGCATGGCCCTACCTCCAACCCATGTTCAATCGATTGGGTCCAAACTTCTCCCACTCTACTTTAAGCTTTCCCTCTATCTCTCTATTGGAAGATATAAGTTGATAGGGAGTGACTGATAGACTTACCTAAGCTGTCATCCTCTAATTGTCAACGCCAACTTTTCTCTAGGATTTATCATTAAGCCTGATCCCTCAATTAAGGACTAGTTGACTTGTTGATATGTGTTTTAGTAGCTTAATGCAATCCCTTAATTTAAGGAAGATTGATAGCTTTAGGTTTTACTTGGTTTTTAGAGTTTACTTAAGGGAAGGTTGTTTGTAATTGATTCCCCTATTTTCTCTTCTTATACAGCCTTGTACATTCATACATTTTGTGAAAGATACATTCAAACCAACTTAAATTTCCACATGGTATCAGAGCAGTGTCATCCTTGACTTGTCTCTGCCCATTTTATTCTGTTGTCATTCATCTTTAATCTTTCTCTATGGTTGAAGAATGCTTGGTGCATATGGATGGTGAAAGCTCACATGTTTCCCATCAAATTTATCAAAAGCTGAAGTTAAAACAAATTTGGTCTTTATTCAGTTTTATTGAATGAGTTCAACTATTTACCCTGGTCTAGGGCAGTTTCTCTTGGTCTGGGAGGCAAAGGCAAAATAGGGTTTATCAATGGAAGCAACGAAGCACTAGTTACTTTGCCTTCAACATATGAGGCTTGGTTATGCAAGGACCAACAGGTTATGTCGATGCTTCTTAACTCAATGGAGAAACATGTTGCTAAATCTTCAGCTATTCAGAGTCCTCACACGATTTGTGGAAATCTGTGAAGGACATGTATGGGAATCAAAACAATTATGCACGAGTTTTGCAACTAAAGAGAGACATTGCCAGCCTTCAACAAGATGGAAAATCCTTTGTGCAACACTTGGGAAATCTCAAGGCTATGTGGAATAAGTTAGATGTTTATCTACCTCATACCAATGACGTTGTTGTTTTTATGAAAAGGGCTGAAAAAGACAAGATGTATCAGTTGCTTGCTAGCTTGAACTAGAATTATGATGATCTCAGCAGCCACATACTGATGAGTGTTGAACTTCCTGTGTTCAAAACTATGTGTGCTATAGTTCAACGTGAAAAGCTCGAATAATGGTGATGAACCTCGTATAGTTAAAGCCTTTCAAGTTGATTCAATCTCTCCTAAGGACCAACAAATCTGGCACCAAAGATTAGCCTATCCATCAGAGTCCATTTTGTTTAACCTTTTTCCCAAAATATACCAATCACCTATAATGTGTGATACATGTTAGTTCTCCAAGTTTACTAGACTTCCTTTTGGTTCCTCAATGTCTAAGGCTAGCAAACCTATTGAACCTGTACACTCCGATGTTTGGGGTCTAACTAATGAATCTTTTGATGGATATAAATATTTTGTTATGTTTGTGGATGACTTTACTAGAACTACATGGCTATATCTCTTGAAATCCAAAAATAAGGTCTTCGCTATGTTTAAAGATTTTCATCAACTTATCATAACTCAATTCCATTTAACTATTAAGAACCTAAGAACCGATAATGGCATTGAGTTCTTATCCAACAATATGAATCAATATTTGAGCTCTTATGGTATTATTCACCAGACAAGTTGTGTGGGAACCCCGCAAGATAATGGGATATCTGAAAGGAAGAACAAAGACTTACTTGAGAAGACTCGTGCATTGATGTTGCACATGAACATTCCAAAGAGATTTTGGTCACAAGCCATACTTGCTGCAACTTATTTAATCAATTGAATGCCTAGTCGTGTTTTAGAGTTTGTCTCCTTATGAAACTCTTAATGGAAGGCCTATAACTCTATCACGCTTGAGGGTATTTGGCTACACTTGCTTTGTACATGTTCAAGCATCTCACTGTGACAAATTGGATGATAGGGCTGTAAAGTGTGTCTTCATGGGATATTAGTCAACACAAAAAGGTTACAAATGTTTTCATCCTATCCCTAACAAAATTGTTATGTCTAGGGATGTTAAATTTGAGGAAAATATTCCATATTTCTCCAAGAAAGCTGCTTACTCATGAGAGGGGGAGTTGATGTGTGACTTATTCCCTTTGCCTACATACATTGATCACTTAGTGTTTTGGGTCATGAAGCCACTAGCAATCATGGACAAGAAGAAAGTGTGAGTGATACTACGTATGCACCCTCACAACCTAGAGGGATGATGATGAGTCTACTCAAGATGTAAGTCAAGAGAAGGTTCCCATTTTGCATTCCACAAGGTGTATCCCAGTTCGTGTTTGACAACCTCCACCAAGGCTCCTAGACTATGTTACTTTTGCCTCCAAACACCCCATCACTAAGGTGAATTATAGTCGGATCTCCCTTACTTATGCTATTTTCCTTGCTAAAATTTCCCAACACATTGAGCCGCAAACCTTTCAAGAAGCTAAACTAACCCCTGAATGGAGAAATGCTATGAAAGATGAACTTCGTGCCTTGGATGACAACCAAACATGGAGCATTGTGAAGTTACCTTTGGAAAGAAAGCTATTGGGAGTAGGTGGATTTATAAGACAAAGTTTAAGGCTGATGAATCAATTGAATGTCAGAAGGCCAAATTGGTTGCACGTGGTTTTACTTGGACATTTGGAGTAGACTACAATGAGATATTTGCTCTAGTAGCCAAAATGAATATTGTTAAAGTTCTTCTTTCAGTGACCGTGAATTGTGACTGATTGTTGTATCAAATGGATGTCAAAAATGCGTTCCTCTATGAGGATTTACAAGAGGAAGTATGTATGCAACTTCCACCAGGTTCTTCTCAAGCAAATGATGGTATGGTTTGTAGGCTGCACAAAGCAATTTACAGGTTAAAACAGTATCCACGTGCATGGTATGCAAAGTTGAGTTATATGTTGGAAGCTACTAGTTTTATTCGAAGTAATATAGACTCACCTTTGTTTATTCGTAAAGGATTAGATGGTCTATTGGTGGTTCTCATCTATGTAGATGATATCATTATCACCGGTGAAAATGAAATTGAAATTGAAGCTCTCAAGCAATCTCTTAATCACATTTTTGCCATTAAAGACCTGGGGAGATTAAAATATTTTCTTTACATTGAAATGGCAACATCTCAAAAGGGTTTGTTTATAAACCAGCGCAAGTATGTTATGGATCTTCTTATTAAGGCTGAATTACTTAATTGCAAGCTAGCTGCCACCCCTCTTGATAACAAGCTAAAACTTGATATAGATGGAGAATTTATCAACAATCTGAGTCACTACCAAAGGTTAGTTGGAAAACTTATATACCTTACAATAACTCAACTTGATATTACCTATGTTATGAGCTTGGTTAGCCAGTTTATGCATGCACCATCTGTGAAACATCTTCTCATTGCCAAAAGAATCCTAAGCTACCTTAAAGGCTCCATTGGTAGAGGTATTCTCATGAAGAACAACCACTTCACTCAAATTAATGGTTACATGGATTCAGATTGGGCGGGGAATCTTATTGATAGGAAATCTACCACTGGATACTTTACATTTGTTGGAGGAAATCTCGTCACATGGAAAAGCAAAAAAACAGCAAGTTATTGTACAGAGGCTGAGTATTGTGCAATGACATTGACGACAAGTGAATTAATTTGTCTTAAAGGGTTACTTTCAGACTTGGGACTCTCTAGCATTACTTCAATGTCAATGATGTGTGACAATCAAGCAGCCATGCATATCGTTGTCAATCCAGTGTTCCATGAAAGAACTAAATAATTGAGGTGGACTGTCACTACATTAGGACACAAGTTCAATCCCAAGTTATTCAAACCATTTTCACTCGTAGTTATGATCAACTGGCGGATGTTTTCACCAAAGCCCTGCCTTCAGAACACTTTTAGCGTGTCCTTAACAAGCTTGGCTCAATCAATCTCCTTAATCCAGCTTGAGGGGAAGTATTGGAAGATATAGGTTGCTATGGAGTAACTGATGGACTTACCTAAGCTATCATCCTCTAATTGTCAATGCCAGCTTTTCCCTAGGATTCATCTTTAAGCCTGATTCCTTAAATTAAGGACTAGTTGACTTGTTGATATATGTTTTAGCAGTTTGATGCAATCCCTCAATTTAAGGAAGATTGATAGCTTTAGGTTTTACCTGGTTATTAGAGTTTGCTTAGGGGAAGGTTGCTTGTAGCTGATTTCCCTATTTTCTCTTCTTATATTGCCTTGTACATTCATACAATATATGAAAAATACATTCAAACCAACTTAAATTTCCACACTCTACTTTTTCACCCACCACGTCGTCTTCTTCCTCTCAGATCCCGAACCCTCCGCCGCACACTCCTCAGTCGGCACTGCCACCTGACAGTCTGCCTTTTTTGTCATTTGTATATATTTTGACTCAAAAGAAAATAAAAGTGAATGAAAGAATTTAAATTTAGAATTCGATGTATAAAATCAATCGACTTCTATTTTTGGAATTTGTACAATTTCTGTTTTTCATTTTTCTTATTTTTGTGTTTACAAACTCCGCCGTGTAAGTTTATCTTACATTGCCGGTCCCAAGCCCGGATAAAGGAGGAGGGGGAGGGTGTCAGGTAGTCGACAGCCGGCACTCCATGATCACGTCGAATCTTTATGAAAATGAATCCAGAACGAAATCGCGCTAAAGCTAAGGCGTCACCCGTAAGTGGCGCGCTGTGTGGCCCGAGCACAGTGATAAGTGAGCAAGGGTCGCTGTATCTCCATCGGCACCCGGATGCAGTGTTAAATGAGCAAGGGGGCTATAGAAACTTCTTTTCGAACGACTCCACTCAAAGTTGTTTGGGAGCATATGCTCCTATCAACTTTACACGGGACACACAAAAGAAGTACTTTGATCCTATTAGACGGGGAAGGGTGAAGAAGCTAGGACAGAAGGGTAGAGATCAAGAGAGCAAAATGCGTTTAGGAACGTGGAATATAGGAACCTTGACGGGAAAATCTACGAGATCATTCTCCCACAATATTTCCTAATGTCATTTGTACTAAATCATTCACTTGTACTCACTAAAGGAGAGCTTGAACCTATGTACTTGTGTAAACCCTTCACAATTAATGAGAACTCCTCTATTCCGTGGACGTAGCCAATCTGGGTGAACCACATACATCTTGTGTTTGCTTTCCTATCTCTATCCATTTATATACTTATCCACACTAATGACCGGAGCAATCTAGCGAAGATCACAAAAAGTGACCGTTTTCGCTACCTAGGATCTATCTTGCAAGAGAACGGAGACTTAGATGGAGATCTCAACCATAGAATACAAGCTGGATGGATGAAGTGTAAGAGTGCATCCGGCGTGTTTGTGTGACCGTCGTAGGCCACTGAAGCTCAAGGGAAAATTTTATAGGACGGCAATAAGGCCGCGATGTTGTATGGCACAGAATGTTGGGCGGTGAAGCATCAACACGTACACAAAATGGGTGTAGCGGAGATGAGGATGCTTCGTGGGAGGTATGGGCACACGAGAAAGGATAAGATTAAGAATGAGGATATCCGAGGTAAAGTAGGAGTAGCCAAAATTGAAGGAAATATGAGAGAAAATCGGTTCAGGTGGTTTGGACATGTGCAAAGAAGGCCTACTGACGCTCCGGTTCGAAAATGTGACTACGGGACAGAGGTTCAGGGCCGAAGGGGTAGAGGAAGACCTAGGAAAACTTTGGAATAGACCCTAGGAAAAGACTTGAGTACTTGGATCTAACGGAGGACATGACACAAAACCGAGCGCAATGGCGTCCTAGGATTCATATAGCCGACCCCACTTAGTGGGAAAAGGCTTTGTTGTTGTTGTTGTTGTTGTTGTTATTTTTGTGTTTACAATCTAATCTCTCTCACTTGATTGTCTTGGAATGCCTGAACATTGTCAACCTGCCCACCATCTTCTTGATGTCGAGGATGAACCACCTTGGGGGACCTCGGACGCTTAGACACGACGTGGTTGACTATGGTGGAATCGAGGGCACAACTGATTTCGCCTTCTCAAGCTGTTGGAAGATCTGGATCTAGAGACGTGAGTGTAGAGGAAGAACCCAACTTTGGATGGAGAAGGTTTGGAGAATGAGGTAGTTCTTGTTAGAGAAGGGAGTGGGCTAAAACAACATTTTAATTTTTTTAAGGTAAAGTACAAAAAACTACCTCAACTATTAGTGTCACGACACTTTCATACCTTATCTTTTAAAATTGACAATGTCATACCTCATCTTACGAATTTGTGTCAATGTCAGACCTGCATCAGTTTTTCTGTTAATTTTTCTATTAAATGCTGACGTGGCTTAAGATGAGCTTCACTCCTTGGTCCAACTGGATTAAAAAATAATTAAATAATTAAATAATAAAATAATATTTCTATTTAATATTTTTATCCCCTACAAATATGTCACCCTCATCAAATTTAAATTTGTAACCAAACAGCCCTACAATCCTCCTCTTCCGCCATCGCCACAACCCCAAACTCTCTCTTTGTACAGTTACACCACATCGACGCCATGGCGCTTAAAAAAACCCCCACCCAACTCTTCCACCTCCGCCTCAAGCATGACGCCTTTAGTGTCAAAACCCTTACCTCACTCGCAGCTGCTGCGACATCCCCAAATAGAACAAGTAGAGGTGGCGGTCACATCCTCAAACAAAACAACTAGAGGCATCTTCTCCATCTCCAGACACTTCTCTGTTTTCTTTCTCATCTCCATTCTACACCATCGTCGTCCCCCATCGCCGTCCCCCATGGCCTTTCTTCCCCTTTTTGACTTTTCTGCCACTGATCCGCTGCTTCGACCTCCCCCACTGCTCACGTCTTCTCTACACCGATCACTACCACCACTCAAAACCCATCATCCAAAACCAATTGACACCTAAAACCCATTTTTGAAATCGAATTAAATTAAAGAATTTCTGGATACCCATCAATCGAAATCATCAGAAATCCAAAACCCATATCCTGAAATATTTCAAAAAGCTATGAAAAGTTAGGAAAATATGTACTTGAAATCAAAGCTTGAATTTTTTTTTCTAGGGGAAACAAAAATGAACCATCATTCAATAGGAACATACAAAGAGGAAGCTCGTGCTTGAAGGCATCGATCTTCCTCATGGGATCTGGGTTTGGGGTGTTTGGGTTAAGGAAGACGAGAAGGGGAAGGTTCGGGGATGGGTGGGAAGGGTTGCCCAAAGAAAGAGGAGAGAGAGAGAGAGAGAGGCAAGAGTGAGAGAGAGATGAGAGAAAGAGATGAGAGAAAGAGGGTGGTGGAGGAAGGTTGGGGGGATGGGTGGGAAGGGTATCTGGGATTTTGGGGATGGGTCGAAAGGTGAGTGGCGGGGGAGGTCGAAGGGAGAGTGGCGAGGGAGGTTGAAGTGGCGGGGGAGGTCAAATGGAGAGTGGCGGGAGTGATCGACGCAGAAAAGATGGGAGCAGGTTAGGATTTGGGTTTGGGGAAGACGAGAGGGGGAAGGTTGGGGGATGGGAGGGAAGGGTTGCCCAGAGAGAGAGAAGAGAGAGAGGCGAGAAAGAGACGTGGATCCCACAATTTAATATAAAAATAATAATTTTATTTTTAATTTTTAATATTCAATTATTAAAAATATATTTAATTATTTTTTAATCCAATTGGACTAAGGAATGGAGCCCATCTGAAGCCACATCAGCATTTAACAGAAAAATTAACAGAAAAACTGAAAGAGGTCTGACATTGACACAAATTCGTAAGATGAGGTATGACATTGTCAATTTTAAAAGATGAAGTATGAAAATGTCGTGACACCAATAGTTGAAGTAGTTTTTTGTACTTTACCCATTTTTTTAACATTCCATATGATCACGTGGGACTTATAGTGTCTCCTTTTTTCACAATCATCGTTTAAAAGTGCCATGTCTTCGATTAACTGAGTTTTTGACTTGAAGGTTAACGAAAATATGAAAGTGTCATAAAATTCAAACTTTATGTATGAAAGTGGGATGAAAAAATATTTGAGGTATGAAAGTTAGAATTTCACAATACTTGAGAGTAGTAAAATGAAAATTACCCTATTAATTATTTTTATGCTTCTAGGTTCTGGTGTTGGTTGTTTGAGGTTTGACAATGTTAGTTTAGAATGTAAAATAGGGGTTTTCAAAATTAACAAATAAGTTTTTTAAGGAGGATTTAAGGTTTTAGAATGAACATTTTTTAGTTGTGGTGAAGCTTATGACTCAAGTTTTGGAATCTGCCCGCAATCTGAGAGCTAAATTCTAAGCCATAAGTGTTTAACTTAACATAGGATGAAGTAAAAAATGAGAAAAAATAATTAAAATAGCCAATATGACACAGCCCGACCCGGAATGTCCACTGGAGTCCGAATCGAGTTGTGCTAGCCAACACCAGAAGGGTAACGAAGCCATAAAGTGTAGTGATGTGGAAAATATGAATAAATTTAAGCCTAAAAGTGCCTAAATAGAAGAGTGCGCTTGTGAGCGGGAATGAATCCATTTCACACATGATGTCAAAGCATAAGTAAAGTACAATAAGGTAGGATGAGAATCATACCATTGAAGATAAACACCTATACTAAGATTTGCCAAGAATCCTCATCGACACGAAAACTTAACACTAAAACCTAGAGGGGCGAAAAACAAGGGTGAGTGGGCCTAAAAATAAAGTTTTATAAAAGCCTTTTTGAAAACATTATAACCCCTTACCGTAAAACAAGTATAGTTTCCAAATATACATACTACGTATAGTATGAAAACACTTACCGTAACCTGCAATATATCAAGAATTCAATATGTCACAAAATGCGTAAATAGGCATATAACTACAAATAATCACAATATCTTGCAGAAATGAACATATCACATTGATTGCTCATCGACATATGCTGACACACGAGTTCATGTAGAGGTATTCTGACATGAGCAGGACTGGGTGTAATAATGATTTAAGCTTTAGTCTTACAATCACATGAAGACTGGCGCTATAAGCATCACATACGAGTCCTAGTTGCCTATAGCAATCTAGAACAGGCCTGGCACCTACAATGAATCCAAAGTGAGTGTACGATGTAATGTGAACATACATGTGAAAAACTGACCCTGGCCTGGGTGAGTACTAACACTGGTGCAGCAACGATGAGCAGATAACGTAAATAAAATCATACAGCGGTAAATCAATAATTTATGTCAACATTTTACTATTCAATAAAATTTAATCATGGCCATAATTAAAATCCCACAAAAGTACGTATACCTATGCATCCCGTAGGATTTAGGATAATTTTGTAAATTTCGTCATTTTGCTAATTTTTATAAACATTACACTAATCTAGGCATACATAAGAAATTCTTTTTCAAATATATAAATGGAAACTAAATAAATATATTTAAAAGCAAAGACCCACACACAGTTATTTGCGAGATTGCAGCCGTTCGAACTAGGAAAACCGGAGTCTCCGATAGTAATCGCACCTAACCACAATATTGGGACCTATTAGTAAAACTCTACCGAAACAAATAAATTTGAAGAAACAGACGGCGGATTCGGAATTAGCAAGTCGAAATATGCCAAGAAGGGTCCCGGGCAAATTTTGTAAAAAGTTAATGAAAAGTCAACAATCAACCCTAAAAAGTCAACCGAGCCGCCCTGACAGTCAACATAAGGAATATTCCAGAGAATATCCCAAGAATATTCTGAGCCCATTTTGGAATTGGGTCTAGTTGCAACAATAGCCTAAAGGTTTGTGTCGGGTTGGCCAAAAGGTTTAGGCTTAGGCCCCATTTTATTTATTTATTTATTTTCCTGTTTTTGTACCCAGTCGGGTTGACCCATTTGGACTCACAGGTTGCCGGATCCAACGTAGAAGAAGGTTGGAAGTTCTCGGCTCCGATCAACCATAAAACTTTACTCAACCTAGTCATCCAATATATCAAAATGAAGCCCAAGAAACAAGGAGTCGAAATATACCATTGGGGTCCTCGACCGTGGTCGGAGGTGGCTGGAAAAGGGCTCGAAAGTCGTCGAAAAATCTGGGAAGTCTTCCCTGCAGCAGTTTTGTACCAAAACCCTCATCAAAACCCTTAAGAAAGCTAGAACATATATTAAAACATGATCCAAGAATTTTTTAGGCTGTTTTCATAGCTTATCCTTGTTGGAAGTTTGTGAACTAGCCGAAAAACATGGTGGCATTCCCCGCTACATTTATGTGCAATGTGCATGGAGTCCAGAGAGGGAAAAATCTGAATGAGTGAATGGAGTAGTGATGCGAGAATTACTCGACACACAAATTAAACCCTCTTTTTGACAATTGTAGTATAGATGTAAGTAGGGTATCGTTCTAGGCCGGGGATTAGGAGGGATTGCTAATCTATTCTAAATTAATTTAAAAATATTAAACAAGACTCAAGGACTCAAAACTAGGCTAAAAACTCTAATAACTCGAAACACACTTAAAATGACTCAAAATAATGAAAACAATTAAATTAAACACTAGGAACTGAAATGGATGGAAATTAAATTAAAAGACTAACAATAAAGAAAACTAAATAAATAATATAATTTAATAATGGATGGGTGTTTGGTTTTGATGAAAAGTAAATTAAACTTAATTAAATTACAGAATTGACAAAAACATAAAATTAAGGTAAAATGATAAATGACGGACTAGCTAGAGGGTTCTTCTCCACACATGTTATACTTGCATACAAAATGATTTCCAGTTGTTCTTTTAATAAATTGTGAATTTCAATACTCCAGATTAACCGTGAACAGCACTTTTTTAATCTTCAAGTTTTCCTTAAGTTATTGAATTGGACGGGAAAACGCATACAACAATTCAAAACATTCTTCAAAGTCCCCTACGTGAAAAGCACAATAGAGATACAATCAAAGATCATTAAACTTTGTGAAAACTATAAGCATTGACGAGGCATTCGTAACTATGAAAAGCATGATACTCTTGCCAAGAATTTACTTAACGTGATTGTGACTAGCAACCTTTACTACTTGTGAAAATAAGTTCATAACGATTAGGTGAAATTCACTTATATTCTAGCATCAAATTCATGCATGTAAATTAAGCGTGCACTCTCAACCAACATACACAAATCAGTTTTTATACGAACGGATAAGTAAATTGAAATCACAACTTATGAAATCACAACCGAAGGTAATCAATTCATATTACAAATATATTCATGGTTTCGAATTAACCTCTAGCCAAAATAAAATTAATTACACATTATTAAAACAAAAATAAAATAGAAGTTTGGAAAGATTAAACCGAAAAAGAAGAGAGTGATTCAGTGCCAGTCTGCCCCTCGTTTTCTGCTGCACCGCTCTGCCTATATCACGCTGCCAAGGGCTTGCTGCGCAAGGGCTTCTCTCTCTAGCTGCAAAGGCAGCTTTGCTTCTCTGTTTTCTCCCCGAGGCTCACTGCCCTCTGGGCTGCCAAGACAGCCCACTGCTGTCCTCTCTCTTCCCGTTCTCCACGTCTGCGAGCTGCCAAAGGGCAGCTCCCCCTCTCCACCCCGCTGCTCCCAGGCAGCTTTCTCCTCCTATCTTCTTATTTTATTTCCCCCTTTTCCAAGTCTTCTCTGTCTCCCGCCTCTATCCCTTTCACGCCTTGGATTCTCCTTTTCTTCTTCTTTCGTATATCTTTCTTTGGATCCCTCCTTTCCTGATTATTTCTCCCCGTATGCTTTTGCTTTCCATTCTTTTATTCCCTTTTTTTTTTCAGCTGCCCTTGGATTCTTTCACCGTTCTTTTTTTTTTGCTCTAACTCCTTCACGTGTCCAGCTCCTTCTTTCTTTTATTCTTTTCACCCTCCCGTGTGGACTCACTTCTCTCCCACGTCAGTCCTCTCTTGGATTCCCTTTTCTTTAGCTTTCTTTATTTTTATTTTTTTTTCATTTCTTTTCTTTATTCTTTCTACAAAACATAAATATGATGATGTTTCACAAAAATAACGTAAATAGCTCAAAAATATAAGGAACTAACTAAGAAAAGACGAGTGAATTCGAAGTAAAAATATATATAAATATGATCCGATCAAATACCCCCACACTTAACTTTTGCTAGTCCTCGAGCAAAACAAAGAAAACATGAAAAAGATTAGCTTCCCTCTATGTGACCCTCATAGAATTTCAATTAAGAAAACAAATCATCAAGAACCATAGCTAGCATCAAACCAACTAATTCAAGTTCATCTTCCTTATTCAAATATTAGCAGTAATCTTTGAATCATCCTTGAAGTGTAGTGTGTGAGATAGCCATGCTAATGCAATTTCAAGATTTTTTATTTTAAATCATCATATGCAAACTAGTGACCTTCTCACGGGATATGCACTCAATCACACATGTGTTTAGTTTTAATGTGTTTCGCTCAAAGAATCAAATGTGAAAGTTCTACCATAAGCTTGCATAAAGATCACTTCTCCACAGTCATAATTGCAAAACTTAAATCAAGAGGACTTTTATCTGGATGTAATGAGGCTTAGGGATAGGGTTATTGAAACGAAAGAATAGGAAAACACAAGTTCCAAGCTACATTGCAAGCAATTCTTTTGTTTAGATTTATAAGAACTCAAGCTTTCCCGCGATTCTTCTCGCACCTCCAACCACCCCCCTTAAACTGAAACTTTAAAAACTTTTTATTTTCTTTGTATACAATCTTTCTTTTACTTTTCTTTTCTTCTCTTTTCTTTTTTTCTTTTTTTTTATATTTATTTTTTTTTTTTTTTTTTTAAATACAAACATGAAATACCCCCACACTTATTCTTTTGCCAAACACCTTCAAAGTACTTCACAAACATTTCTCATAAGACAATCTCACATTGCTCACTAGCTTGCTTGGAAAGGGTAAGGAAAAATGTTTCAGGTATAAGGGTAGACATATCTGGTGATAAGAAATAAAAGGCTCAAAATACACGGCTCAAATTGGCAATCTAATGATATCATTTTTCTTTGGGAAACATGGTTATTTGGGCCATAGTGGTAAACCTAATGCCTCTATCATTTCCAAGTTCATGCAATCAATGACAAACATTTCGAAAGATCGTTACGCAAGTTCTAGAGATGTATCTCACATAAGTTCATCACACATGAAAGAATAGGAGTGTATGAAAAATGCACACACTTTCAATTGGCTCAAAAACTCACATAGGATGAATATGGTCACTAAATTCACATATGACGCTTTAATTCATACTTTAGTTTCACATTAACAAGGCTATGTGCATTTGGTTTTTCAAAGATGGTCAAACATATACAAAACTAACAAGAGAATTAGGAATTTCACAAAACACATGTTAACTAAGTTCTTGATGATCATGGTTCAAATTTGATCCAATTATATCATTGGGTCGGGAAGCTAACAAAAAATCTAATTCAAAACAATAAGGGAAACAAGACAATATTTTTGGATTTTTTTAAATTTTCCGATTTTTTTTTTTTTTTTTTTTTTTTTTTTTAAGAAAACAAAAACTAACAACACAGAAACAAAATGAAATTCTAGAGATTTCTACCCCCACACTTAAACTTGACATTGTCCCCAATGTCAGAAAACACTATAATGCAAATAAAAAAATAAAAAATAAAATAAATAATAAGAAACAAAATAAAACAAGTGGACTGAAAACTTCCCTAATTTGCAGTAAAATCAAGCGATGACCCCCAAGCTAAAATTCTGCAATCAACTTCAAGGGTGGAAAGAACCAAAAGTTCCTGCAAAGAAAAGAAATAATTCAGTTAAGTAACGCAAGAAAATTAATTAAAAAAAAATTGCAAACGAAAAATTGAAAATTACGATAAAAGATAATGAATAAAACTAATAAGTAATCATTGGTCGTGCTTGTTGACTTTCCACAGCTTTCCTCTTGAACAGGGTGACACTTAGCTTTTCACTTGCAAGTGATGATTTTATGCTATTGTACTGCAAGGCTTTGCTCTTTGGTGATGTTGCAGTTCCTTATTTGTTCTCCAAGCAGATGTGGCAGCTTCTCTTGTTCTTCATCTCAGACTCCTTCCGCTGGGATGATTGCGCAAGCTGCATTCTTCTCTGCTTGTTTCTTCTGCACAACGGGCAGGCACGAGGGAGAGGTGTTGGTCTGTTTCTTTCTTCAATCTTTCCAAGTGCCCACCTCTTGCTCTCTTTCTCCTTGTCCTTAGTTGAGGATGAATCAGCACGTTGTCTCCACATGCTTCGAGGTATCATCTTCACTTCCCTTATACGTGAGAGACGAAGCGGAAACATAAGATGATGAGTACTCGAGAGCAGGTGCTGCTGGAGAAAGGACAGGGAGAAAGCATGATATGAGATACTCTTGCTTTCAACCTTCATGATATGAAATACTTTTGCTTTGAATGGGTTGTTCGCAAGAGTATCCCAAGGAATGAGGAACACAGAGTAACTTAGGAGGATTCTTTGGGAATGCATTTTCGGAGATGAAGAAGTGTTGAGAGGGTGTGCTGAGAGAGTGTGCTTTTGCTGTGGAAGGCGAAGGTAGAAACTTATAGGACTTGTCTTCACAACCGGAACTGTTATCTCACTTAGTGTCGGCAGCCGGTGGATGGATGAATAGTACAAATTACGCGCTTTCTGACAAAGCTGCCCGTAATTTCCGCAAAGCAGATTCCTCATTGATATCTGGAATCGGCGCTTCGAGCTCTGAGCAACGTCGATTGTAGAGGTAGCATGTGACACGTGCGGATAAATCTGGAAAAGAAGATTTGCCCGTGGGTTGAAGCCCAGCTTTTGAGAAAGCTAGCGTGTCTTTGACTGTTGAATTTCCCTCTTCGATTTCTGAATTGGTGCTTCGACAAACTGCCCGAGAATTTCGCAAAGCAATTTACGTGTGACAAGTGACGACACGTCTGGACAAATTGATCTTTTGAAATCCGGGGTTCGGCTCGTGGTTTCTGAGCAAGCCCAGCCTTTAAGAAATGAAACGCCTCTTTTGAGAAAAGAATCCGGCTTTTGAGAAAGGAGCCCCGACTCTTCGATTTGCGAGAGGACGCTTCTCTGAGGAGCGCCTCTCCGATTTCTTCTTTTTATAGAGGCGTTAATTTTGTTCCACAACACACTTGAGCACCCTCCTGTAAACACTTCCTTCTTGCACTTGTTTAATCTTGATCATTCCGACTCTCTTCTTTCTTCACCACCTCTGAAAAATGTCTGGCCCTTCCGATCGTCGTTTTGACTTGAACATTGGTGAAGAGGCAGCTCCGCCTTCACCAGACAATATATGGCGCCCATCCTTCATATCCCCTACCGGTCCTCTTACCGTGGGGGATTCGGTGATGAAAAATGACATGACTGCTGCGGTGGTGGCCCGGAATCTTGTCACCCCCAGAGATAACAGACTGCTCGCTAGGCGGTCTGATGAATTGGCGGTTAAGGAGTCTCTGGCACTTAGCGTGCAGTGCGCCGGTTCTGTATCCAACATGGCCCAACGCCTATTTGCTCGAACCCGTCACGTTGAATCGTTGGTGGCTGAAATACAGAGTCTCAAAGAGGAGATTAGAGGACTCAAGCATGAAAATAAACAATTGCACAAGCTTGCACACAACTATGCCACAACCATGAAGAGAAAGATTGACCAGATGCAGGACACCGATGGTCAAATTTTACTTGATCATCGGAGGTTTGTGGGTTTGTTCCAACCGCATCTGCCTTCGTCTTCTGGAGCGGCACCGCGTAGTGAAGCTCCAACTGATCAACCTCTGCCGCCTCCTCCTTCTGTGGCCCCGCCGACTGCTGAAGCCCCGCCTACTACTGAAGCACCACCCGACCAATGAATACTATTAGTTTACATCATTGTAAAATATTTGTACTTTTTTTTTTTTTTTTTTTTTTATGTATTTTTTTTTTTAATTTTTTTTTTTTTTTTTTTTTTTTTTTTTTTTTCATTAATTTTAAATTTTTTTTTTTTTTTTTTTTTTTTTTTTTTTTTTTTTTTTTTTTTTTATATAAGTAAATTAATGTAAAGAGACTTTGGTTAACCTTCCCCCACACTTAAACTAAATAACACAAACTCACAGAAATCAACCAAATAACATAACTAACTAAACAAAACAAAATGAAAGCAGTAAAGATAAGGGTGGAAGAATGCAAAGCTGATTGGGTTAGTGATTCCAAAGTCTCCCTTCGTTGAATGCTTGGGTTGCCTCCCAAGAAGCGCTTGTTTTAACGTCTTTAGCCGGACGCATCTTTCCTTTAAATTTCCCTCGGCTCCATTTGAACCTAAAATCAAAGAAAGAAAAATAAATCAAATATCAAAAGTAAAATACACAAACACCAATATAAACATAAACAAAAACAAAAATAAAAGGATTAGCAAAGTTGCTAATCCCCGGCAACGGCGCCAAAATTTGATGCGAGAATTACTCGACACACAAATTAAACCCTCTTTTTGACAATTGTAGTATAGATGTAAGTAGGGTATCGTTCTAGGCCGGGGATTAGGAGGGATTGCTAATCTATTCTAAATTAATTTAAAAATATTAAACAAGACTCAAGGACTCAAAACTAGGCTAAAAACTCTAATAACTCGAAACACACTTAAAATGACTCAAAATAATGAAAACAATTAAATTAAACACTAGGAACTGAAATGGATGGAAATTAAATTAAAAGACTAACAATAAAGAAAACTAAATAAATAATATAATTTAATAATGGATGGGTGTTTGGTTTTGATGAAAAGTAAATTAAACTTAATTAAATTACAGAATTGACAAAAACATAAAATTAAGGTAAAATGATAAATGACGGACTAGCTAGAGGGTTCTTCTCCACACATGTTATACTTGCATACAAAATGATTTCCAGTTGTTCTTTTAATAAATTGTGAATTTCAATACTCCAGATTAACCGTGAACAGCACTTTTTTAATCTTCAAGTTTTCCTTAAGTTATTGAATTGGACGGGAAAACGCATACAACAATTCAAAACATTCTTCAAAAGTCCCCTACGTGAAAAGCACAATAGAGATACAATCAAAGATCATTAAACTTTGTGAAAACTATAAGCATTGACGAGGCATTCGTAACTATGAAAAGCATGATACTCTTGCCAAGAATTTACTTAACGTGATTGTGACTAGCAACCTTTACTACTTGTGAAAATAAGTTCATAACGATTAGGTGAAATTCACTTATATTCTAGCATCAAATTCATGCATGTAAATTAAGCGTGCACTCTCAACCAACATACACAAATCAGTTTTTATACGAACGGATAAGTAAATTGAAATCACAACTTATGAAATCACAACCGAAGGTAATCAATTCATATTACAAATATATTCATGGTTTCGAATTAACCTCTAGCCAAAATAAAATTAATTACACATTATTAAAACAAAAATAAAATAGAAGTTTGGAAAGATTAAACCGAAAAAGAAGAGAGTGATTCAGTGCCAGTCTGCCCCTCGTTTTCTGCTGCACCGCTCTGCCTATATCACGCTGCCAAGGGCTTGCTGCGCAAGGGCTTCTCTCTCTAGCTGCAAAGGCAGCTTTGCTTCTCTGTTTTCTCCCCGAGGCTCACTGCCCTCTGGGCTGCCAAGACAGCCCACTGCTGTCCTCTCTCTTCCCGTTCTCCACGTCTGCGAGCTGCCAAAGGGCAGCTCCCCCTCTCCACCCCGCTGCTCCCAGGCAGCTTTCTCCTCCTATCTTCTTATTTTATTTCCCCCTTTTCCAAGTCTTCTCTGTCTCCCGCCTCTATCCCTTTCACGCCTTGGATTCTCCTTTTTCTTCTTCTTTCGTATATCTTTCTTTGGATCCCTCCTTTCCTGATTATTTCTCCCCGTATGCTTTTGCTTTCCATTCTTTTATTCCCTTTTTTTTTTCAGCTGCCCTTGGATTCTTTCACCGTTCTTTTTTTTTTTGCTCTAACTCCTTCACGTGTCCAGCTCCTTCTTTCTTTTATTCTTTTCACCCTCCCGTGTGGACTCACTTCTCTCCCACGTCAGTCCTCTCTTGGATTCCCTTTTCTTTAGCTTTCTTTATTTTTATTTTTTTTTCATTTCTTTTCTTTATTCTTTCTACAAAACATAAATATGATGATGTTTCACAAAAATAACGTAAATAGCTCAAAAATATAAGGAACTAACTAAGAAAAGACGAGTGAATTCGAAGTAAAAATATATATAAATATGATCCGATCAAATACCCCCACACTTAACTTTTGCTAGTCCTCGAGCAAAACAAAGAAAACATGAAAAAGATTAGCTTCCCTCTATGTGACCCTCATAGAATTTCAATTAAGAAAACAAATCATCAAGAACCATAGCTAGCATCAAACCAACTAATTCAAGTTCATCTTCCTTATTCAAATATTAGCAGTAATCTTTGAATCATCCTTGAAGTGTAGTGTGTGAGATAGCCATGCTAATGCAATTTCAAGATTTTTTATTTTTAAAATCATCATATGCAAACTAGTGACCTTCTCACGGGATATGCACTCAATCACACATGTGTTTAGTTTTAATGTGTTTCGCTCAAAGAATCAAATGTGAAAGTTCTACCATAAGCTTGCATAAAGATCACTTCTCCACAGTCATAATTGCAAAACTTAAATCAAGAGGACTTTTATTGGATGTAATGAGGCTTAGGGATAGGGTTATTGAAACGAAAGAATAGGAAAACACAAGTTCCAAGCTACATTGCAAGCAATTCTTTTGTTTAGATTTATAAGAACTCAAGCTTTCCCGCGATTCTTCTCGCACCTCCAACCACCCCCCTTAAACTGAAACTTTAAAAACTTTTTATTTTCTTTGTATACAATCTTTCTTTTACTTTTCTTTTCTTCTCTTTTCTTTTTTTTTTTTTTTTATTTTATTTTTTTTTTTTTTTTTTTTTAAATACAAACATGAAATACCCCCACACTTATTCTTTTGCCAAACACCTTCAAAGTACTTCACAAACATTTCTCATAAGACAATCTCACATTGCTCACTAGCTTGCTTGGAAAGGGTAAGGAAAAATGTTTCAGGTATAAGGGTAGACATATCTGGTGATAAGAAATAAAAGGCTCAAAATACACGGCTCAAATTGGCAATCTAATGATATCATTTTTCTTTGGGAAACATGGTTATTTGGGCCATAGTGGTAAACCTAATGCCTCTATCATTTCCAAGTTCATGCAATCAATGACAAACATTTCGAAAGATCGTTACGCAAGTTCTAGAGATGTATCTCACATAAGTTCATCACACATGAAAGAATAGGAGTGTATGAAAAATGCACACACTTTCAATTGGCTCAAAAACTCACATAGGATGAATATGGTCACTAAATTCACATATGACGCTTTAATTCATACTTTAGTTTCACATTAACAAGGCTATGTGCATTTGGTTTTTCAAAGATGGTCAAACATATACAAAACTAACAAGAGAATTAGGAATTTCACAAAACACATGTTAACTAAGTTCTTGATGATCATGGTTCAAATTTGATCCAATTATATCATTGGGTCGGGAAGCTAACAAAAAATCTAATTCAAAACAATAAGGGAAACAAGACAATATTTTTGGATTTTTTTAAATTTTCCGATTTTTTTTTTTTTTTTTTTTTTTTTTTTTAAGAAAACAAAAACTAACAACACAGAAACAAAATGAAATTCTAGAGATTTCTACCCCCACACTTAAACTTGACATTGTCCCCAATGTCAGAAAACACTATAATGCAAATAAAAAAATAAAAAATAAAATAAATAATAAGAAACAAAATAAAACAAGTGGACTGAAAACTTCCCTAATTTGCAGTAAAATCAAGCGATGACCCCCAAGCTAAAATTCTGCAATCAACTTCAAGGGTGGAAAGAACCAAAAGTTCCTGCAAAGAAAAGAAATAATTCAGTTAAGTAACGCAAGAAAATTAATTAAAAAAAAATTGCAAACGAAAAATTGAAAATTACGATAAAAGATAATGAATAAAACTAATAAGTAATCATTGGTCGTGCTTGTTGACTTTCCACAGCTTTCCTCTTGAACAGGGTGACACTTAGCTTTTCACTTGCAAGTGATGATTTTATGCTATTGTACTGCAAGGCTTTGCTCTTTGGTGATGTTGCAGTTCCTTATTTGTTCTCCAAGCAGATGTGGCAGCTTCTCTTGTTCTTCATCTCAGACTCCTTCCGCTGGGATGATTGCGCAAGCTGCATTCTTCTCTGCTTGTTTCTTCTGCACAACGGGCAGGCACGAGGGAGAGGTGTTGGTCTGTTTCTTTCTTCAATCTTTCCAAGTGCCCACCTCTTGCTCTCTTTCTCCTTGTCCTTAGTTGAGGATGAATCAGCACGTTGTCTCCACATAAAACCCTCACTCAATCACACTCTCTCTCGACCTCACATCACCTTGCTTTCTCATCCTCGCCGTTTTCTTTCGATCTCTCACCTCCTCCTTATTTACCATCTATCCTGCCACATCACACAAGTGACTCGCCTCTCTCTCGACTTACCTCTCTGATCTCTCTCTCTCTCTCTTGACTTCTTATCCCTCACTATGGAGGCTTGCTTCCTTACACAGAGGACAGAGCCACGACCCTTGCTCTCTCTCGCGATTCTCTCTATCAGACACTCAAAGTCTGAGAGTCTTCTTCATCCAATGCACTATGCACCGATTTTATCCCAAACAAGTAAATTTTGGAATTAATTTAGGGTTTGAAATTTAATTTAGGGTATGGTCTTTAGAGTGGAAGATCTCTGTGTTTAAATCCCCGCAACACTCTTCGTATTTATGTTCAATTTCATAATTAGAGAGCCCAAGGTTAAGCGAGAGTGTTAAATCATAGATCAGTGGTCCATATCTTCACAGTCCAGATCACCCATTGGCTAAAGCATCTGAAATGCGGTGCATCCACTGAGAGCTTTTGCCAAAAAGTTGCTAAAGTTTGGCTGTCAGGAATTGTGTCGTTTATAACTGACAACATTAAAGAAAGATTTGAAATTCTTTTTTTTTTTTATAGTTGTACTATTAGTGTCGGTTATAACCGACACTAATAGTTTGAAGTTTTTTTTAATATAACGGCTAGCTGTTGCAACTAGCCGTTGGGTTTTTTTTTATTTTTTTATTTTAAACATTTCTTTTCTTCTATAAATATGGTGAAGTTCTTTCAATTCTTCACTTCATTTGCAATATTTCCTTCTTCAATAATTTTCAATATTTCCTTCAATATATTTCTCAATATTTCCTTCAATATATTTTCCAATATTTCCTTCATCTATAATATTTGTTTCAATTTTTCAATAATTTCCTTCAATATTTTTTCAATAATCTCCTTCATCTATAATATTTGTTTCAATTTTTCAATATTTCCTTCATCTATAATATTTCTTCACTTCATTTGCAATATTTCCTTCATCTATAATATTTGTTTCAATTTTTCAATAATTTCCTTCAATATTTCCTTCATTTTTTTCAAAAAAAAAAAATGGCCTCATCTGCAATGAAAGGTAGGGCTTGGACCCGAAAAGAAGATGAAGCTCTTTGCAAGGCTTATAGATGGGTCTCAGAAGATAGTGTGAGGGGGATTTCTCAAACAAGTGAAGGTGTTTGGACTCTTGTGTCCAAAAAATACTTAGAGTTCTACGAAGGCACCATTCCACCGAATACCCGAAACCACAAAAGTTGTTCTTCAAGATGGAAGAAACATCTTCATCCAAGTTTGAATAAATGACATCAAGCACTATTAGCAGCCGCAAGTAGACATGAAAGCGACGCCAATTACTATGACTAAGTTAGTGTTTTCACAATTTATTTTAAATGTTTAATTATATTACATTTAATTTTTGTAATTATATGTCATTATATTACATTTAATTTCATGAATTAATTTCCTAAAATTTTTGTAATTATATTTTCTAGGTACGCCAAGCGGAGGAATTGTATATGGAGGGCAGCTCAAAACCCTTTCAGTTTCACGGTTGTTGGGAAATTTGTAAAGGGTGGGTGTTATTTGAAGATCCACCTCAACATAGAGTGGATCCTTTGGGAGCTGCATCCCCATCTGTAGATATGAATGAAGATAGATCTCCTACCATTCAACAAACAAGGGTAGAAAATCTGACTCCGTCCGAAAGTTCTTTACCTAGGGCTATGGGACGAAACAAGGCCCGAAGGTTGAGGGAAAAGGGCAAGGGAAATGCTGATTACGCCGCTCAACATGAAGTGGCGGCCTCATTGCAATTACTGGCGGAGCAAAATGCCCTTGAGGCAGAAGAAAGGAAGTGTAGACATGAAGAACGGGCCAAACAAATACAAGAAGAGATGGATGATAAGAATATGGAAAGGAACACTTCGAATTACACTCCAATGAGTAAGGCCTATTTTGATAGGAAAAAAAAAGGGAATTATGTCTCGGCGGCAATTGTTTACCTCTGACTATACTCCTACAATGGCGGATGATGAAGATGATGTTGATTATGGATATTAAATTTAAGTCGTTATAATTTTTAAATTTAAGTTAATGTTGTTTTTAATTTAATTTGTAGTTTTTAAATATAAGTTGTTTTTAAATTTAAGTTGTTGTAGTTTTTAAATTTAAATAATAAATTATGTTTGGCCCTATGGCCCTTTGACCCTCGGTTGGAGACGGTTTTTTGTGACAGCCCTTTGGCCCTCGGTTGGAGACGAAGGCAAATATGGCCCTGTACTGTTCATTAAAATATTAATATCTTGGGGAATCTTGGAGGGCCAGAGGGCTAAAACGAGCCCTCTGGCCAACCCTCGGTTAGAGATGGCCTTATATGCCCAAGATTCCTGAGATTGCCAAGTGTCCAGAACAATTGATGCCCTTGAAACAGTGGGAGGATGCATTTCTTGCGGAATTTTCAGAGCTAAGGCTGGTATGTTCGCCTCCTGATTTTTCTTCGCCCACTTCCCATACGAGAACTAATTATTGGCATAGTAAACATGAAAATTGATTAAAAGTTGGTCAGCTCTACTTACTTTAGTTCACTAATATTCATGTGGAATGTTGAATTTAAATAGTTTGATAGTAAAATATATTTGAAGAACAATTTATAATTTTATATTTCAATTGGGAATTCCTGATTTGTCCCAAAATTTGGGATTCCCAACAATTTGATTTGGGATTGGTCTTCAAATTCCCGTCCCAAAAAGTTTTGGTTTGGAATTCAGGTTACTAGTTTCGGTTCGGTATCTAGTACCAAGCCAATCCTAGTAACAAAGAGAGAAGGTAGAGAGAAGAAAGAGGCATCTAAGAGTGGTGGAAAAGAGGAAACGTGGCAAGAAGAGAGTGGAGAGTTTGTGTGGGTGTGGGCCCCGCAGGCCAGAAAAATTATAAAATATTTAAAATATCCACTCAGAAAATATTAAAATAATAAAATACCTAAAATTCAAATTCATAAAACACTCTCAAGTTTCGTAGTTCCGTAAAAATTTTATCGTAACTCCAAATTCGATTTCATTTGCTCCTACGTGTTCGTATCATCAAGTACTTCAAGGTTACGGTAAAATAATAGCTCATACGCGTCCCAAAATGACGGCCAACGAAAGTCAATAATCTCGCCTCTAAGTGCATTTTCATCCATTCACTCTTTTAAAATTAATAAAATCGTAAAATTAGGGACATGTTGTCACAATCTACCCACCTTAAAAAATTTCATCTCCGAAATTTGAAATAAGTTGCTAAACAAAAAAATACTCAAAATAGAAAGAAAATATATAAAGAAGAAATCAAGCTAGAGAGGTTGCATAAAAGAGAATGTCATTCTGTTGCGATCGGATTACAATGATTCCTTTTTAATGCCTCCAATCTCATATCTTCCTTCTCCTTTAGTAGAATACTATAATATAATACTTTTTATAAAAACATAAATTCAAAAATATTTATATATGTATAATAACATCACGTCAAAATACATATATATAATAATGTAAAGTTACAATAATTGTACAGAAATTAAAACTAAACATAAAATATTTTTCACCTACACACACGTTGCATTACATACTCTGAAGATAAGTGTGTAGTATCTTTGGGTAAAGCCCAAACAATAAATGACTAATTAAATAAACAATACAAATGCTAACGTAGACGACCTATTTGTCCACTTGCTTAACGAATCCAACATATAAGTTATTAATATTACAGTCTGCAACCCGTAATACTAACAACACATTGTTGTCTTGATAAGCAAGTAATAAATTCCCGAGGGTGCAATATTACCATCATGCCCCCATTCGGAAATACATATACATCGTCTGATCAAAGCCTCGTTCGTGCTCATGCACTACCCTTTCGAGAAACATCATCAATATTATACAATTTTCTATATCGTAATCTCAATCATTCGAATACTTGTTCGAAAACAATACGAAGTCCAGTAAGGTAGAAATGTACTCAAGGTTGACTGGAATGCCTTCAGACACAAGGAGGTGACTATGGAATCACAGTCAAAGTAGGTGTCGGTCGAAATGCCAGAAAACACGATAAATTCAAAAATGAGAAATTTCACCAAGTGGCCTAAAATGTAGTCCCTTTGGACCAACGAGAAGTGAGTTAGCTTGTCAAGTTGGTCGATAATCACCGAAACATCACCATAATCTCCACATGTACCAGGAGTCTACGTTGATTTTCCCCATCTTTATATGAATACAAGAAGTGATTATAACCACTTAAACAATTCTTGATGATTTGTAAGTAACGTCATATCAATACTCATGAATTCCAATTGAAATGAGGTAGGACAAGCTGAAAATGTTTAAGGGTAGATATGTCTTTTGCTGCGGTAATTAGTAATTATGTTTGCACAATCTGGATAACACATGATGGTGCAATCGTAGACATTGATTTGGTTTTTCCATTGCCATAGTCAGAAATCTAGTTCCTTTCAAATGAAGATGTATTTGAGAGGTCTAAGGTTAGTAAAGATTTTGAACACTTTTCTCCACAGAGAAATGTCATCCAGTTTTCAAATGAAGATGATAACTATTGTCTCTAGGTCATGAATAAGATGGTTCATTTCGAATGGTTCTAACCGTTCGGAAAGATAAGTGGTACTTTGTCATGTTGCATCTACACAGCCAAAACATCCAAAAGAAAACGTCATCGTGGATTTCAAAATGATCAATGTCATCAAAAGGTGTAAAACAAAGGTGAGGTGAGACAACAGTTCGATTGTTAGAAACTTTATTCATAATCAACATCACAACTAAACTAACTTTCCTCAGTTGACATGTGAAGAAAAACGCCATAGCTGAAAAATCGCTAACAAACGACCGATAAAATCGACAAAACCAAGGATATCACGTATTTCACAACACTTTGTGAGGATTTCAACCTTCTTCCACTAAATCCTTTTTGGGAAAAAGAAAAGAATATAGTCTGCTGAGATCACGTATCCCAAGAAAAGTACCAATTTAAACAAAAATAACATTTGAGAAATTTGGTATAAAGCTGACTATCGGTGCTTAGAAAATTTGATCTCGTTGCTGAAGTAGGTGGGAAAGTCGCCTGTAAGACTACAATGAATTCGTTAGGCTATGGAAGAAAACTCAGGTTCCAAAAGTTGGTTAGAGAGACCATCAACTTAAAGTAGGGGTTAACGGTTTTTAATCGTCGCTCGATTATGTTGCTAAAATCTAGGTACGATCCTAAGGTTTAGCCTTTGGCCTTCGCAGATAAGTTTGAGATTCCCTAGATAAGGTGTTTGGATGGATAAATTCCTAATCGATAAGCTTTAATAACTAATTTCTCGAAATGATGTAGGACTTATTTGAAAAAAAAGCAAGAAAAACTGGTGTAGTATGAGAAAGTGGATTGATGGTGTCCTTCACTTCACCATTTGGTGATATCCCAGGTAAAATTTTGAGAAATGACGCCAAAGGTATATGTCCTCGAAACATATAATACTACTTCCTTTCTCTACGACTTGTGTTACAATTCTAATGTTTGCTTGTAGAAGTGATAAGAAATGTGACTGGTCGAGAATGTTCTGGTTACCTAGATGGGTAAAATGGTTAACACAATTGCGAGTTCACGATCTTCCTACAAGGCTTGCTTCTAATTTCCACGATTTTATTTCTTTGGCTCAGGTAATCACTATTAATCAGTCTGACCATCATGCCGCTAATTAACGCATTCATGCTATTTTTGATATTGCTCGTTACCCATCGTTCTGGCATAAAGGTATCATTCCCAGATACTAGCATGTGTCCAATATCAAAAATCATATTGTCTGAATACTGGTTGAAAGTTCCTAGATATCGGATAATATCGTCAATTAGTAGCGCCACCGTAGGCTGATTCCAGGTTAGAGCCCGCTCGGGTAAATGGTTTCAGATGATTGGTAAGGAACTAGTCTTGTGAGGTGGTTTCATTAATTCTAGGGAAAATGCTTACTACTTCGAAGATTTCTACTGACTGTAGGTATAACAACTTGTACACCTGTGCCTATGCTCATTGAAATCACGAGTACAGCACCAAAAGAAACTCTGAAAACTAGTATTGGTTGGAATGTCCTAAGGCCGAAAAAAGGAATTTGCTAATAATCTACTTTAGAACGAACTTAAACAGAAGTCAATCTTCCTCCTGAAGATCCGGAACAATCATTTGTACGTTTGAAAACATTCCCAGATGTTATTCCGTCGAGTGCTACCACTTTAGCACCAGGTTGTCGCTCAAGACATTTTTGGAATCTCAACGAAAGTAAACTTCGTAGGAATTCTGATAGATGGTATACTAACGGATACTGCCAAAGAATCAAAACTATTCTTGGTTTCCTAATTCGAAAGGGTTGGTAAAGAGGACGAGATAATAGTAGTGGAATTAATGAGTAAAGCCTTCGGTGGTACATAATTACCGACACAATAGCCCTACTTTAGGGCCACAAACTCATCTCCGAATCGGGATTTTCATTGGTAGGAAGGTTCTTTGTTTAAAGTCTAGAGGTGGTCCCCAAAATGTTCTTATAGAACGTCGATAAGTCGTCTAAAATCCCCAAAACTTAGGGAAAAGCTAACACGTTTTTCATATTCGACAAGGTGGCAAGATTTAACACTTAGGTTCAAGAACCAAGAATGCTTACATCACGCGTGTGATGAACGGAATACAACCCAAACTTATGCTCTGATATCAAACTGACACACCTCGAGTCGAAATGTCCACTGGACTCCAAATCGAGCTGTGCTGGCCGACATCAGAATGGTGACGAAGCCATAAGTGTAGTGATGTGGAAAATATGAATAAATTTATACCTAAAGTGCCTAAATATAAGAGTGCACTAGTGAGCGAGAATGAACCCATTTCACATGTGATGTCAGAGCATAAGTAAAGTATAGTTATGTAGGTTGAGAATCATACCATCGAAGGTAACCACTTATACCAAGATTTGCCAAGAAATCTTGTCGACACGAAAGCTCAGCACTAAAACCTAGAGGAGCGAAAAACAAGGGTGAGTGGGCCTAAAAATAAAGTTTTCTAAAAATCTTTTTGAAAACATTATAACCTCTCACCGTAAAACCAGTATAGTTTCCAAATATACATACTACGTAAAGTATGAAAACACTTACCGTAGCCTGTAATATCTCAAGAATTCAATACATCACAAAATACGTAAATAGGCATATAACTACCAGTAATCACAATATCTCGCAGAAATGAACATATCACATCGAGTGCTTATCGACATATGCTGACACACGAGTTCATGCATAGGTATTCTGACATGAACATGACTGGGTGTAATAATGATTTATGCTCTAGTACTACAATCACGTGAAGATTGGAGCTATGCACATCACATATGAGTCCTAATTGCCTATAGCAATCTAGGACAGGACTGGCACCTACAATGGATCCAAAGTGAGTGTATGATACGTTGTGAACATACACGTGGAAGATTAGCCCTGGCCTGGGCGAGTACTAATATCGGTGCAACAACGATGAGCAGATAACGTAAATAAAATCATACAGCGGTAAATCACTAATTTACGTCGACATAATACTATTCAATAAAATTTAATCATGGCCATAATTAAAATCCCACAAAAGTATGCATACCTGTGCATCTCGTAGGATTTAGGATAATTTCGTAAATTCCGTCATTTCGCTAATTTTTATAAACATTAGACTAATCTAGGCATACGTAAGAAATTCTTTTTCAAATATATAAATGGAAACTATATAAATAATACTATTTAAAAGCAAAGACCCACTCACAGATAGTTACAAGGTCTTAGCCGTTCAAACTAGGAAAGTTGGAGTCTTCGATAGTAATCGCACTTAACCATAGTATTGGGATATGTTAGTAAAACTCTACTGAAACAATTAAATTTGAAGAAATGGACGACGGATTCAGAATCAGCGTGTAGAAATACGCTAAGAAGGGTCCCGGGCAAATTTTGTAAAAAGTTAACAAAAAGTCAAAATTAGCCTAAGAGGGTTTTTGAGAAAATTTAAAAAAAAGTGAACACAAGGAATATTCCAAAGAATATACTCAGCCCATTTCAGAATTGGGTCAGGTTGGCCAAAGGTTTGGACTCACAGGTCGCCGAACCCAACGAAAAAGAAGGCCAGAAGTACCCAGCTCCGATCAACCACAAAACTTTACTAAACCTAGTCATCCAATATATCACAATGAAGCCCAAGAAACATGGAGTTGAAATATACCATTGGGTTCCTCGGCCGTGGCCGGCGGTGGCTGAAAAAGGGCTCTAAAGTCACCGAAAAATCTGGGAAGTCTTCCCACAGTGGTTATGTACCAAAACCCTCATCAAAACCCTTAAGAAAGCTAGAACACGTACTAAAACATGATCCAAGAATTTTTTAGGTTGTTTTCATAGCTTACCCTTGTCGGAAGTTTGCAAACTCGCCGGAAAACATGGCGACATTCCTCGTTACGTTTATGTGAAGTGTGCACAGAGTCTAGAGAGTGAAAAATCTAAAGGAGAAAATGGAGTGAGTTGTTTTGTGGTTGAAACTTGTTGAAACGACGATGGTGGTGGTTCCGTGTTTGCCATTGCACCATCTCAGTGCATCCCAAAGAGACAGGAGAGTAAGAGAGTTTGAGAGGGACGAGAGAAAGATTGCAGGAAGATGGAAGAGAAAGAAAACCCAGTGGTGGTTTGGTGGAGTTTGCTAGAGGAGATGGCCAGTTGGTGGACACTGATATTGCCATTGTGGTTGCAGGGTGAGACACAAGAGAAAGGTGAGGCATAATGAGAGTAACAGAGAGAGAAGGTAGAGAGAAGAGAAAGGAGTCTAAGAATGGTGGAAAAGAGGAAACATGACAAGAAGATAGTGGAGAGTTTGTGTGGGTGTGGGCCCTACGGGCTAGAAAAATTATAAAATATTTAAAATATTCACTCAAAAAATAATAAAATAATAAAAGACTCAAAATTCAAATTTCATAAAACACCCTCAAGTTTCGTAGTTTCGTAAAATCTTTACCGTTGATCCAAATTCGATTTCGCTTGTGCCTACGCGTTCGTTTCGTCAAGTACTTCGAGGTTACGGTAAAATAATAGCTCATACGCGTTCCAAAATGATGGTTAACCAAAGTCAACAATCTTTCCTCTAGGCGTATTTTTGTCCATTCACTCTTTTAAAATTAATAAAATCGTAAAATTAGGAACGGGTTGTCACACAATACTCATTAAAATCTAACATAAAATGACATTAATTTGAGTACAATGAAACAGAAACTATGAATCCCTAGGAAAAGGATCCGGCAACAATCCTTTTCCATAATTTTTGTTTAGTTTTGGTGCATCGTGTACAACAAAAGTCCATAAACCTCTTCATTAAGATAAAACATGATTGATATATTATTATAGGTTTTTGATTGGTTTAAAATCAAATATCCATATAAAAAGAAACCGAGAGCTTTAGAGAGTTTAAGGAAGGTATATAACTTGAAGTAAAACAAAGTTCGTTGAGTGTTATCATAAGTGGTATTTTCAACTTTTGTAGTACGCAATACAAAATAAAAAGAAAAATGTGAGCACCTTTTGGTTTTGAAGTAATACATGGTTAACAATGAACACTAGTTGTAGTACTCATGTGTAGAACAACATTTACTATTACATATTCGATAAGAATCACACTATTGTTAGTAATATGACTTCTAAATTCTTATATACACTACTTTAATTTTTTGACGCACATTTGAATCGTATACAGACTTATTTTGATCATCTTAAAAGAAATAAAAAAGGAGAAAAAAAGAACGAGACCTAAATTTGAATTTATCAAACTACTTCCTGGGGCTTATAACTCTAGTGGTAGTGCATTTATCCTCAAATTTTAAACGACAGTGTTCAATTATTCCCTTCTTTCACCTGAACCTAATAAAATAGAAAACGATTTCCTTTCCGAATGATTAACCTTTCTCTTAACATTACTCAAGTCTTCTTATAAATAAAAAAAATACATTATTCTTGTCTTATGAGTTGCTACCAGAGTTATTAGGAACAGCCCATGAATTCAAACATCCAAAATGCCCAGTCCATTGGAAACTCCTCGTACTTGTTCCAGAACTCCTTTTGTGGGACATGAACTTCTTGAACCGCTTCCAATCCCCGAGGACGGCCTTCAAGTCCTTAACCTTGGCGACAATACTCCGGCAACAATTGGCGTGGACCGTGCTCACTTGCCCGAAATCCTTGCTATCTTGGCAAAAACCACTAAAATATAGGGTGTCTAAGAACCTTACCCTAAGTCCCAACTCGTCAACAATACCCCCTCGGATTAGGTTCAATAGGACATCCTGCTCCTTTAGTCCCGTGGCATTGTCCTTGGAGGTGTACCATCTATCAAACAGTGCAATGGTCTTATTATTGGATCTGATGTAGTAGAAGCCAGTGTTGATTAACTGACTGACGTTCCATGGATCCCCAAAGAACATATCCGTACTTATTTGTAAATCTTCTGTTTCGTTTTTGCTTAGTTTTGTGAAGGGGTCCCTTAGCCACAACACATCAGTATCCTGTTACAAATGAGAAGCCCAAAGGAAAAAATTAAGTGATTTAAACAAAGTCTTCTGTTTCGTATGTTCATTATTAACGGACGGATTGACGATAGCATATCAATAAGCTATCGATAACATTGATCAATTAATATCAGTATGTCAACGTATTTTCAATACACTATCTACATGATCGATATAAGTACTTACACTCAGGGCCGGTCTAGAGATTTTTGAGGCCCGGGACGACGTAAAAAAAAGTGCCCTAACTTCATGTAAGAAAATTATTTATCTTCACACATAAGACATCGAAAAAATTATACTTAGAAAAACACTTCAAACTCAATAATTTAGAAACACAGAAAAACTAATTTATTTTGTATTGAGAGAGGGAAACAAAAAAACTTCGGGCTTACAAGAAGATAGATGATGAGTTTTGTTTTCCATTTGAACTTTGAATGTGTTTTTGAATAAATCGTGAGGTGTTTTTTTCTTATTTACTAACCTTGTCAATATGGGACTAAAAAATAATGATGTTTTCGAGTTTTACTAAATTAAACATTTTGATGACACGTCATATAATTTGCAAATTTGGTCTACGTATTATTCTTTGTTGAAGATTAGACTTGAATTAAAACGAATATTTAAAAATAACAACCCACATAGCTACTAGATAGTAACTAAAAATAAATTACCAACCAAACAAAAATTTGTAAAAATTGAAAAGAATAAACATGCACATACCATTTCGAACTTAGGACCTCTTGTTAATTTTAAACAACAAAAATCATTGTTTCTAATTAAACTTCTTTATCCTTTAACCAAATTTTCTAAATTTATACACTTATAAAACGAAATTTGTAAAAAAAAGGAAAGTAAATAAGCACACATGGTGTTTTGAACACAAGACCTCCTTATTATTTTCAAATGACAAACCACCACTTCTAGTTAAATTTCTGTGTCTTTGAATCAAATTTTATAAATTTGTACTCTTATAAAAACATATATAAATATATCGTCCTAATAATTTTGGTGCCCCTAATTTTTTTGGGCCCTGGACGGTCGCCCCTTCTGCACTGGGCCTGGGCCGGCCCTGCTTACACTATATACACAAAATCCTTTCTCTGACCGGTGTCTTACACACAGAAATTTTACTCCCTTAAATATTTAATGGCACACTAAAATCTGATAAAACAGCACCATACACACTCTGATAGAAAATATCTCTTGCAGTAGCACATAAAGTTTCCATTAACTTTGTCTGGCAACTGGCAAGAAGAAATCGATGTCAACTCGAGCATGTGGTGCAAGAGTCTTATCCCATGACAAGAATAACAGTTGTACCCCAAGAGATACTGATAGACAAAAGAAAGATGCAAAGAAATCAAGAAACATATGCAACAATTGGAGAAGGGGAAAGAGGAAAATGGGGTCCTATTGAAACTGACCGGGTAAGAGCATGCTTGAGTCTACTTGGGTCTATGTTGGAAGGCTGCTTAAGGCACATCACAACTCATCAAAGTTCGAGTTGCAACTGCAACTCTAGCCCTCATTCTCGGGTAGAGTTGCAGCTGCTACTAAATCGTCATTTTTTTGTTGCCAACTATCCCTTAATTCTAGGGTTTATGTCTTCTAGTATTTCAGCTCTAGATTTCTTGTAACTTGCAACTAGGGCTAGCCTTTTTATCTTTTGGTATCTTCCTTGTAGCTATTTTGTAATTGTTCAATGGGTTCTTTGCCTGGCTCGGTCTCACTATAAGAGCCCTAACTTGTAATACCAATATATGATGAAAATATACAAACAGTTTTGTTAAACTGAATTTCAATATGGTATCAGAGCAGGAACCATAGGGTCCTGTCTCTGCAGTCCGATTCATTCAAAAAAAAAAACTTTGTTTCTTATGTTCTTCATTCACCGTAATGGCAGAAGATCAGGCTTCAAGCCAAGAGGCTACAAGCTCTTTAAACACTCCGTCTCCCAGTATAATTCATGGTGAGATCAATCCAAATCTGCGTCTATGCTCCGTGTTGCTAAATGAGTTCAATTACTTACCGTGGTCACGTGCCATTTCTCTTGCCCTAGGTGGAAGATTGAAGCTAGGGTATGTCAATGGAAGTATTGAAGCACCTCAACCATCCTCTACATCGTATGGTGCATGGCATGCAAATGATCAACTTGTTATGTCTTGGATACTTAATTCCATGGAACCTAAGTTATCTGAGCTCTTCAGCTACTCAGAGTTCTCTCGTATTTTGTGGGAATCTATCAAAGAGATGTATGGCAGCCAAAAATAATGTTGCTCGTATATTTCAACTCAAGAAGGACCTTGTTGGGCTAAGGCAAGGTGACCAATCCTTCGTGCAACATCTTGGAAGCATGAAATCCATGTGGAATGAACTCGACATGTACCGACCACATACAACTGATTCTGCTGCGCTCCTTAAAAGAGCTAATGAAGACAAAGTGTTTTAACTCCTGGCAAGTCTAAGAGCTGAATATAAAGATCTTCGAAGTCATTTGTTGATGACCCTCAATCTGCCCTTATTTAATAGTGTTTGTCAAGTTGTTCAAAGGGATGAAACTCGAAGAAAAGTCATGCACATTAAGCCTAAGTCTAACTCTGAGGCTAGGACTTTCATAGCAATCATAAACACACTGGTGAAAAAATTTTCACTGGAAAGAAGGTAGATTGGAAATGTACTTACTGCAACATGAAAGGGCATCTAAGGGAAATATGCTGGATCTTGCACCCGAAGTTAAAACCAAGGTTTGATAAAGAAGGGAAAGGAACCACTCCAAAGGCTCTCTATTCAACTAGTTCTTCGATAGGTGGAATTGCAAACTTCACTGCAAATCCAATATATTTGATAAATGAATTTGCCAGTTTTCTTCAAAGAAGAGGATGCACCACTGAAGATGAGGAAGACTGAGACCACAACTCAAGACAATGTTTCAGGTATCATCACTGCCCTCTCCAATGCACCCAATGAAATTACACATGATTGTTGGATTATAGACTCAGGTGCCACTGATCATATAACAAACAAGTCTTCTTGCTTAGATAAGTTTCAAAATATGCCTAAATCTACACATGTGTCTGTAGCAAATGGGAAAGGAGAACCTATTCTAGGAAAAGGAAAACTTAAATTGTTAAGTGATGAGATCGAGTCAACAACTTTGTATGTACCCTCATTTCCCTTCCAGCTTTTGTCCATAGGAAAAATCACAACCACTCTAGATTGCCTTGCCATATTCTCTCATCACAATGTTGTATTTCAGGATCGAGTTACTCGAAAGAAGATTGGTGAAGGGTTTCTCTCAAATGGACTCTATTATCTTTCCAAGAAGTTTAAGCCTATTAAAAACCCTATTGCCAGCCTAAGTCTCCTTTAAGAATACCAACTTCGGCATCTTCGACTGGCCCATCCCTCAGAACCTGTGATGACCAAACTCTTTCCTAATTTTTGTAAACCTCCGCATGAGTGCGAGATATGTCAAATGTCAAAAGCAACTAGACTTCCTTTTGTTTCTTCCAAGTCTAGAACTAGTAAAATGTTTGAGGTTGTTCACTCAGGTATCTGGGGTCCTTCTCGTGTAAAATCATTTGATGGATATAAATACTATGTCACTTTTATTGATGATTACTCTTGGGTCACCTGGGTTTATCTCTTAAATTTCAAGAGTGAATTTTTTGATGCTTTCAAAGACTTTCATAAACTGATCACAAACCAATTCTCATCTAAGTTAAACATCTTACAATCGGACAATGGCACTGAGTACACATCCAATAACATGTCTAATTATTTGAGCAATCATGGGATTTTACATCAAACTAGCTGTGTTGGTACACCACAACAAAATGGTGTAGCTGAGAGAAAGAATCGTGACTTATTGGAGAAAACAAGGTCTCTTATGTTTCAAATGCATGTTCCAAAAAGGTTTTGGTCTCAGACCCTTCTCACTGCAGCTTACATCATCAACAGATTACCTACTCGTGTTTTGAATTCAAAATCACCCGTTGAAGTAATGAAGGGAAGAAATATTGATATCTCACACCTCAAAACCTTTAGGTGCACCTGTTATGTACATGTTCAAGTTGCACATCGAGATAAGCTCGAACCTAGAGCTGTCAAAAGTGTGTTTATGGGATATTCAAGCTCTCAAAAAGGATATAAATACTACAATCCTCATAATGGAAAGATTAGAGTCTCAAGAGATGTTCGATTTGATGAGCATACTCCATTTTTTCACAGAGGTTGCAGTGAAGAACCTCAGGGGGAGAGTCTTATGGACATATTTCCTTTGCCTACCCCAGCACATCTACATGAATGCAATCCTCAAAATATTCATCTCAAACATCTCTCAGAGCAACGTAAGGGTGAGGAAACAACTCATGATCAAGAAAACTCAGTCACTGAACCACTACCTATCTTGGCACCACAAAGAAATCCTACTCAAGACAGGCATCCTCTATTAAGGCTGCAATAGTACATTACGTACAATGCAAGACATCTCATCTCCAAAGCTTTAACCTATCAAAAACTGTCAACATCATATGCAGCATTTCTCAATCAGTTGTCCACTAATGTTGAACCAAGGAACTTTAATGAAGCTTCTCACTTTCAAGTATGGCAGGAAGTAATGGAAGAAGAGCTCAAAGCACTAAATGACAACCAAACATGGAGTGTGGTTGATCTTCCAAAGGGAAAAATGGCAGTAGTGAGTAGGTGGATATACAAGACAAAGTTCCATTCAAATGGCAGTATTGAAAGACACAAGGCTCGATTAGTAGCACGTGGCTTCACACAAACTTATGGCATTGACTACAAGGAGACATTTGCTCCTGTAGCCAAAATAAACACGGTACGAGTGATGTTGTCTGTCGCAGTTAATCATGACTAGTCTCTATTTCAAATGGATGTGAAAAATGCATTCCTCCATGATGAACTTGAAGAGGAGGTATACATGAAGCTTCCTCCCAGACATCCACAAGAGCATGAAACTAACAAAGTTTGCAAACTTCACAAGGCTATAATGGACTCAAGCAATCCCCCCGAGCCTGGTACTCGAAGTTAAGCTCAGTTCTTGAAGCTGCAGGGTTCTAGATGAGTCATGCCGATTCTTCATTGTTTGTTCACAATGGTACAAATGGAAAGCTCATTGTCCTTATATACGTTGATGACCTTATTATAACGGGCGACAACATAAAAGAAATCAATGCTCTCAAATCCTCTCTTCATCAACAATTTGCTCTTAAGGATTAGGGAATCTTAAAGTACTTTCTTGGCATTGAAATGGCCACATCCTCCAAGGGATTGTTTCTAAATCAAAGAAGATATGTACTTAATCTATTGGATGAAGCTCACATGTTGGAATGCAAGTCAACACGTACCCCTCTTATGAGCAAACTTCAATTAGATGTCCAAAGTGAACCATTTTCAAACCCTAATGTCTATCAACGTATGGTAGGAAAGCTAATCTACCTCACAATGACACGACCTGACATTGCTTATTCAGTAAGCCTTGGCAGCCAATTTATGCATTCACCCACACCGATTCACTGGGAGATTGTCAAAGGGATACTTAGATACTTGAAGGGGTCAATTGGCAAAAGCTTGCTCATGAAGAAACATCGCTTAAATCACATTATGGCATACACTGATGCTGACTGGGCAGGTAATGCCCTTGATCGCAAGTCTACCATTGGTTTTTGTACATTTATTGGTGGTAATCTTGTGACATAGAAGAGTAAAAAAAAAACGGTGATTATGTGATCAAGTGTTGAGGTCGAGTATAGAGCCATGGCATCCACGGCTTATGAATTAATCTGGTTAAAAAGTCTCCTAGCTGACCTTGGCAACATCGACACGGAACCTATGTCTTTATTTTGTGACAACCAAGTTGCCATGCATATAGCTTCGAATCCAGTTTTTCACGAGAGGACAAAGCATATTGAGGTTGATTGTCATTACATCCGTGCCCAAGTCCAATCCAAAGTCATTAACACAATGTATACTCGAAGTTCCGATCAACTTGCTAACTTGTTCACAAAAGCTCTCGACTCTACTCATTTCCAAATATTGTTGAGCAAGTTTGGATCAATTAATCCTCTTGATCCAGCTTGAAAGGGAGTATTGAAACTGACCGGGTATGAGCATGCTTGAGTCTACTTGGGTCTATGTTGGAAGGTTGCACAAGGCACATCACAACTCATCAAAGTTCAAGTTGCAACTGCAACTGTAGCCCTCATTCTCAGGTAGAGATGCAACTGCTACTAAACCATCATTTTTTGTTACTAACTATCCCTTAATTCTAGGGTTTCTGTCTTCTAGTATTTCAACTCTAGATTTCTTGTAACTTGCAACTAGGGCTAGCCTTTTTATCTTTGGTCTCTTCCTTGTAGCTGTTTTGTAATTGTTCAATGGGTTCTTTGCCTGGCTCGGTCTCTCTTATAATAACAATATATGATGAAAATATACAAACAGTTTTGTTAAACTGAATTTCAATAGTCCTATACAACTAATTTTCAAAGCAAAAAGTTGAACTGTCCTCATCATATTGGGTTCAATTTTCATGCTACGTAGCACTAAATACTCCGAGTATTGTTTGGCTAGATTCACGGGACCACAATAAAAACAATAATCAGAATCAAGATAGGCCATCCAATGCTCGTAGCTCTATTATTGGAGAAAGACTTACATGAAAAAAGTTCACAGTCATGTGGCGTTCTCCAATAACGTATTATCATGTGTAATTTTTCTCCACATAATAATGTATTAGACGTCATGGTAGCACCCACGAACCTATTTCATATAAGTTGTTATCCTATTATTGGGGAGCATTTGATTAATTTGCATCAATGTTTTAAATACTCGCCTCAAAGCTCCCCTAGGTGGCCTCTGAGGCTAGGCAGGTGGCTTGCCGCCACTGGTTTGTGGGAGTCGGCAAAACACTCGCCTAGCTTCGTCAGGGCACACCTGGACGGCTGAGGCACGCTCAGGGCGTTTCAATGGGAAACGATTTGTATAAAAGTTGTCGAAATCTGAAAAAAAAAGTTTGGTTCAAATCTAGGTTTTGTTTTCAGTTGCAAAGCAATTTGAAGAAGATAAAGAAGACACAAACTTGGTGGCTGATTTTTCTTTTCTTTTTCCTTTTTATGAATTTGTTTCACTTTCCTAACAGCTGTTACATCATATTCTTTTTTTTACATTTTTGTTTTTTATATTATTTTATAAATATTAAAAAACACTAAACGATAAGCAGAAAGAAAATGTTTTCATATTTTTATACGTTTTGATGTGTGTGTGTGTGTGTTAATAAAGGAGGACAACTGGTAGCAAGGCATGATTATAATATACCTAAAAATACTCAAAAGACATCTATACTTTTTAACGTTATATTACCCTTTTTTTCTTTTTCTTTTTAAGACTCCACATATCCCATTTAAATAGTATACATATATATATTAAAAAATTTAGGTTTCGTGAGACTTCGCCTCACGCCTCAAGGCTTTCGCCTAGATGGAGCTATCCATGAAACGCCTCACCACGCCTCTGCCTTTTAATACATTGATTTGCATATAGCAGTAGAAAATTCTTAGTAGTAGCAGCCGCAAAATTAAGGGCACTCAAAGACGACACCTCCAACAATAGAGTTCCCTGCAAGACTTTAAGTTCTAGGGCTGCTATTTCTCCTTCCTCTGCTTAATTTCTAATTGTATTGACCATTCTAGAAAATTTAATACGATCAGGGCCGCAGAACTAGGATCCCCATGAAATAACGTTAGATCTACTGTTACATGTAATAAGTCGCACACGTTCTAGGGTTTAGGGTTTTATCCTGGTATAGCACTCATCAGTTATCTCATCACTCCAAAGCATGTAAGTTTCTCTACAACATGCATATTGGTCGTATCATACTATTTACATATATGTCAAAACATATTTATTTTATAATGCCTATGACACAATTAAGGAAATCACTCTAGGGAAACCTAGATTAGTTGAACTAGATTAACCTCTTTTTATGATCAAAATTGACTAATTAATTTTATTAGATTAGTTAAACTACCACCTCAATAATCAATCTCAGGTGATCATTTTTTTTTCGTAGGAAAATGACATGCATGGTGACTGACTGGTGAGGGCTTTATTCTTTTCAGCTCTTCCCAAAAGTGTAAAATACAAGCAGAAAGAAAGATGAAAAATATCTCATAAGATAATTGGTTCAAGGAATGTCGGCAATAAAACATGTACATATGCTCACATTTTCAATAGAAAGTTGTATACAAACGTGGTAATGTCTTCAGATCTCCTCCTCACATTATGTTTTAATCTATATTACTTTAATGTTGGACTTTTATTTCTCGTTAATTATTATAACAATTAACAAGAATACATAAGCGAAAAAAAAAGAAATTAATATAATAATTATATCAAATCATCATGGCAATGTTGACTAGTTAAAAAACAAAATATAATTCAAAGTGAAAAAGATGCAAAACTGGATGGCGTCTTTTCAATAAAGGCAAAACCAACACATATATATATATTAGTGTTGTTTCACATTTAGGTAAGGTGGGCTACACAAAGGCAAAATCAAATCTACCTATTTAGACTAACATTTTTCTTTTTTCATTTTAAACCACACCGACTAGGGGTGGGCAAATGGGTACAGGAATCGCGGGTCGGGACGGGTAATCATGGTTCGGGGTGGATACGGGCTGGTTCTTAATATTTTAGAAAACAAACGGGGCGGGTCCTTTTCATTTACGAGGCGGGCCGGGTTCAAATACTTAGAAAAACGGGTACCCGGACCGACCCATTTCAAATTATAATAGACGGCTAAGATTGAATGATAACCTGTCATTCAATCTCAACCATTAGTTTCTACCTATGTCTACCCAAGTCCAAGCCAAGTTCCAGAATCATCACTCTCTCAAGTCTCAGCTGCCTCTCTAATCTCTATCCCTCTCTCTCGCTCCTCTCTTTCCCTCTCACTCCATCTCTTTCCCTTTCGACTCCGTCACAGTGTCACTAGAATGGAGGCCCCGATTGCCTCGTATGGAAACTCGTTGTTGGACTCAGACTCCGAGTCGCCGACTTCACCTCCATCGCCACCTCTGAAGCTCAACAACCCTCAAGAATATACCCCTGCACTGCCTGTAGTACAAATAACGTTGTCAAGTGTTTCCTCTTCCTCCTTCACTTCACTCTCTCGAATCGTCGACTCAAGTTCGAATTGAATCGAAACCGAAAACTCGGATCTTTATTGCTAAATGGGTACAATCACTATCCACCAACTCGATCTTTTATTTTTATTTATTTTTCTTGATCGGAGCTTTTTATTTGTTTATTTTTTGGTTTTTTGTTTTAATTTTTTATGCTTTGGGGTGGTTTCAGCAGCAACGAATTCGTTTTAGAAGATACTGACGGCGCTAGAGAAGCTGAATGGCGGCGAATTCGGCTAATACTACAGCTTGCCGACTCTCAACGATCCCATAATCGGTTTGTTTGTTTCTTTTATTGGTTTTATATCTTCTGTTTGGTTGCCGAGAAAGTGTGGGAAATGAGTAGAAAGTTTGAATCTTTTTGGTTTGTGTTTGTGGAAAGTAGTTGCTTTTGGATTACTGCAAGGAAACAGAGTGTTAATTTTGTTTATTTCACTTGAAAGTGTGAAAATTTGTGGTGAAATTTACTATGGTATTGGTGTTATACGTTGCAGAGAACCTGCCATTCTCGATTAAGATCCTTCTCAAATCCGCTATTCGTAACTGTGATGAGTTTCAAGTAGATGTTGCAAGAGACAAATATGGAACTTGAGTTCCAGCGAAACAAAGAACGGTTTGGTTTTCTGAAATGAGGATCAAATGCATTCCATAACATGCAGATCGGTGCCATTCCAAAAAAAAAAAAAAAAAAAAAGTGATCGGACCCGTGGACCCTTCCCGAACTAGCCCGTTTGAAACAGTTCGGGTTAGGTCTTGTTCCTAAAATCAAAATCCTTCTACCTGGCCCGTGCCCAGCCCTAACACCGACTAACTTAATTTAAATTGTTTTAATTTCTTGATAAAACAGACATATGAATGATCTTTATAAATCATGTGGTGCTAATTATGAACAATTATGCATAAGCACATCAAAATGTTTGTAAATTGTTCAATGTATCATGTGGTGCTGATTATGAACAATTATACAAAAGCACATTAAAATGTTTGTAAAATTTTCAGTGTATTTTTTTTTTTCATGTTTTCATAAGAGAGGTTGCAGTCAGTACGCTAAATCCGAATTTTCTTCCTATAATTCCAGTTTGATTAGAATATGAGCTTTAATAAATAAATAAATAAAAAATCATCTCCTATAAAATAGAAATTTTAAGTGTAAATATTTTTTTTTTTACAAATGACATTATCCTAACAATAATATGGTTTAAGTTCGTTTTTGGTGATAATCAAATCTAAGTTCTCTCACTTACAATAATATCACTAGATTATATCATAATACTATATGACAAGTGAAAATAGTTATATCTTATAGGGCTACACCAGAAAAAAGTGCATAGTCCATAAGCCAATCAATAAAACAAATGCCCTCGGTGTTACTAACTTACTATCATGTCTAAAAGTGGTGACTGCCAATGGTCAACTAAAATAGTTTCCAAACTTTTGGCACAGAGCAAAGTACGACCGGTGAAACCGATATTTAGTGGTGGTTGTAACTATGGTCTAAAATATCCATAATATTCCGATATTTTCATCGAAATTTTCGTATTTCTGAACTACTAATATTTTTTTGAACTACCGATATTTCCGATATCATCGATATTTTAGACCTTGCTAAGTCACTCATATATCTTACCATGCAATGTATAAAGTGTAAAATATTGTACTAATTCATTATATATAAATAATTATGGTGTGTTTAAACTTCTTTCATTAATTACTACATATTTTCTACACTCACAATGTTTGTCAGCTCGCTATATAATCAACTTAAATAAGTTATATCTATCATGCAATGCATTTTCTTCCAATTTTTTGTGATAAACTAATAGATAATTGACTAAATAAACATCCTGCAAAGTTTCAATAAAAATTTCCAAGTTTTTCTTACAATTTCCGTGGTTTTTATTTAATTTTTATCGATATCGATAATATTCCGATATTTCAATCGAAATTTCCGTGTTTTTGGACTACCGATATTTCCGATATCATCGATGTTTTATACCTTGGTTGTATCAATGATAAAGATAATTGTAATGTGTTCTAAGGCTACATTATTTATCTATTAGATATTTGTTATATATCGTGATTTTGAAGCATCGATATAGAAAGGAAGGTGAAACAATTTCTACACCTCTTATCGATAAAATAATCTAAATACCGGCGAAAATTTCACAAAACTCACATACCTTGAAGACGAAAATGAATTTAAATCATATTATTACTAGCGTAAAACTAAATCCACCCCCTCCACATTATTTACCAACAATATCTTATTTTTCTTGGTTCTTGTATACAAAGTCAATCATAAAAGTAATCAAACCCCTAAGTATCGCTGTCGAAGGCACCATCCCATCCAGCTTGTACTCTACTGGATACCCACCAACCCATCACATTCATTAAATGTGCATCACCAAAAGCTTAATCGTGCATGAATTCACTTTTATTTTGCTTACATTACAGGATATTGAACTCTAAATTCGCCCTAATTTTTTTCTTGTCACTTATAAAACATTTTAAACAGATGTTGATAAATATAACCGGCACATATAAACGTATACTTTTAATTCAGCGAATCGGTATTCATACTCTCATAACACGCTCTTATGCTTTCATGTTTGTTTTTCGTTTTAAATTTTCCCAGTTTGTTGTTTAAATGAACTAAATAGAATTTGCCCACATTGGGAAAAAAAAAAAAAAAAAAAAAAAAAAACCCCATTGTCAATCGCTTTCACTTCTAAATATTCCAAAAAATAAATAGTGTTGGTATTCCCACCAGTTTCTTATCTCCCTACCCACCTTTTAATAAAAATTTTAATTACAAGTTTGCTCATTTGTAAAATGATCGATAATGACCTTAAAAGATAGGCCTATGTTTACAAACACTTTATCTACCGTTAAACCCTAACTCATCCGATAAAATCCCAATGCGACTCAGCTTGAAATCGGTCTGGTTCCATACTATTTTCTACATTTTCTGCAAATTAATTCTCATAAAAATCTTGAAGACAAAGACAAACACAATAACCAGCAGGCAACCAAAGTTTGCTTACTGCTTTCTCCGGCCACTCTCCGGTTCAAATTTAATGTTTTTGTTTTGGCTGGATGTTTTAATTGAAATTATTTCTCCATTGGTGCAATAATTCTAGAGACAAGCTCGGAGTGGAGTGAGAGTGCTAATGAGGATATTTTAGGAATAAAAGTGGGTGGGAAAATTGAATTTTAATTTTTCCAATTTTTTATGGTGGTGAGATTATAACATGAGGAGAGAAATAAGATAATGGGATGGGTCTAGTAGCTCTCTAAATAAAAATGGAGAAAAAGAAAGAGAGGCAAAAATCTTACGGCAAGATCCATCTAAAACTAACAGTGCAACTTAGGTTGGGTTTAAACTCTAACCTAACCCAAACCCAAATTATAAAAGTTGGATTAAGGTTGATTGACCATCCATCCTGTCCAACCCGCCGCACCCCTATCTAAAACCGTATACATTTTATTCAGTGCTGTTTCCTTTCCATTTATGTATATGCCATAACCGACACCATTAGTGTGGCTGCGTGGTGGTTTAAAGTATTGATTAAAGAAATAATAAAACAAAGATTAGAAGTTACCGTGAACACGAAGCTGTAGCCACGCTTGAGAACCTCCAACAGCAACCAAGTTCTTCTCCACATCATCTTGATAAAGTCTTCAGACATGTAAATCTTCTCTCCCCCAAAATCCACACCGTCCGTCTCTAACCGGTAGCAATTGAGCCGCAGAAACATGCAGCGGTCGTAGGCGATTTGATCAACCGCCACAAGGACTGTTGGAATCCAGCAATATACAACTAATATAACTAAGTCTAACAGGATTTGAGAGAAAGATTGTAAGATTTAGAAGATGAAATCAGAGAGAGAGAGCACACACAGAGCATAGCCTTTCAACTTCTATCATTGTATTGCATTATGGGCATAACAACCCGAAGAGACATATATCTGATGACAAAGATGAGAGAGAGAGAGAATCATAACCTCAATTCAATCTCAACCAACCATCACAACCTATCTTAAGATCAAGACACTTGTCAAATGATAAGCCCTATGAGACTTAATCAACACATCACAATTTTACACAATAGCTCAGCCTATAAGCTGAGACATGACACACATAACAATCTTGTAATGTTTACAAATCAGTACAACAACTTACATACTAACACTCTCCTTTAAGTTGTGAACTGATTTCACTCCAAGTAGATTTCTCAAGTAAGTGAACTGCTCCCTTGCCAATGCTTTTGTAAAGATATCTGCCAGTTGCTCCTTTGTAGGACAGTGAATCAAATCAATTACTCCTTGCTGTAATGCTTCCTTTATGAAGTGATATCTTCGGTTTATATGCTTGGTCTTCTGATGAAAGATGGGATTCTTGGTGATGGCTATGGCAGATGTATTGTCACAATTCATTGGTGTTGCAACCGTTTGCATTTCACCAAAATCCTCTAGGACAAATCTCAACCAAGTAGCCTGTGCTGTTGCTTCAGAAGCACTGATATACTCTGCTTCGGCTGTGGATAATGCAACACATTGTTGCTTGACTGAAAACCAAGAGAAAATCCCATTTCCAAAAGTAAAAGCATACCCGGATGTGCTTTTCATGTCATCCTCTGAACCACTCCAGTCACTATCACAGTATCCCATTAAGAGTGTTCCTTCACCTTTCTTGTATTCCAAACCAAAATCAAGGGTTCCTTGAACATATCTCAATACTCTCTTTGCTGTTCCATAGTGCTTGTTAGTGGGACAATGCATAAACCGAGCTAAGAGACAAGCAGCATACATTATATCAGGTCTAGTTGCTGTGAGATACAGCAGACTACCTACAATCTGTCTATACTGAGCTTCATCTGCATTTCCACTTCCATCTTCTCTTCTCAGTTTGTCACTTGGAACCAAAGGAGTACTCACTGATTTGCAATTCTGTAGTCCGAACTTCTTCAGAAGAGATAAGGCATAATTTCTCTGATGAATGAAGATACACTCCTCAGTTTGGATTACCCCCATACCAAGGAAATGGTGTAAGAGACCAAGATCAGTCATCTCATACTTAGACATCATCTCAGCTTTGAAAACATCCATTAACTCTTGACAATTTCCAGTATATATAATATCATCAACATAGATGGATACTATGATCAATTCTGTGTCTCCCTTGTATTTGGTGTACAGAGTTGCCTCACTGATACTTTTCTTAAATCCACAAAGCATAAGATATGAGTCTATTTCACCATACCAGGCCCTAGGTGCCTGTTTTAGACCATACAAAGCTTTATGTAATCTGTAAACCTTTTCTTCCTCTCCTTGCACTACAAACCCATCTGGCTGTTCAACATATACTTCCTCTTCTAATACTCCATTCAGAAAAGCTGATTTCACATCTAGTTGAAATAACTTCCATTTATTCTTTGCTGCCAGTGCAATTAGAGTTCTAACTGTGTCTAATCTTGCAACAGGTGCAAAAGTCTCATTAAAATCAATTCCAGGCTTTTGTGCATAGCCTTTTGCAACAAGTCTAGCCTTGTTCTTTTGAACTGTTCCATCCAAATTCAGCTTTGTTTTATACACCCATTTCACTCCAATCACAGGCTTATTTGAGGGTCTTCTCACCAACTCCCATGTCTGATTTTTTTCAATCATATTCATTTCATCCTTCATTGCCTTTTTCCAAGCTTCATCCTGTGCAGCTTCATCAAAGGATTCAGGTTCAACAATACATAAGTGACATCTCTCATAGATCTCACTCAAATTCCTATACCTCAGTGGAGTATCATCATACTGAGCAGAGACCCGTGAACTACTTGATTCACCAATAGCAGTAACTGTAGAACTTCCAGCTTGAATTTGAGACCCATCAGATCTTTCTTGTTCATGAGATTCAGACATCTCATCAATTTTATCCACCTCTGAAGACTCAATTGCAGATAAAGGAATACAGACTTCCTTGACTTTGTGTTTCTCCCAGTCCCATCTACCATGTTCATCAAAAATTACATCTCTAGACAACAAGACCTTTTGAGTTAAGGGATTCAGTACTCTATACCCCTTTTCACAGGTTCCATATCCAATGAAAACACCCATGACACTTGTTTCTTCTAATTTGTGTCTTAGATTCCCTGGAATAAGAGAATAGCAAACTGAACCAAACACCTTCAAATGTTTAACCCCAGGTTTTCTTCCACTGAATTTCTCAAAAGGTGTAGTATTCTTCACTGCTTTTGTAGGACTCCTGTTAAGCAAATACACAGATGTGTTTACTGCTTCACACCAGAGATTGTTTGGAAGTCCTTTCTCAAAGATCATGCACTTTGCCATCTCCACAATCGTCCTGTTTTTCCTTTCTGCTACTCCATTCTGCTGTGGAGAGTATGCAATTGTGAGCTGTCTTTCTATCCCCAAATCTTCACAAAATTTTCCAAACTCATTTGAGTTGAACTCACCTCCCCTATCTGTCCTTAGCTTCTTTACATGATATCCACTTTGAAGCTCAACCATGGCTTTAAATTTCTTAAACACATAGAAGGCCTCTGATTTGTTTCTCAAGAAATATACCCAGCACATTCTTGAAAAATCATCTATGAAAGTAATGAAATATCGATTGCCACTCAAACTTGATGTTTGCATAGGACCACACACATCCGAGTGTATTAGTTCAAGAGGTTCCTTTGCTCTCCACATTGATTCTTTGGGAAATGGTTCCCTGTGATTTTTCCCCAGTGCACAACTTTGACATACAGTTTCACTGTCTTGGATTTCAGGCAGCCCCAAAACCATTTCTTGACTCTGTAACAGTTTGAGACTTCTGAAATTTAGATGACCGAACCTCTTGTGCCAAATTCTAACACACTCCTGCACATTTGTCCTCAATGCAAGCTCCTTGTTTGTGTTGAGGATTAAGGGAAAACATCTATTTCCTCTCTGTTTCACACTGACCACCAGGTTTTGTAAGGATCTATCATCGAACACATCCACTTTATAATCTCCAAATAACAGAAAATAACCATGCTCAGTCATTTGTCCCACACTTAACAAATTTTCTGTAAGACCAGGTACAAGCATAACTTCTTTTATATATCTTCGACCTTTTACAGTTTCAATGATCAGTGTTCCCTTCCCTTCAACTTCAACCAAAACTCCAGTGCCAACTTGGACTTTTGCTTTCACTTTCCTGTCAATATCAACAAGTAGATCTTCTCTGGATGTCATATGATTACTACATCCACTATCTATATACCATTCATCACTTATCTTCCTTACTTCTACAGAATGATTTGCATAAAACAAGTTTCCAGTTTCTTCAACCTGATTAGCAAAGTTCACATGCTGCACAGTCTTGTTCATATTACAATACCTTGCAATATGCCCAATTTTGTTACACTTGTGACACTTAACTTTGTTTTTAACCCAACACTCTCCATAGTGAAGTTTATCACAAAACTTGCACTTATCTCCAGTATTGTTTGCCTCATTTTTCACAGTGAATCCACCCTTATTGCTCCAATCACCCTTGTTACTCCATTGTTTCTCTTTTGGCTTAAAATTCTTGTGATATTTGTTACTGTTTGGCTGACCATTGAACTTATTTGACCTCGGGACAAACTTCAAACTAGCAAATGCTTTCTCCATACTACTCTCTCCATGTCTATCCAACCGTTGTTCATAACCTTTCAAGATAGCTACAACATCCTGTGCATCTATGGTGTCTAAATCCTTAGTATTCTCTATCACTGCTGCAATACTATCATAGGACTTAGGTAAACTGATTAACAATTTCTGAACAACCCTTTGATTACTCAGATCTTCACCATAACTCTTCATTTGATTAATCAGATCAAACAACTTAGCAATATACACAGAAAGAGATTCACTATCATTCATGCGAGTATATTCAAAATCTCGCCTAAGACCTTGAAGTTTCACAGATCTTACTTGTTTATCACCAACGAACTCTTGTTTCAGAATGTCCCACGCAGCCTTCGCACTTTCCTGAGTTGCAATCCTCGGGAAAATTTGGTCTGAAACTGCACCTTGAATAATACCCAGTGCTCGAGCATCCTTAACTACATTCTCACGCAGCAGCTTCCTCTCCGCCTCTGTGAGTTCCTCTTCCTTCGCCGGAGCTCTGTACCCACTCTCAACCATATTCCACAGTTCATACGAGCGAAAGATGGTCTTCATTTTGATTTGCCAGAAATCAAAATTCTCACCATTGAAAATTGGTGCCCGGAGTTCTCCTCCTCCAGATCCTGCCATATTAGATACTCGAATCACCGCAATAAGCTTTTGCTGTGAATCCGAGACCCACTCGTAGAAACAACGCCCAGAAATCTAGATCGAACTCGGCTCTGAGGCCATGTTGGAATCCAGCAATATACAACTAATATAACTAAGTCTAACAGGATTTGAGAGAAAGATTGTAAGATTTAGAAGATGAAATCAGAGAGAGAGAGCACACACAGAGCATAGCCTTTCAACTTCTATCATTGTATTGCATTATGGGCATAACAACCCGAAGAGACATATATCTGATGACAAAGATGAGAGAGAGAGAGAATCATAACCTCAATTCAATCTCAACCAACCATCACAACCTATCTTAAGATCAAGACACTTGTCAAATGATAAGCCCTATGAGACTTAATCAACACATCACAATTTTACACAATAGCTCAGCCTATAAGCTGAGACATGACACACATAACAATCTTGTAATGTTTACAAATCAGTACAACAACTTACATACTAACAAGGACAAGGTGGTCGACCAACGTCCTCGTCCCCTCCCCTTGCCAGAAACTCTCAATGAAAAGGTCAAGCATGGTGGTGTCTGCCTTCACATCTTGGACTGCATATGCCTTGTTGATAACGGCAATGATCACGCTTTTGTTATCCATGGAGGCCTTGGCTAAGACGGTCTCAAGCTCGTCTTCCACCACATTAAATTCCGTAGTGGTGGTCACGGCTGCGATCTGCGAAAAAAACTAAAATTCAGAAAATTGAACATACTGGTGATCGGAAATCTCGCTTGTGGCTCAGATGATTAAAAGCATTGAATTCATTACTTACCGGGGTTTGCGCAGTGCAGTCGACGTCATGTTTCTGAAAGGGAAAGAGAGGGTTTATGAGAGAGGACGAAGACAACCATATGCAAAGATAAACAACGCAAGCCAAGAGTAAAGAGAGGAAGGTAAGATGTAATCCGAGAGAGGAGTGTTTTGGGTGATCCATTGGAGTGTGTGTATTTGTGTACATCCGATGGTGGTTTTTGGTTTTGGGGTTCCAAAAATAGAGTGTTGGGTTTTCGGTCATATGGATGAACTCTAAGCCCCTGATCGAGGAGAGAAGAATGTGGCGGGTGGATGAGTAGGTTAGGTAGAAAGGTCATGCAATGCGTCTGAGACCTTCGGTGTCATCAATTTTTTCAAGGCTTATATAGACAGCGGTTTTTTTTGGGTAATTTTTAAGGAAAACTAACGAAAAATCTAAAAAAAAACTTTTCTTTTAACGAAAAACTATTTTTAAAGGTATAATAAATTGTGCCAGTTAAATGTAAAAATATGATTTTTCGTTAAAAATAAGCAGTACCGGAAGTGTTTTTGTTAAAACTCCCTAATTTCTATGGCTTTGGGTCTTTGTGTTGGTGGTCTAAAGTCCATACATTTTTGTGGGACAATACTTAGGTCCTTACCAGTCGGGACCCAGGATACTGAACTTATTATGTGGCACAATTAAGGAATGACACCTGTCCTTGTGAATCTGCAAACACATAACCCTCGGTGAGTGAAAGGTTCGAGGGAGGTATTTTGGTAGTGGAATTCATGGAAAAGAAAGGATATTGTTATTTGTTTTATATAGCGTGTGATGATGAAGAGCCATAGCAGAGGGGAGGAAGAGGATGGTTTCGCTGGATAAGATTGGGGTTACGGTCGCTGGGAAGAGGGAATGGAGTCGATGGAAAATAGAAGGATTGGGTTAAAAAATAGCTATTTGAGAGATTTTAGATATGAAATGTGGACTATTTTTATTGGGCCACTTCACGTGTCGAGTATCCCTTTTTGTGTGGAAAAGATATATATGAGTATTTTATGTTTTATTTTGGGTTGATACCATACATAATTAAGTCTATTGTAGTTTTTATTTTTTTATTTTTTATTTTTTTGGATCAAATGATAAATATGTTAGATTAGGGAGCCATTCAAAGATGAGAATATTCATTGGGAAATTGGTTGTTCTAACGACCACAACAACCGGGTGTTGAACTAACCAAGGCAGTAGACGTAGTGGAGATGGTGATGGTAAGGTGGTGGCTGAAAATATTGACGAGAGCTTTGCAATTGGAAGAGGAGCTTGTGGGACCGTGTACAAAGCAGTCTTACCGACGGGTCATACAGTTGCTGTTAAGAAGGTAGTATCCAACAGGGAGGGGAACAACGTGGATAACAGTTTTCATGCTGAAATTCTAACTTTAGGAAAAATCAGGCGTCACTGTTGGAGGGAAGCAATTTAAATTGATTTGTGGATGTGGTCCTAACTTCTAACTGAATTTTAAATTTGAGGTCTTGGTTGGGTATACTCATATTACTCAATTTTTCTATTTGGAGTCCAATTGGACTGTTTTTTTTGGCATTAATAAAAACAAATATGTGCATGTTTGACACCCATTGGAATATAAGCAAGTACGAGGTTCGATCGATAACTTGCATCTCCATTTTTCATTTTTCATTTTTCATTTTTCATTTTATTTTTGTTCTTAAACGACATGTTGTTCATCTACTATCTTCAGGTATCTCATTTTCCAAGTTCTCTCCGGCTCTCTCCACCACCCTCAGTCGGCTGCTCTCGACCCCAGGAAGAGAAACCTGGGTCTGATTGCCCATTGGAATAGCCATGGTAGCAGGCGAAGCTTTACCATTCTAGTAATCCGGGACTTTGACGGTGACGTTCAACGTCCTCTTCAAATTTTCGCTTAGAAACAAACTCAAACTCCTGCGTATAAATAAACAGTGATTTTTCATATCATAAGTCCACCAAAACCGATATCCGTTCAGAAACAATACATGCATCTAAATTAAAACTACAATTTATGGGGATTTATGTAACAAACTCAAACTCCTTCGTATAAACAAACAGTGATTTTTCATATCATAAGTCCATTGAAACCGATATCCGTTCAGAAACAATACATGTGTCTAAATTGAAACTACAATTTATGGGGATTTATGTACTCACCATTGACCAGGATGACGATGTAAATACTCCCACGCGTGTGTGATATCCCTTCTTCGCCTTCCCTTTAGTTCTTTTAACATTACTTGTATTTGACTTTTTTTAATACTTTTTTAGGGAGTTTAACGAGGGTTTGAATCCACTTCATGATGGAATGACAACACTCTTCACCACTATGGTAAAGAGCCACTTGCGAGTTTATTGTAGTTAATCCACCATTATATATGTCAATTTTAATGAGTTTTTCTTTTATGAGACAATTTTAATGAGTTTTTTTTTATGAGACAATTTTAATGAGTTGACGATTCCTATTTGTTTAGGTTAGACATCTCGCCTAATAGTGTTCATTACATAATAAAGAGTTTGTAAGCTAAATCATTCATTTACTAATTTGTAGGTATGTCTATTTTTATAAGGTACTTATACTTTTTTGAAAGGAATACTAGTGAGTAGACATGACATTTGTGTCGTATTTTTCGTGTTCTTGTCATTTTCGTGTCATATCAGATATCTTAATGAATCGTGTCATGTAACACCCATTAAAATAAACAGGTAAAATGACCCGACCCGATAATATTAACAGGAAATATGACTCGATCCATTACCAATTAAGGAAAATATATTTTAAACCAATAAATAATCAAATGAAAAACATAATACTAAATAAGTATATGCATACCATATTGTCACATCCAAAACATAAAAACGCAATTTTCTTTTAAGTATATTTTCGCTTACCTAAATTGATTGCTCTAGCCTTTTTCTTTGCAAGACTCGTATTTGTATTATCTATACTTTCGCTTTCAAGATCTCGTTATGTTCCCATTATAATCTCCACGGACTCCTCATCACTAAGGTTTACTGAATCTGAATTTCTAGCATCCATTGCTTCTGAAACAAAATGGGTATAAATTAATTAATTAAGTAAAGTCTTTAATAGTTTTTTAATTAATGTAGAAGTGTAAAAAATATAGAAAAAAATATATAAACGCTCGTAATAACAAGCTTTACAACTTTCATGAAGAGCTTAACTTCGAAATTCGCCATTATAATCATATAAATCATAGATCAAAATTTAACCGTTGATTGTTGTTTACATTTACGCTTTATTGTTCTCATAAATTTTGTTTTTTTTTTCTTTCAGATTTTCTTTTTTGAAAACATGATCTATTAGAGGATGCAGGAAGATGAACAATTTGGATCATTGATATTATATTCAGAGTTTTACGGTTAGTGAAAATATTGCTTGATATTTATAAAGTTTCTACAAACTATATGACATCGACTTATATTTTAGTGTAAATATCGAAACGTGATATCAAAGATTTGAATCGTTCATCTTCTTACATCTGCTAGATGATCATGTTTTCAAAAAAGAAAATTTTAAAAATGAAATTCAGTAAGAAGAATAAAGCGTAAATGACAATCGACGGTTAAATATAAATTTAAGGTTTATGGATTATAGTGTTATAGTGTTGGATTTCAAAGCTGACCCTTTCATGAAAGTTGTAAAGTTTGTCACTATGAGTGATTATATATATTTTACATTTTTTTACACGTCTACAATAATTATTATTAATTTTATTAATTTTTCCCTCAAATAAAAAGCATTATTCATGAAGGTTTGGAGGATTTTAAAAATCTAAACGATAATGTAAGTGTAACCATTATCTACTCGTGGATGAATAATGATGAATCAGGAGTGTTTATATATTCTTTCACGTTTTTTCGTACTTGTATGTATGTCTTCTTAGTTCTTGCCTATACAAATACTATACTAGTTTATTTTAATTTTGGACAACAACATGTTGAGTAAAATTTATCCTAGTAATGATAATAAGGAACTCCCATAATAAAAATAAATAATAACTAAAACTTTTTTTTTAAAACTTATATAGAATAATAATACAAAACTATATATTTAATATATAATATATTGTATATATTAATATGGCTATTTTATTTTATAATAAACCTTTTGATAATTAAACTTTAAAATTATCAAAATAATTTTTTTCTTAAAGGGTCAAAACGGGTTACTCACGTGTTACCAGCATGTATACATGTAAAGAACCCGTTATTAACGGGCCACCCGATAATGACTTGATTAATTATCGTGTTGACCCGAAACCCATTATTTTCGTGTTATTTTTGTGTCGTGTCAAAAATTGCCGTGTGACAACCCGTCCCTAAAATTTCATTTTTTATTTATTTTAATCGAGGGAATTGACGAAAATGCCTAGAGGCAAGGATTTTGATTTCTGTTGACCATCGTCTAGAGGAACGTATGACTTATTCTTTTGGCGTATTTAAGTAGTACTCGTTGGTACGAACACATAGGCGAAAGCCATTTGCGAGTTCGGATTATAACGGTATAGTTATGAACGTTTGAAGTTGGTTATTTAAAGTTAATTAATTGGTTAAGGATGACCAATTAGAAAAAAAGTAGAAAAAGGGCAGCTGCCCAATCAGAAATCAGAAAAGAAAAAAAAGAAAAGGAGAAAGCTCCCAACTTTCCTGTGCATGCCACCACCGCGACCACCCAACTTCCAAGGCCGATTCCAGCCAACTACAGTGGAATTTTTCGACGCCACCACCGTCATCTTGAAGCTCTCATTCCCCTCTACAAAACCCACCCAAGACCACCTTGATTAACCACGGTATGTGGTGGTTTGAGGCCACGAAAGTCGACGAAAATCAATAATGCTCTGGCCACCCTTTTCAATTTTCGGCAAATTGGCAAAGCGATGGCCGATGCCACCACTTGGGCTTTGTAGCCCATCATCCCAGGAGTAAAACCCAACCAACCTTGACCCCGTTGGACCACCATAGACGACGAATCGACACCGGGAAGCTTTAGGCACCCGCCAGCTTTGTGGGCAAAATTGACCATCTTCCGTCCACTTTTGGACTTTGTGGCAGGTATGAAGGTGTTCCCCTCTTTGCGATCTTCATTCCTGTAAATTTTGGTAATTTTTTAAAATAGTTGGATTTTCCGGAGAGTCGGGGCGGCCGATCGCCACCCGCGGCGGCGCGTGGCCATGAGGCCCTCGATGTTATTCTTAGGCTAAATAAAATGAGTTTAGTTTTGGTAATTGTATGACGTAGGTTGATTGTTAGAATCTAAATTCTCTAAGTTATGTTAATAGGTCATTATATGAATCGACTATCCGACCGTTGGATCGTCACCAAACTTTAATATGTTATAGTACGTAATATTTGAGAACCATAGAAACTTACGGATTGGGAATCCGATCTACGAATCTTCCTGAATTTGATTTGTAAATTCATAAAATAAAATGTTGACCGCCACTTGATGTTGGGCAATTGGAAAAGATCCAACCGTTGGATCATAATGAAACCTTAGGATATTGTTCTAGAAGTATAATGTGAATCTTTGGAAGCAACGGATTGGAAATCTATGCTGTAGATCTTCCAAATTGAATTACGTAGGGATGCGTTTTATGTAAATTATGTATTTTATCGGTCAGAACTCTAAGATGTGATTTGATAATTGGTCATAGGCGACAATGGTTCATGATGTCTTGACATGCGTGCTAGGAAGTCGTGGCACGGACCTCAGGTGAGTGGGTCTTTTCCATTCCATCGTGTATGTATATATATATATATATATATATATATATATATATATATACGATTGACAATTCCATAAATGTTTATAAATCAATTATTGTTTATGATTAATCTGAATGCTTTGAAATACTATTGTGAACTACGAATAGCTTGATCCCTGTTTAAGGTACGTAGGCAGTCTAACGAGACGTTAGATGCAGCCATATAATATTTGAATCAAAAACTTTGTTTGTGAATTGAGCAATGTGAAGGAAATCGGTGAAAATATGAGATTTAACCTTATGTTTTTAGTGATTGGATGTTGGTCATAAATCAACGTGGAAGGAATCAAGAAACTGAAATAAGGAAACGTAAGTAATGATAGTTAATTAAACTAGTGTTTGGTTGGACTTATCTCCGATAATTATTTTCGAAAATAAATAATTCGGTAGTAGGGCATTATAAATTGTGCATTTTACACCACATTATATATATATATATATGTATACATGTATATATGTATATATGTATATATGTATTTATTGGAAAAATACTATGATATGGTTGAGTTTTAGATTTGCATTATGGCATATCCATGTGTATACTACCTGCACAAAATTATTATGAATGCTTTGAAGTGCGAAGATGAACGCGGAACACGCAGGTAAGTTCAAGTGAGTTATGGTATTAGTTGAAATGATTGAGTTATGGCATGATCACATTATGTTTTAGGCAACTCCGACATTGTCGTACAAGTTGCCTATGAGTTGTATATGTCACATAAGATGCATTTAGAGCTCATAAACCTGCACCCCGATGTTAGTGCTCCCGCTCGTGGCCAAGGCACAGTCATTCACTTGATGTTCACCTCCCGCACCTTACACTCACCTTGGATCCAAGGTAGGTGCACAGGCCTGTCGTACAGACCACTATAGGTGGTTCCGACTCGTAGGTGACCCGCGATTATTCGCACAGTCTTCACGTCATCGTAGCACTTGAGCGTATTTATTTACACCTAATCTTGTCGTACAGACCACCTTAGGTGGTTTCGACTCATGTGCATGTATACTTATGAGATATGGATAAGTCATATAGGTCATTATAGGTGACTCCCGACTTATGAGCTAGCATATGTGATGAGATATGGATAAGTCGTACAAGTCACTAAAGGTGACTCCCGACTTATAAGCTATCATATGTGATGAGATATGGATAAGTCGTACAGGTCACTATAGATAACTCCCGACTTATGAGCTAGCATATGTGATGAGATATGGATAAGTCGTATAGGTCACTAGAGGTGACTCCCAACTTATAAGCTAACATATGTGATGAGATATGGATAAGTCGTACAGGTCACTATAGGTGACTCCCGACTTATGAGCTAGCATATGTGATGAGATATGGATAAGTCTTACAGTCACTAGAGTTGACTCCCGACTTATGAGCTAACATATGTGATGAGATATAGATAAGTCGTACAAGTTACTAGAGGTCACTCCCAACTTATGAGCTAGCATATGTGATGAGATATGGATGAGTCGTACAAGTCACTACAGGTGACTCCGACTTATGAGTTAGCATTGATTGATAATATATGGGTGCAGTCGTACAGGTCACCATAGGTGACTCCAACTTGCGTGCTAGTATAGGTTATTAATCACATGATTATTGATATTGCTGATGAGATGTTGTGTTGTGGTATATTTATGGTTTACTGTTGATATACTTTTGATTTCACATTGATACGTGGTATGATTTTCTGGAAACTATACAGGTGTGGCAGCAAGAGGTTATAATGCTTTAGATGGTTTCTATTAAAATTTCATTTCTAGGGCCACTCACCCTTGTTTTGTTTTCACCCTCCAGGTTTTATTAGCTGAGCCTTCTTATAGTCGAAGATTCGTGGCGATTCTTAGTATTGGAGATTCCTTCGAGGGTACGATTCTTAATCCACTCTACTGTACTTACTTATGCTCTAACGTCACGTGTGAAGAGGGTTCCTTCCCGCTCACCAGCACACTCTGGTATGTAGGCACTTTTAGGTTTAAATTTATTCACATGTTTCCACATCTTCACACTTTATGGCTTCGTCACCTTCTAGGTGTCGGCCAGCGCAGCTCAATTTGGAGTCCTAGTGGACATTCCGGGTCGGAGTGTGTCAGTTACCAGGTCTACTGGTGAGCTAGTTCTAACAACTTTGTCAATCAAACCTAAAACTTTATTTGGAAGAATTTTCAGGTTTGTTTGACATTATATGATGTGAGCATAACATATATGCAGTGAGTTTGATAATTGTGGACGACCTATTATGTTGTCGTAACTTGTAATCTTGATTTACTTGCCTAATTGTTGCCTTTTTCTTTTCTTTTGTCAAACTTCATATAATCATTCTTTGTGAGAAAAATGTCGTTAAAGCCAAAAGTGAAACATGCATCAAATAACGTATTGATCGCACCAGTACATTAATTACCATTTTTGCCTTCTAGCTTTATGTATACAGATAAACCAATTATTTATTTATTTATTTTTGTGAAAATTATCATGGATATTATTTGATTGCTCAATATTACAATCTCTAGAATGAGAAGAAAACCCAGTAAACCCAACCACTAAACCATTTTTTTTATTACTACTACCAACCCAATTCTCGTACCAGAAAATTAACAAAATTAAGGGCCCCTTTAATCATACTTCTGAGATGATGTACCTTTGTCCTTTTCTAATTAATTTGTTAAATCTATAGCACTTCGGAGTAAAACTTTCTAACTAATGATGAGCAATAATTGAAAGACCCATAAAATCATTAACCGAAAGCTTAATCTTTTATATCTGTTAGAGAATATAGCGGCGAACTTTATAGCTAGGTACAATGGAGCAGAGATGAGCGATTCCGTATGGTCGTGAGACCCCCATCTTTGTTAGTGAGAATCTTGAACAAAGATGCCTTGCCATGTCCTTCTAAGTTGGCGCTGAAGTGGGATGGGGAAGGCGTATTAGCCTGTGTTGGCAGCGTCTCTTTTGTACTCCCTTCTCTCGCTAGTCTGTGTTTGTTAGTTTGGTTCCTTTTGACTTTCTTTGTATTTGGTGGTTGTTGCCTTCGTTATGAAACTTCCCATTTTCCAAAAAAGAAGAAGAGAATATCAGGTAGGCAGTTTCCTCAGCATACTCCAAGATTCCCATAAAAAATTATAAATTTTAACAGAAAAAATATTAACCTCAATTAATCAACTTGGGAGAAATATTGCTAAAACAATTAATTTGCGAATAATATTTGGCTACTAAAAAATAGTAAGAATCCCTACAAAAAGAATCTTCATGGCTGATTCATATAACATGGTGCTTATGGGGAACCAGTCATATAATAAATCCATCTATAAAAATTATTTCTACAAAAAAACTAATTAAAATTAAGATTGCGTAGTCAATCAAATGTAGCAAATGGAGGATTTGTTTAGTCAATTAACTACAACATTACGAAACATTTATCTGTTTACTAATTAAATATACTTAATTTTAATTAAATTTTTTCAAAGATAAATCTTTACAAAATAATTTATAATATAACCGATTCCGTTCATAAGCACGAAGTGGGCACAAAAGTTTTTTGTGTAAGAAATCTTACTCATTTTTTAGTATATATCCAAGTATTATTTTTAATATATCCAGACTATATACATAGGAGACTCTGATGGCTTAAATTTCAGAATTAAAATTCAAATTTGCCCGAGTTGTTGGTGGTCGGTCATCAAAGAATTATGGTTCAACGAACAACTTATATTGAACTTTTCTCGGTAAAGGAATTTATATGAATTTGTATAGTTTAGGTATTTTAGCATTTGGAATTGGTCTTCCTTTTATGATGGTCATTTACTTGTTGATCGCTTTGTTGCTCCACCAAGAAGCAGAAATATTGGATCTTGTTGGGAGTGCAGTCCATGTGCTGCAAACTTTGATGTTTCAAACAGCCGAGGTGAATTTTTGAGAAATGGAGTATTTATAGTTATTGCTTTCGTGGTACATTTCTCCATTGATAATGCTTGTGTCTCTTCATGGGAAGACTTATTTGTTCCTCCCCTTACCATAACTAGTGGCGAAGCGGGGAGGGGGCCTCAAGCCGTTGGATGCATGAGGTCAATTTTCTTCCCCTCAATATTAGTATTTGACCCCAATTATGTGTTTTTCCAGGTAATTAACGATATGTTCTTTATTTCCGTTAAAAAAGTACGTACCTAAGATATGTATTAGATATGGAATATGTGTATTTAGGGTCAAAATAATATAAGATAATACTTGCATCCTCCATGTGGATGCATGTATATCTCTCATTTAACGTATCTTGACCGAATAAAATCAACGAACATAACCATTCAATTTATTAATCTGCATTTGAAGTTTACTCCTACAAAAAAATCATTAAAATTAAAGATCATTTCATCATTCAAACGAATTAAATAAATGGATGGTTCATCATGGATATGTTACTTGGTACCTATACCTCGATTTGTTTAATACACTTGAATAACTAAATGATCTCTAATTGAAATGATGTTTTGTAGGGGTGATCTTCAAAATGAAAGATTAAGAAATTGAACGGTTCCGATTATGAAATTTTTAGGTCAACATAAATTATTCGCAAGGGAAAAATTAGCTTACTCCACAAAGAGGGAATACAAGTATTATCCAATAATTTATGAGGTGCATAATTTGCTTAGATAGGTGAAGTACTAATTGTGGAGCAAAAAATAATCTCAAAAATCTTGGAGGCAACACGTGGATTTTTGCTTAAGAAATACAAGATTGCTTTCATTAAATGGATAGTGCACACTTATATTCCCACTCGCAGCTTAGCATCCCTAGAAGTGCACGCAACAAACTATGGTTGCCCAAAGCTCCCCTGCTCGGGGCATGAAAAAATCAAAGGCTTAGGGTAGGATTAATTACTAAATCATATGTTTAATACATTCTCAATTGAAGATCAACTCTATCAAGTAAGTAATATGTATTTCAATCAATTATGGATACTTCCACCATTATCCCAAGATATTGTCTCCTAATTAATATCTTGGGAATATTCTTTCCTCATTCACCCAACGGATGACATACCTTGGCCAATAGGATGCCGCAATGTGTAGGTGCAAAACCCTAACACCTAGGCCGGCCACACCCTCCTATGAATACCTCCATCTCCAAAAAAAAATGGTAAGCTTTTATTACGTACGCAAGCCCTAAAAGCTCACTCTTTTCAGAGAAACTAACTTAGGCATTGGAGATCCATTGGCCAAACCACACAACCCCCCTTCACCCCTCATGGGCACGTAAAGCTTTGGTCTTTGATCAAAGGTGTTGATTGTTTTGTAGGTACTTTTTTGTTAAGACTGAAGACGGTGGAAATTTGCTACCGCACTAACAACATCTACTTAGAATCCATTAGCCTCACATTGTATATAGGAAAAGTGAATATAAAAAACATATATGCACAAGTATGATAATCTGACAATATTTTGTGGATGAAATTATTTGTACTCAAGATTTGAATATTTCTTAATTTTGCCCCTATTGCAATAAAGTTCTAGCTCCGCCACTGCGATTAACGAACTTTTACTCTCCAAACTATAATAGGAACCGTTCATTCTCTTTATCATCATCTAAAACTCTCCAAATTGAATGATTCTTTTGCATATATGATATGTAGATGATGATAAAGAGAATGAACAGTTCCAATTAGTATATTAAGATGGTAAAAGTTTGTTAATCGTATGTTGGGTGGTGGTTCCCGGGGGGGGGGGGGGCAACAAGCATTATCATTTCTTCATTTAGGTTGAAGAAGTCTCAACTCTAAAATCTTCTTTTTCCCAATAAACAAAATGGTTTAGGATCTAAGCCCACAACAGGACAGTTTGTCTTGAGAATGAATGTCAAATTCGAGAATATTTAAGAGACCTTACATGTGCTGATAAGAAATTTTGTTATTTTGCATTAAGGCATATTGGATTTATGACTTAAATTCAACTTCCTTCCGGTAAAGCATTAAGGCATATTGGATTTATGACTTAAATTCAACTTCCTTCCGGTAAAGCATGTTGGACCACGTGTGAAAGTTCAATACTCACACATGCTTCACGTCATCTAATGTATGTGGTCCATGCGTTAGACTTGAAAATTAGGTACATTTGAGAGGGCATGTTGAGAGTTTATCCTAAAAAAGATAGTTAAGGGACATTAATTGCATGTCTTTACAAGGAGTTGGGCTATTTATGCTAATTTTGCAACACTAATCAACTAATGTAAAAAAAAAAACTACTAATCTTAATTGGAGGAATTTGTGCATGAATATGTGATTTTAATTGACAGGGGGATAATGTACCATATCATATGGTATGCTAGTAAAGTTTAAACACCAACTACAAAAACTAATCTACAAACTACGAGTAATCTTACATTTCTATTAACAAGTAAACTTATATAAACACAAAAACTTACTCATACACACTCGACAAGATCAACGTCTTTATATTTATATTAACGATATGTAATCAATATTTGATAAACAAGTGAGTTAGTGGAGATATCGTCAAGAGGAGAGATAATCAAATACAGTACAAATATAATGTCAATATCATCCATATCGAAGACATTGTTGTTGTACCATATAATGAGCCCCAATATTTGGATTTTACCATTTAGCCCATGATGTAAGCAAGAGGTGAAGGAAACTCTTTTTCTATAAAAGAGATCCTTCACCCCTACTTTGGGAGGATAGTAAAGAGAGCAAACCCTAGCCTCAATAGCCTCCACGTACATTGTAGCCCTCAATTTACATAGTGAAACCGGATCGACACCAGTGTGGACATAGCCTCAACTTGGGGTGAACCACGATATATCTTTATGTTCTTGTGTGTGTGATTTACAATGGGATTTACGTTGGTCCAAGATCGACCTGATTTTGTACATCAACAAATGTAAATATTAAGGGCTTACTTGTGTTTTTATAGATAAGGGCTTTCATGTCTTCGTGGTTTTCATTTTGTTTTGGTCAGATGAATGTGCAAAAGCTTGAGATCTTTTATTGGATGACAATATTTATTTCTTTCATGGTTTTCCATCACAGTCAGGAGAGTGAGGGAAGAACTTTATTAGAATGACAAAATGTAAATTATCCAAACAAAAAGTGCAACAGAGCAGTTAAGAAAACTCGAAGAATTTCACCATAACTTATGTACTTAAATCTCATTTAATGGGATGGGCTGGTGGGCTAGTAGTTTGTGTAAATTTGCTTGTACGGAAGGATGAGATTAATAAATGAAGGAACAATGGTGTTTCCAACGCAACAGTCCACATCTAGTTTTCAGTAGGACGTTTCGTGGTTTGACATTTCCCTTTACTCTTGTAAAAGAACAAAATGTAGAGGATGAGCAGATAAACGCTCTTGACTTCTTTAGATAACTCATTCTCTGATACAGGTAAATTTTACAAATTATACGTGTCTCGCTTGTATTTAAGAGTTTGTTAGCAAATATGTGAGTTTTGTTTGTCAAGCTATCAACAAATATGATACATTTTCTTATAGAGGTAGGCTTGGTGGGTCACATTCGCTCCATGCCTTTGAGCATTCGTAAGCCAAAGGATAGATTGATCAGGCGTTTCAACTTGAAGGGACTTTTGACTGTTAAGAGTGCCTTTTTATGTTGCTTTGAGCTGGATTTGAGTGAAAAAAAAGTTGGGGTTTCATCATAAAATTAATTGGCAATATGGAGAGTAACTCAACTACTTATAAGCATATGCAAGGTCCTTCCTCTCATCCATAAAACCAATATTTATTAGAATGACAACATATAAATTATCCAAACAAAGAGTGCAACAGAGCAGTTAAGAAAAGTCGAAGAATTTCACATGTACTTAAGTCTCATTCAATGGGATGGCTGATGGCCTTCTAGTTTGTGTAAATTTACTTGTAAGGAAGGACTCTACTACAAATAACACTTTGCGCGATGAAATATTATTTGTCGCCTAAAGTCCAAATTCATCGCACAAGGTTTTGTGCAACGAAATATTCGTCGCACACTGTTGATCGTGCAAGGCTCATAAAGAAAAGTTTTGCTCGACAAAATTTATAATTCGTTGCGCAATGTTACTTTACGCGATGAAATATTTCGTAGCTCAAAGTATTTATTTGTTTAATTTAATTATTTTTATATAATTTACGCGACAAAATATTTCGTCACGCAAAGTGTTTATTTTTATATATTCTTTATTTAATTTAATTGGAGTAATTCATTTTTTTTTTAAATTTAATTTGGCAATTTTAAACATACTGAGGAAGGCCATCTCAATCACCATCTCTAATTACCAGTACATTTTTTCTTAAATTTAAAAGTTAAAAACATGGGTAAATTACACTTTCATACCTCATGTTTGGGATCTATTTCAATACCTTACAACATCTTCAAAACATTTTACTTTCATACCTTAAGTACTATTTTATTTCAAAATAATACATCCGTTACATTTTTCATCCATTCATCTGATAAATGCTGACGTGGCTGCCACATATATGCCACGTGGCTGCCAAATGTCTGCCACGAGGCAAATAAAATAATTTTTTATTTTTTTTTTAAAAACCTGAATTTTCTCAAAATAAAATAAAATGAAACCCACTATCCCTCCCCCCCCCCCCCAATGACCCACATCCCTATCCCTAACCAGAACCCAAAAAACCAATAGTAGCAGCAACGAGAAGAAGAAAAAGAGGGGAAGAAGAGGGAGGAAGAATAAGGAAAAAAAAAACATGCAGCAGCAAGAGCAGGAAGAAGAAGAAGAAGAAGAAAAAAAAAACCCCAAACCCAGTTCCCCCCCCCCCCGGCGCCTCGCGACCCACCTCCCTCCCCCCCCCACCCCGGCGCCGTGCGACCTTCCCCCCTTTCCCGCCCTCTGCAGGTCAGGATCTCTTGATTTTCAGTATGGGTGGGTTTTGAAAATACTGTGATGGGGGATGGGAGAAAGGGGTGGCTTGGGTGGGAAGAACTGGGGCTTTTTTTTTTTTTTTTTCTTTTTTTCTCCCTCTTCTTGTAGGTTTTTGGGTTCTAGGGGGGGGGGGAGAGACACTGGTTTTTTTTTTTTTTTTTGAGAAAATTCAGGTTTTTTAAAAAAAATTAAAAATTTATTTTATTTGCCATGTGGCAACATTTGGCAGCCACGTCAGCATTTAACAGATCAATGGATGAAAAATGTAACGGAGATATTATTTTGAAATAAAATAGTACTTAAGGTAAGAAAGTAAAATGTTTTGAAGATGTTGTAAGGAATTAAAATAGACCCCAAATCTGAGGTATGAAATTGTAATTTATCCTAAAAACATTCAAAATTTAATTAGAAACAATAACAATATCATATATTGCAAATGAATTTACATTGTATCCCACACTAGACAATAATATAAAACATGAAAGAAGATCACTAAAATGACTTGTGGGCATGTGTTCATAATATTCCTCACTCAATCATCATTTCTTGAGCTCTTCCATAATCAAACGCGATTGCATTCCTTGAGCTGTACAAAGAGAGCATCCCAAAAGCAATAAACTATAAGTGTAGGGAGAATTCGTATATTTTCTGCATCTAGCGTGAAAAGGTAATATCAATAAGAATCCCTGTAACAACTATAACAATCCGACGAATGTATAGCAAGAAATGGATTCACATATGAGAAGCGATTGGAACTTGGAGAAAAGAGGGTGACTTACCAAAAGGGGCTCATACCACGTTTTCTGTCACTCTAATTTTCTGATAAAAAAGCTAGCTAATTAATGGAAGAAGTAGATGAATAATTGACAAACAAAGAGCATGTAATCAAGAATTTATTAAAGTCCATAACAAACAATATAATCTTAAGTAGCATTTGTAAAACTCCAAGTACCTGGACGAAAATAATCAAGCAATAGGCTACCATTTTCTTATATCAAGCAACAGGTTATCTGTTTTCAAATATCAAGTTCAAGATAGATCAAGTACCTAGATAAATAAGGACGTGAAGCCTGAGATTCTAATTTGCGAAATCAATGTAAGACAAAAGCATTGGCTATTGCGATATGGTATACAAACAATTCAAAACATATCATACAAATTCGAAAAAGATTTCTTTACAATCTCTTGTTCATCTGCTTAATTAATCATTCTTTATGACACCAAAAAATTTCTCCATCGTTATCAAGGTTATTCTCAATAAAATGAAAATCAGTAAATAGAACTCACAAAACATCCTTTCCATCACATAAAACCATTAAACCCCCAAAATTATTTGACATACTTACCTTTGTGGACAAAGAGAGTGGGGAGTGAAGCAGAAACATCAACATGTTATAGCCCACTGCAAACCAAGGTCAAAGTTATGCAGAAAAATCAAATACAATGAAACAAAAAAACCTTAACTTCAGAATGGGAAATTCTAACATTTTATACAAAGTACAAACATAACAGTCCAAAAGTAATCTACCATGAAAAGGTAACATCAATCTCTGGCTTGTATTCCTTCTCGTAACATGAGAGCACCCTTACTTGGAGCAGATTAATGATAACCTTCATTGCACCTTTGAACCATATGCTCTTATTCCTTTAAAAGAAACTATATTTTCTACTCTACAAATAGATAAGTTCAATCATCCTAAGATTAAAAGACCATATGTTCATCGAAATGAGCCACTGTAATCTAGTTGTAACTTGTAAATTTGATTACTGCTGCAGCAAAAGGCAATTGGAAATCATAGAATTGATCACCATTAGTCCATAAAAGCTTCATCTTTAGAATTTGGCATTGGGATAGTCTTCATATGCGTCAGCCCAGCTATGCAGATGCTAAATATGTAAATGTCGTAAAATTAAAATAAATGCTTCTTAGCTACACCTAAAACTTACACTCTGTTTGGATGAGAAAATTTAAGATTACTAAGAAATTTTAAAATGACAAAAATTGATATGACGGAATTTTATTTTCTAAAATTTGTGAATTTTCTTGTTTAGTTAACCTAAAAGAACAATGCAATTTGAATACAAAATTTGTTATATTTAAACTCTCACTCATAAAAATTGAACAATGACACCTATTTACATAGAATTTAAACTTTGGAATTGGAGGTCCTCAATTTCAAATTTTTTTCCACGCGAGAATTCTAAAGTTCTATGTTTATGAATCGAAACGAGGGAATCAATGCATATCAATTTATAAATCTGAAGTTTGTCCAAATTCCAAGTTTATTTCCCTCTTCCAAACATAATGTTAAAGTAAATGCTACTCAAGATTCTTTACAACCATGTTCAAACATTGATATAGAAATTCACTTAACAGTAATAAGCAACGGTTCCTAAATTCCAGATTTCTAACCCTAAAATTGATTTCCCTGAAATCCCCAATTTATGAAGTTCCTGACCCTAAATTAAACCTGAAATTATGGAATATTATAGCTTAATTCACTTAACAGAGGAAGGACTTTGTGCAACGAATGGCTATTGCTCCTCGCGCCAAGTTGCTTTTCTATTTTTATTTTTCTTTTTCTTTTTCAAGGACTTTGAGCCACCAGTCGTGCAAGCAGTCTTTTGCGCGATAATTATCGCGCAAAATTTATATTTTTTTAATTTGATCTTTTAACTTTGCGTGAAGACTTATAAATTTTCATTGCCCAAAGTGTCTTTGCGTGATGATTTTGATTTCGTCGCACTAACAGATTTTTCTACTAATGGGATGAGATTAGTATGAAGGAACAACGGTATTTCCAACACAATAGTCAACATCTAGCTTTCAGTAGGACGTTTCGTGGTTTGATTTTTCCTCTTACTCTTGTAAAAGAACAAAATGTAGAGGATGAGCAAGATAAACGCTCTTGACTTCTTAGATCACTCATTCTCTGATAGAGGTAGGTTTTACTATTATACGTGTCTCATTTGTATCTTAGAGTTTGTCAGCAAATATATGAGTTTTGTTTGTCAAGCCATCCACAAATATGACACATTTTCTAGTAGAGGTAGGCTTGGTGGGTTACATTCGCTTTATGCCTTAGAGCATTCGTAAGCCAAAGGATGGATTGATCAGGCATTTCAACTTGAAGGGACTTTTGACAGCTAAGAGTGCTTTTTATGTTGCTTTGAGTTGAATATAAGTGAAGAAAGTTGGGGTTTCACCATAAAATCAATTGGCAATATGGGGAGTAATCTAACTACTTATAAGCATATGCAAGGTCCCTCATCTCATAAATGTGGGATTCATTCTCAACACACCCCCTTACGTGTGGTGGATTTTCAAGTCTAACATGCAGTGTTGTGTCTCTTGGATTGAAGAAGCACAACTAAGGGATATGTGATATGTCCCTTGATTAATTAATCAGAAGGTTATGCCTTTTTGATAAAAGGCACATGTATGAAAAGACGTCAAACTTGCATCCATTCAGTGGAAATGAAAGAATGCTGGAAAGATCTATTTGATCTTCACACACTTTCAGTTGAAGGATGTGACTTTTCTATACACACTTTGAAATAAGTTCAACAGATACAATATAATCTATATATAGCCCACGTTGAAAGAAGCAATGACTTTGGAGAGATGCTGCTTTTTGGAAAGAAGCTGTAGATGATGAGATGAACTCATTGTTATCAAACCAAACATGGACTTTGGTTGACTTACCATATGGATCTATACCAATTGGTTGTAAGTGGGTGTTTAGAAAGAAATATAATACTGATAGTTCTCTGCAAACCTTCAAAGCCAAATTGGTACCCAAAGGTTTTAAATAGAAAAAGGAAGTTGACTACTTTGACACCTATGCACCAGTTGCAAGAATCACCTCCATTAGAGTGTTGTTTGCTTTGGCATCCGTATATAAATGTACATCAAATGGACATGAAAACAGCCTTTTTAAATGGAGATTTGAATGAAGAGGTATGTATGGAGCATCCGGAAGGATTTGTTCTTCTTGGTAATGAAAATAAGGTTTGTAAATTAGTGAAATCACTATATGGTCTAAAACAAGCGCTAAAACAATGGCATGAAAATTTAACTTCGTCATGTTGTCAAATGGTTTTAGACACAACAATGCCAATAAATGTATGTATTCTAAATTCATTGATGAATACGATGTTGTCATATGCTTATATGTAGATGATTTACTAATATTTGGGACCAACATGAAAGCTATATCCGAAACTAAGAAGTATCTAAATTCAAATTTCAAAATGAAAGATTTAAATGAAGTGGATATCTTAGGGATCAAAGTAAAGAGACAAGATAGGGGTTTTGCATTGTGCCAGTCACACTATATTGAAAAAATATTGCAGAAGCATAATCATTTGCAAATAAAAAAAGCACCAACCCCTTATGACTCTAAGATCAACATGCTAGTAAATTATGGCAAATCAGTTGCACAACTTGAGTATGCTAGTGCAATTGGGGGATTGATGTATGCTTCGTATAGCATAAGGCCAGATATAGCATTTGTTGTTTGTAAACTTTCAAGATACACTAGCAACCCTAGCACTTTATGTTGGAAATAAATTTGTAGAGTTTTTTGTTATCTTAAAAAGACTACTAATTTGGGTCTATTTTATTCAAGATTCCAGCAGTACTAGAAGGGTACTCAAATGCTAGTTGGATTTCTAGCGCAAGCAATAATAAATCTACAACATGATGGATATTCACTATTGGGGGAGATGTTGTTTCTTGGGTGTCAAAGAAACAAATTGTTATATCACACTCCACTATGGAATTTGAGTTTATAGCATTAGCAGCCGCATGCAAAGAAGTAGAATGGTTGAGAGATTTATTGTTTGACATAGAATTGTGGCCACAACCAATGCCATCTATTTCTTTGTATTGTGATAGTGAAGTTACATTGTCTAGAGCTTATAGCAAAGTATATAATGGCAAATCTAGACATTTAAGCTTTAGTTATGAATTTGTCAAACGGTTAATAACATAAGAAGTTGTTTACATAACTTATGTAAGGTCAAATAAAAATTTGGCAGATCCTTTTACTAAGGGCCTCTCGAGAGATATGGTACAAAGTACATCTATTGGAATGGGGCTGAAACCCTTTACTAGAATGTCACTAGACCAAAGTTCAATGGGTAATAACAAGTTATTGATAAGTGGTTTGAATAAGCACTGAATAATTTATATAGCCTATTCCAGAATGTCAGTGCATATTGCTATGATAGAGAGGATGAAATTTAAATTCTTAATGAGGCATAATAATATAAGATGTTCAAATAGCAAGAACATATACAAGTAACCTCACCTATATAAACATAAAGAGTGGTGCCGCTTCTACCAAGAGTTTTTCTTGGTTCTCTTGTAAATGTTTATGAAACCAGGATATAGCACATGGCCATAATAGTGCTAACCATATACAAAGTTTTCTCCAAGGAAGCAATAATATGATCATGTGTGTAATATTTTCCTGTTTTGACTGATATATACATAGTTTAAGGTATGGAAAGGCCACTATTGTATTTGTAAGAACCTTGAGATACTTACACTAATTGAAGGTTAAAATCAAAAGATACCTTTTGTATGCATGAACATATGTGTATGATTAAAGTTAATGACAGAAAGATTGATTCATTATAATATTTCTAGTTTTATATATTTTGAGATGGAGGAGAATTGTTAGATGTTTCAAAGTCATTTTTTCTGTCAAATTCTCAACCTTATCCTACCAATGAAGAAAGTTGAGATTCCACCATATATAAAACTAATTGACGATATGGGGAGTAACCCAACTACTTATAAGCACATGCAAGGTCCCTCCTCTCATCAATGTGGAATTCATTCTCAACAATGAGGGGCTCATGATGTAGCTTCTTCTTCTATCAATCCAAACCCTTTTGGAGTTCTGTGCAGAAAGCTATCTATGGGCAGCAAGCGCTCCCCATAAAGTGAAGATGTGCGCACGGAATCTATCGAGATATCATCCTACTAGGGAGAATTTGGTGAAAAGACATGTTGGGACGGATCGCTCGTGTACTCTGTGCTTTTCAAGGAGAAACAACGCTTCACCTTGTGAGGGATTGTCCCTCTGCTATTTGTGGATGGCTTTCGACACCACTGAGGTACCCTGACAGAGGAGTGCAATTGAACTCAATGGAAGAACGGGCACTTCACTTGGCCTTGAAGCTAAGTCGGGCACAATTTTGACCTATCGGGTGGTTTGGTGGGCAGTTTGGGTCTCCAAGAATGACGTCCTATGGAAAGCTAAGATGGTGCGATCGGATATCTCTATCCTCGAGCAGTTAGCTGGTGGCAGGACTACATGAAGTTTTCCTTCCACAGGGAATTTGCTAGTGTAGGAGGCTTGGAGATCTGTAAGTGGGAACACCCCATGCAGGCCATCTAAAAATTAATGTTGACGGGGCCGTTGCCTGAAAAAAAAAAAGGCCTAATATACATGATTTTGGCACATATTGTTTTTAATATGGTCTATCATGAGTACCCAAAACCAATAACCTTATAACTACGTAAACAACACAACAAATATTGAACACACTTTCTCTCAGAAAAGAGAAGGAAGCACCCAGAAAGAAAAAGAGGGATGGAAAGAATGGATAGTGTAAAATAAGATCTCAGTGAGAGATAGGTTAATGAACGCTGCAGATGCTCAATTTTCTCTTTCGCTTCTCGGACTTTGGAGGATGGAGAGCCAACTTAATAGCTGCGTCAAAAACAGCCTTCACATTCTGCACAATTTTAACAATAATTTTTCAACTCATCAGCACAAGCCACAAGACCTAGTGAAAAATTAATAGGGTCGATTTCAACATGGTACCATAAGTTTTGCACCAAAGAGCACCGTTTATACACACGGTTTCATTTTGGACACTTCAGTTACCTTACTCAGCGAAATTTCAACAATATGTCCAAATTATAACCATGAGTACAGACATGAAATTTCTGGGTAATTAATACATACTGAAATTAACCTAATGTGATTGCAAATTCCACCAAATATTCACATATTTTAACATGAAAAAAAAAAACACATTCTAGGTTCCTGGAGAAGTTCCTCAAGAAGACCATATATTGAATTGAACATAAAAGAACCCCATTTTTCTTTTCATGTTTATCTTTTGTGAATTTCATGAGCGCACATATATATATACCTACATGCTGTTTCTTTGAGCTGCACTCAATATATGCCACAGCACCTATTCGCTTCTTCAAATCTTCACCCTACAATATTTTTAAAAATGCAGAAGAATAATTAAATTATAATAAAATAAAATAAAAAAGTTCCCCAGAATTGAATTTTCTATCATATTAAAATAATTCAGCTATACCAATGTCACAAAGCAGCAGTAATAAGGACCGAAGTAGCAGAAGTGGAAATCTACCTGTTGTGTAGAGATGGTACTTGCCCCGGGATAATCCATTAGGAATTGTCTGTCTTCTCTCAGATCTGCCATAGCAAAGAAACCATAAGTTGTAGAAAAACAGCAGAGACAAAACACAGAAAAATTAAAAGAAAATGAGCCATTGCGTTCTAATTTGAATCGTCAGGGCTCTTCAACAAATAAACCTCTCAAAACTTTATTTCATAGCAAAAACTACTTAACACACTGTTTCGAGAAAAATACTCATGAACTCAGATGCACTCAACATTTTTAGTTGATAGCTTTATTTTTCCTATAGTATTATTGTTGAAGTATTTTTTACTAATATTAACAATTGTTAGGGGCCTCCTCCCTCTTAGTGTAGATTATATCATTTGTTCAAAAAAAAAAAAAAACAATTGTTAGGGGCCTATACTAATTAAGTGTAATATTTAATGTATCTTCTCCAATCCCTTGGTCTATTATGCTTCATGACTAAAGTAATCTTTAAGGAAAAATATTAGATTGAAGTTTAAAGACAGTTGCTTTTTTTTTGTTACTTATAATTTTTAGCTTTCCTAACCAAACATTCTCCATTATTTAGAGCATAGAGAAATTTATAAATGGAAAAGAAACATAACTAAATCACTCAAATTTGCAGAGGTAGCAATTGCTAGTGGAAAGAACGGTTACCTAGTTTTGTCCCCACAAGAATGATAGGCACTGATGAGGCATAATGTCTTAGCTCAGGGATCCACTTCTCCAACATAACAAGAGGAGAAAAGAAAAAGGAAAAGGAGAGACAGAAAACACTGAATCTGATTAGTATATACATTTGGTACATGCAATTAGAAAAAGTGAATCTTAAGAAGAATTTAATAGCTAACGTAGAGAAAAAAGAAACTCACTTTCTTTGATATGTTCTCATAGCTAGGCCTACTTGTGAGAGAAAAGGCAAGAAGGAACACATCAGCTCCTCTGTAACTAAGAGGCCTCAATCTGTTGTAATCTTCTTGACCTGCAAATTAATTCACACAGAAAGAAGTTCATGTTGGAGTTTTTTTAGTAGAACACACTGCTCACAGTTAAAACTCTCTCACATTTTATAACATCTAGTCCCTCTTAAAAGTGATTGGAAAGATGGACTGTAGAGAACAAACATTGAGTTGAACCTTGAGTTTGGGCTTTGGGGTGTGATAATTATATATATTTAAAATATATTTGATTGACAAGCTCAAGACACGTTCAGTAGCCAAGGGTTACTGCCACAAGTTCATGACACGTTTAGTAGTCAAGGGTTACTGCCAAAAGGAAGGGTTGGATATTTCGACACGTTACTCCAGTTTCTTGCTAATGTTTATTATGACGTTAATAGCAATTGTAGTTGTGTACAATTTTGTTATACACCTAATGGATGTAAAAACAACATTTTTGAATGGAGAAATAGATGAAAAAATATACATTGAGCAACCTAAAGGTTTGTGCTTAACAGACAAGAAAGCAAGTGTGCAAATTAGTTAAGTCATTATATCGACTTAAACAAGCACCAAAGCAATGGCATGAGAAGTTTGATCATACTTTGTTGACCCATGGGTTTAAAATTAACGAATCCAATAAATGTGTTTACATTAAGAGTAATGGTAACTCTTGCATTATTGTGTGCTTGTATGTGGATGATATGCTCATAATGGGAACTAATAAAGATGTCTTAAATAAAACAAAGAAAATGTTGAATACAAGTTTTGACCTGAAAGACTTAGGTCAAGCCAATATCATTATAGGAATTCAAATTAAGAGAAATAGTGAAAGTTATGTCCTTACCTAGTCTCATTATGAATAAAAAATAGTAAGGAGGTTAGGTCAATTTGACTGCATACCTGCTGCGACTCCCTTTGATGATGGATTCAAGTTAGAGAAAAATAATGGCAATGCCATATCTCAACTTGAATATTTCCAAGTAATTGGAAGTACTTTAATTTACTTTTTAAAGTCACTAAGCATGACCTAGCTTATTCAGTAAGTAGGCTTAGTAGATATACTAGTAATTAGCACAAGAGCATTGGGATACTTTAGTAAGAGTGTTAAGGTACTTGAGAAATATGCTTGACTACAGTTTGCACTACACCAAGTATCCACTTGTTGTGGAAGGCTTCAGCAATTGAATTTCTAACACTATAGAATCCAAATCAACAAGTAGTTAAGGTTTTACTCTGGGAGGTGCACAATATATTGGAAATCCTCTAAACAGAAGTGTATAACTCGTTCCACCATGGAGTTAGAATTTATAGCTTTAGCCTTGGCTGGTGAAGAAGCCAAATGGCTCAAACATATTCTAGAGGATATTCCAGTGTGGCCAAAGCCTGTGACTGCTATGTGTATACATTGTGATAGTATGACTGCACCCAATCAAGAGCCAAAGCCATGTATACAATGGGAAGCAAAGACATATCAGGCGTAGGCATAATACTCTTAAGAAGTTGCTCTCAAATGGAATTATACCCATTGATTTCGTTTGTTTCGTTCGTATTTTGTCAATATATAGTTGCGATTTACTGTTGATTAGCATATAGTTTGTATATATATATATATTTTGAATTTATTTCTGCAATGTATATAATCTGTGATTGATTGTTGGTACTTTTCCAACTGATCATATATCTAATTTTGTTAAACTTAATTCAGATTTTTTTTGTTTGTTACATGCATTTTTTTTCTCAAATATATGCAAATTTTTCAGTTTTCTGTTTTCATGGCAACTGACTTGCTGAATCCAAGAGACCCCTTTTGGGATCTTATACAGCAGAGCTCACTCACTCCACCTTTTTCTCTTTACGAAAAGCTTGACATAAATGAAACATAAAAATAAGATTATGCAGTGAGTGGAAACATTTATCGAATGGCACAATGCTATAAGTTTATAAGAATTAATCTAAATATAGAATTCTTTTGCTTTTTACAGTTAACACTAACAAGAAAGAACTTATAATATGTGAACATAACTGATTTATATTATTGCAGTCTTTGGCATCACACATTTGGCTAATATTAATTCTTTAAACAACTCTACTTTTGCAAGCGGCTTGCATTAACATTTAACAGCGGCTATGAACTTACAAAGTGGGTAAGAACACTTACCCCAACACTCAAGGTCCTAAGTTCGGTTCTCTCCTCCATTGTAGCTTCTATATAAAAAGACTCTAACTTTCAACTTTGCTTGGAATTTTTCCTTTCCATTTGAAAGTATTGGCATTCATGTCCTACTTATTAGGACGAAAGCTTTATAGTTTATTCCTGTTTTATTGCGAAGAACACATGGCTCATGGATGCAGACTGGAAAATGGTCATAGTTTGTTTGTTTTAGTGGCATGAAGCTGAAATTAAGATGCAGTCTTAAGCGGCTTTAACTAAAACAAAAGTACCAATAATTGTCATAACAAAATTGGCAGAAAACTGAAGTACAAGCAAGCAACCAAAGTTCAAAATTCCTATTCAGCATGCAAATTATACAAGGGAGAGAGAGAGAGAGAGAGAGAGAGAGAGAGTACCAGCAGTATCCCAGAGACCCAAATTAACAGTATGCCCATCAACCGAAACATTGGCACTGAAGTTGTCAAAAACAGTTGGAACATAATCCTGTCAATTAAAAAGAAAAAGGAAATGAGTCCAGAGAAAGATCATATATAACTGTCATAAAACAAGAAGGTAATTGGAAAAAATAGAAAAAAAAATCAATGGCAATGACAAAAAGGAAAAAACAAAGATGTGAAGGGGTTGAAGGTAAGAAAAATATATACAGTGGGAAATGTGTTGCTAGTATAGGAGATGAGAAGGCATGTCTTTCCAACAGCACCATCTCCAACTGTCACACATTTGATGAACTTTGATGTTGATGCTGCTGGAGCTGCTGCAACTGCTGCTGCTGCTGTTGTTCTAGTATTAGCATTATCCATATGCCTGGCTACCTACACATGTGCTTAAATTAAGGTGATGAAACAATTAAAACTGATCTCTGTCTCTCTCAAATGTTTTTCGCTGATATAAAATCAACAATCCGATTTAGCTCTCATTATGTAGGTTGTTCAAGAGCGAGAGAGAGACTTGCAACAAAAGTTTTCTTAGAGCTTTTTGAAGGGAAGGGAAAGATGGTGGTGATTATTGAGATCACTTTAATTTGAGCTGTCAGAGGCAAAAGGAACCTTCTTGTGTCCCTTCCATGGAGGAATCTAATTGTCCATCACTTGAGATATGCGTATCTTCTTTGAATAAATATTATAATAAGATCCGTACATTTTTTTAATTATTATCTAAAGAATGTATCTGTAAATTAGAAACTAATTTGGCGATCGTTTCAAACAAATGTACGGTTTATCGTAAGGATGCTATTTATGGATGACAGCAATCTCCAAATTGAATAATTTTATAAAGAAGATCTTTTGATGATGACAAAAATGGTTTCAATTATGATGTTCATACGATGAAAATAACTAAACGATATCCAAACTAAATAATTTTTAAAGAGATGATCTTTAGGCGTTGATAAAGAGAATGAAAGGTTCTGATTATAATGTTTATACAATAAAAATGAGTTTACCATAGAAATAACAGTATTATCCATCTTAATCAAGGACAGAGTGCATGTGAGTATAGCCTCCGTTTCAATCACGCCTACATGCCTTTTACATTTCATTTCCTTTACTGTTTACGGTTTACCTTTTTTTCACTTTTAGGGGTTAATGACGCAACGAAGATGGCACGCTAACTTAGGGTTTAATGACGCAAAGAAGATGGCACGCTAACGCAACTGGGTGAATGGAAATTTGGATTCATCTAAACCCTATTCATATTATTATAAAGGATGGGTAGTAGTAAAGGTCTTTGAACTGTACCTCATGTTTAGTTTTCATCATTCAACTTTTAAATTAATTTCTTCTGTTCTCTAATTTAACTCTGTGTTACATGAGTGACCTATACGTCAAATATGTTTTTTTTTCCCGTTAAATTTAAGCGTATATTGGTCTTTTTATACAAAAAAAAAATCTAATTTATTTAAAAAAGAAAAGATCTTGGCTTCTTAAGGTTAAGGGGAAGTTTCTCATCAAAATACTTCGTGTCTTATTCACAGAATTTCGTTTCACTAAGACCGTTTAGTTAATTCTTTTGGAGTTTCGAACATGCACAAAATTCTGTGAATAGGTCCTCCTCATTCCTTGGAAAGCCTTTCTCTTAAAAAAAAAATCATTAGGTCCTCCTCATTCCTTGGAAAGCCTTTCTCTTAAAAAAAAAAATAATCATTTTCTTATTTATTTAGATAAAACTCCTATTTTAGCCCTCATCTTAATGGAATAGTTGACATAGTTAGCAAAAGGACTACTAGTGCAATAAATGACATAATTCAAGGACATGAGAAACTATTAGTAGAGTTTAGGGACGAAAAATGAACTCGTGATATAGTTCAGGGACCTTGGCCACAATTTAGCCAAACTTATTATGATGTTTAAGCCACTTTTGCAATGGCATACGATCTCTTTCTAGTCAATATCTTTTTTCTTTGTTCCACACTAAGGGTGGGTCACCAACAAGAGTGGGTCATAAAAAACATAAATAGATTTCTTTCAATAAGGAATGGTGATTGTTAGGATTGCAAAATTATGATGGGAGAGAGCATGGCTAACCAATATGCATGTTGGTGATTGATAGGAGCATATTTATGCGACTTAATTGGCTTGTTCTCGTGCATTTACGTTGTGTTTCTTTAGTTATTTTAGTGTTTAAAGTCACTTTTGTGTGTTTTCAGATTTCAAAGCCGAAGTGTGCAAAATGATGTAATTTGGAGCCTTTTGGAGCAAAAGGAATGGATGAATTGAAGACTTGAAGAAATTAGGATTCCTAATCAATGAAGGATTCCTAATCAACGAAGGATTCTTAATCTACGAAGGATTCCTAATTGAAGATGGATTCCTAATCACATGAGGATTCCTAGAAGAACAAGGATTCCTACTCCAAGAAGGATTCCTACTTGAAATAGGAAAGTTAAGCCAAGGTTTCCTACTTTGGTTTGACCTTTCCTAAATGTTCCTAAGTTTTATCAACTTTGAAGGCATCCTAAGCATTCTAGGACATCAAATACACATCCCTTGCACATTATGAACCTTTGCCGCACCCCCTTGACATTTCCTCTTCCTTGCCGTGCAAGGGAGAGGGTTGTTTCCTGATTTTATGCATTAAAACACATTCCTAATGTGTTTTAGGACCTTGCCGCATATTCCGTTGCCTTTCCTTTAATTTTCTGATTTTGTTTCCTATTTCTAGAAGCCTTAGACTTAATTTCTGATTACCTAAATAACCTAGGGTTTTAATTCCTAAAATCCTTTAAATAAACTCCTCTTTGGCAGCCACAAAAGATATATACACTGCCCATTCACGCCAGAAACCAGTCTCCACCTTCAGCCGCACCATTCTACCACCATTCACCCAAATTTCTGCCACAAATCACCCCTAGCCGCATCACCCATCAGCCCTAAACACTTCCATACGTCCCCCATCCATTCTACATCATTTAATAACCCAAAAACCTGCCCAAAGTCCCTGTGCCGCAGCAAAGGAGAGGAAGAAGAAGTACTTGAAGATTCTAGCTGTTCAACATCGAATCGTTGGAATATTTAGGTGTTCTCTTTCTTATATTTACTATGTATAAATTTGTTTTTCTTTGTTTTGTGAACATGAGGAACTAAGCCTTTTTGGCTAGGGGGTTATTCGATACCATGATTATGCTTGCAAGATGAATTGATTACGTCTAATTGTTATTTCATGAATTGTGAATGCAATTTGCTTAACCGTTTGATTGATGACTTATTTTTGCGTGTTAATTAAGGTGGCCAACTTAGTTTTCATGCAGGAATTTGAAGCTAAAACATAAGGAAGTTTCACCTAATAGTTACAACCTTATGTTTGCAAGTAGTGGAGGTCGCTTATAAATGATCGTGTTAAGGGAATTTTTGGCAAACGTTTCATGCTTTTCATAGTAACAATTGCCTCGTCAATGCTTATAGTTTTCATGAAGCTTAATGATCTTTGATTGTACCTTTATTGTGCTTTTCATGTAAGGGACTTTTAGAGAATGTTTTGAGTTGTTGCATGTGCATTCCCATCCAATTCACTAACTTTAGGAAAACTTGAAGGTTAAAAGAGTGCTATCACAGTTAACCTAGGGCGTTGAGATTCATAGTTTATTGAAAGAAGCAATTGGAAATCAAAGTTGAATGCAAGTGTATCATGTGTGGAGAAGAACCCTCTAGTTAGTCTATCACCCATCAATTTACTTAATTTTGTCTAAGAATCTGTTTACATTGTTCTTGCTTTGTTTTATTTATTTTCGTCCAAAATCACCCCATCTTATTTCTTTGAGTCATATTAACTAGAACTTGTCTTAGAATATGTTTTTAGGTGTTTTAGGTCATTAGAAAATCAAAATTCGTCCAAGTTGTGTTAGAGTCCCAAAACTGCCCAGAAAGTGGTTTTTAGGCAGTTTTGAGTGTTTGTTTGCTGTTTTGAGTCTTTTGGTTTGGTTTAGTGTTTTAGAGTTTAGTTTTGCATTCTTTGAGTCTAGTTTAGTATTTTAAACTTTGTTTTACAGATTTGAATCAGTTTAGAGTGTTTTAGCAATCCCTCCTAATCCCCAGTTTAAGAACGATCCCTACTTATCCATACTACAATTGTCAACAAGAGGGTTAATTTGTGTGTTTAGTTATTTTACGCATCAAATTTTGGCGCCGTTGCCGGGGATTAGCAACCTTGCTAATCCCTCGTTATTTCTTTTTATTTTTCGTTTGTTTTCTATCTTAGTTGCTGATTTGTTTTATTTCTTTGTTCTTAGGTACTAGTGCATGACTCGAAGTTCCCAACCTGTTCGTGAGCATATTTTGGACTTTGACGATGATTTTGAGAGAACTTTGAGAAGAAGGAAGAACCAACAAGAGTCTAACCCACCTAGCCCGGAACCTGACCTTGAAGAATAAGTTCCAGAAGAGGAGGAGGATCCCACGGCACAAGTGGGTGAAGAAGAGCAAGGTATGGCCATTGACAACCGTACACTCAAGGAGCTTTCCGCCTCGGGATTGGATAATGCCGCACCCTTGTGTATCCAATATCCCATGGCTGCTCAAGGTAAAACCGAAGAGTTCGAGTTAAAGTCAAGTTTGCTCCACCATATTCCAAAGTTCCATGGGATGTCCATGGAGGACCCTAACAAGCATTTGAAAGAGTTTGAGGTGGTTTGCTCAAGTATGACTCCGGTTAATGTCGACGGAAGTATTTTGAAGATGAAGGCTTTTCCATTCTCTTTGATGGACAAAGCCAAGGATTGGTTATACAAATTGGCTCCCGGAACAGTCACGTCTTGGGAGAGTATGAAGAGGGCATTTTTAGAGAAGTTCTTCCCAACTTCTCGAATCATCCTTCTTCGTAAAAAGATAAGTGGTATTCAGCAAGAGGAAGGTGAGTCTTTTCCCACTTATTATGAAAGTTTTAAATCACTTGTTGCTTCTTGTCCACAACATCAGATGAAGGAGGAACTACTTCTCCAATACTTTTACGAGGGGCTCCTACCACTTGAACGTCAAATGCTCGATGCTTCAGCGGGTGGAACATTGGTGGACAAAACGCCCATGGCTGCAAAAATCTTGATTGCTAATCGAGCGTTGAACGCTCAACAATACGAGGCTGTAGGCCAAAGAGGACCCCCACGGCAACAAGTGCATGAGGTAAGTTCCACATCCAATATTCAATCTCAGTTAGCTAATCTTACTTCCATTGTTTCTCAGATGGTCGAGGGAATGAAGATTCAAGGACCAATGGTGTGTGGCGTATGTTCTATCCAAGGACATGCCTCCGAAAAGTGTCCTCAACTCATTGAGAATGGTGGATGGGAGAGCGCAAATGCCATTGGATTTCAAAGCCAAAATCAACCGAGGAACGATCCATATTCAAATACATATAATCCAGGTTGGAGAGACCATCTAAACTTCAAATGGAGAGAGGCTCAACAATCCCAACCACAAGGAGGCTTTAGGCAACAACCCCCGGGTTTCTACACCAAACCATATGCACCCCCTCAAGTCCAACCACAATCTGCCCCAAATGCTTCAGGTACGTCTCTAGATAATGATGCACTTTTTAAGATACTAACCAAGTTATCTCAGGGGCAAGACGATCACACCCAAGCAATGCAAAACCAAAACAAAAGGGTGGATCACTTGGAGAAACAAATTGGGCAGATTGCAGACTTTGTAGGGAAGTTTCGAGACCAAGGCCAACTTCCTAGTTCTACCATTCCAAATCCGAAAGGAGGGTTCGAAAGTGCAAAAGCTATATTGTTGAGAAGTGGAAAAGAAGCTGGGGCAGGTCCTATACCATCAAAATCAGGTCACAAAGAGGATGAAAAACTGAAAATTGAAGAGGAGGAAGAAGGACAGCCCACGGCAAAGGTGGTTCCACCTTTGCCGCAAGCTTCTAGCACCCCAAAGTTGTCCAATCTGTCCAATACAGGTAAGAATGTGTCAAATTCAGTTCCTACTAATGTTTTTCCTTCGAATGTTCCTTTTCCTAGTAGGTTTATGCAAACAAAGAAGGAGGAAGCTGAAAACGACATCCTTGAGACACTTAGGAAAGTTCAAGTTAACATACCCCTTTTGGATGCAATCAAGCAAGTTCCGAGATACGCCAAGTTTCTAAAGGAGTTGTGCACCACTAGGAAGAGGATTTCGACCAAGGAGGTTGTAAAGGTAGGTGAAAATGTCTCCGCCATCTTGCAACGCAAACTACCCCCCAAATGCAAAGATCCGGGTAGTTTTACAATTCCTTATGTCATTGGTAACACTCGCTTCGAATCTGCCATGCTAGATTTAGGTGCCTCTATAAATGTTATGCCATACTCAATTTATGCATCTATGAATTTAGGAGTGTTGAAAAATGATGGTGTAATAATACAAGTGGCCGATAGATATAACGCATATCCAAAGGGAGTTTTGGAAGATGTTCTTGTGCAGGTTAATCACTTAATCTTCCCGGCGGATTTCTATGTTCTCGAGATGGATGAATCGGATCATGCAACATCATTACCCATCCTCCTTGGAAGGCCATTCATGAAAACGGCCCGGACGAAGATTGACGTGTATAGTGGAACTTTGTCCATGGAATTTGAAGGGGAAGTTGTTAATTTTAATCGTTCTGATTCCATTAAGTACCCTAGTGAGGACCATTCATGTTTCTCTATTGATATAATTGACTCTTTGGCGTAGGGATATCTCGAAGATTTGAATGACGATACGCTTAAAAAAGTCATTACACGAGGCATGGAATTCAAAACCAAGGGGGCAAATTCTATGCTACCCCACGACATACATGACCCATTCCATGCCGTGCCTCCTAGTGAGGAAATTATTGAGTTGGTTGTTGCCCTTGAGTCATTACCTAAGCATGGTGGTAAGTCTCCTAACTTCGATTCAATTCCAATTTCGACTAACAAGTTGCTTCCATCCATTGTTCAGGCACCCATCCTTGATCTCAAACCCCTACCAAGCCATTTGAAGTACATTTTCTTGGGGGAAAACGAGACCTTACCTGCCATCATCTCCTCATCCCTCACGGCACAAGAGGAGGAGAAACTAGTGCGTGTGTTGAAGGAGTTCAAATCTGCCCTAGGATGGACCTTGGCCGATATCAAAGGTATAAGTCCTACAACATGTATGCATCACATATTTCTTGAGGAGGGGGCCAAACCAACTAGAGAGGCTCAACGCCGTCTTAACCCTCCGATGATGGAAGTTGTGAAAAAGGAGATAATCAAGCTCCTTGATTGTGGTGTGATTTATCCCATCTCCGATAGCCATTGGGTTTCACCTATCCAATGTGTGCCCAAGAAATCTAGACTGACGGTTGTAAAGAATGCGGAGAATGAGCTTGTGCCCACCCGAATTCAAACCGGTTGGCGAGTGTGCATTGATTATAGGAAGCTAAACGCCACCACAAGGAAGGATCACTTCCCATTGCCATTCCTAGATCAAATGCTCGAAAGGTTAGCGGGTCATTCCTTTTATTGCTTTCTTGATGGATACTCCGGTTATAATCAAATTGTTATTGCCCCGGATGATCAAGAAAAGACCACTTTTACTTGTCCCTTTGGAACGTTTGCATATCGACGCATGCCATTCGGTTTGTGCAATGCTCCTGCCACGTTTCAAAGGTGTATGGTTAGCATCTTTTCTGATTATGTTGAGAGGATTATTGAGATATTCATGGATGATTTTAGTGTGTTTGGTAATTCATTCGATAATTGCTTGGATAATCTGACTTTAATCTTGAAACGTTGTGTTGAAACAAACCTTGTGTTAAATTGGGAGAAATGCCATTTTATGGTTAAACAAGGTATTGTTTTGGGTCATATAATCTCTGAACGAGGAATTGAGGTTGATAAGTCTAAAATAGATCTTGTACGCTACTTACCCTCTCCTACTTCGGTGAGAGAGGTTCGTTTTTTTCTTGGTCATGCAGGATTCTACCGACGATTTATCAAGGACTTTTCCAAGATTGCATAGCCCCTATGCCGTCTCCTACAAAAGGAAGTGCCTTTTGAGTTCAACGAGGCGTGTGAGCAAGCATTCAACCATCTCAAGGACCTCCTCACCACGACACCAATTATCACTCCACCGGATTGGTCCATTCCCTTTGAACTAATGTGTGATGCATCGAATTATGCATTAGGAGCTGTTTTGGGCCAATGGAAAAACAAGCTGCCACATGTTATTTATTATGCTTCTCGTACCTTAAATGATGCACAATTAAATTATTCCATAACTGAGAAAGAGCTTTTGGCTGTTGTCTTTGCATTAGATAAGTTTAGATCATATTTAATTGGCACTAAAGTCATTGTTTTCACTGACCATGCAGCCTTGAAGTACTTGTTCACAAAGAAAGAAGCTAAACCTAGACTCATTCGTTAGATGCTTCTACTTCAAGAGTTTGACATCGAAATCAAGGACAAGAAGGGGAGTGACAATGTAGTTGCCGACCATCTAAGCAGGTTGGTGCGTGAAGAAGAGGTTCTTCCCATCTCTGAAACATTTCCGGATGAACAACTCTTATCCATTCAGGTAAGTGCGCCTTGGTACGCAGATTTGGTGAATTATTTGGTGACTAAACAAGTTCCTAGCATCCTAAACAAATTCCAACGTGATAAACTTAAGAAGGATGCTAGATTTTATGTTTGGGATGACCCATACTTGTGGAAATATTGCTCAGATCAGGTTATAAGAAGATGTGTGCATGAATCAGATTTTCACTCAATTTTAAGTTTTTGTCACACATATGCATGTGAGGGTCATTTTGGCACCCAAAGGACAGCTTTTAAGGTTCTTGAATGTGGGTTTTATTGGCCTACTTTGTTTAAAGATGCTAGAACCTTTTGTTTAACATGTGATCGCTGCCAAAGGACAGGTAATATAAGTCAAAAAGATCAAATGCCGCAGGTACCCATATTTGTTGTTGAAATTTTTGATGTTTGGGGTATCGATTTTATGGGTCCATTTCCTTCATCTTTTGGTTTCATTTACATATTACTTGCCGTTGATTATGTTTCAAAGTGGGTGGAAGCGAAAGCCACTCGAACTAACGATTCTAAAGTTGTGGCAGATTTTGTGAAAACTAATATCTTTTCTAGATTTGGGATGCCTAGGGTGCTCATCAGTGATGGAGGGTCTCATTTTTGCAACCGTACCATTGAGGCATTACTCAAGAAGTACCATGTGACACATAAGGTTTCCACACCTTACCACCCCCAAACCAATGACCAAGCCGAGGTGTCTAATCATTAGATCAAACAGATTTTGGAGAAGACCGTGGGGCCAAATAGAAAAGATTGGAGCTTACGGTTGGATGATGCACTATGGGCGTATCGAACGGCTTACAAAACCCCCATTGGTATGTCTCCTTTTCGGCTTGTGTATGGCAAGCCATGCCATCTACCCGTGGAATTAGAACATAGAGTGCATTGGGCCATCAAGACCTTCAATTTGAATGTGGACCAAGCTGGAATTCATCGAAAGCTTCAATTGAGTGAACTTGATGAGATAAGGCATGAAGCTTATGATAATGCTAGAATTTACAAGGAGAAGACCACGGCATTCCATGATAAGATGCTTCGGGGCAAGACTTTCACACTTGGGCAGAAAGTGTTGTTGTTCAACTCCCGTCTTCGTCTATTCCCTGGTAAGTTACTTTCCAAGTGGGTTGGCCCATTTGTTGTTACTAATCTTTTTGTGCATGGTGCAGTCCAAATTAAGAGCTTGAGAACCGGGCAAGAATTCAAGGTGAATGGACATCGATTGAAGCCGTACTACGAGAACTTTGTGGAGCATGTTGTGGAGGAGATCCCACTGCATGCCGTGGGTTCCAATGAAAGCTGAATGAGCTCTTCGTCCGACTGCAAGACGTAAAAGAAAGCGCTACGTGGGAGGCAACCCATGCGTACAACAAAGGAAGCCCTAGGAATCACTCCAATTCCAGATTTGCATTCCTAAAACCCTTCTCTTTGTTGTTGTTTCTAATCTGCCCAGTTTATTTGTTTAGTTGCTGTTTGTGTGTTTAATTTTATTTGGTGTGATTTTATGCTTGAAACATTGAGGACAATGTTTGATTTAAGTGTGGGGGGGGGGGGTAACTAAGTGTTTTTTATGCAAATTCGTGGGATTTTATCACCCATTACTTAGAGACTTGTTCCTTGCTGTTTTTAAGTGTTTTTAAGCAGTTTTGGTGTGTTTTAGTGTGTGTTAACATAAAACTCCGAAAATCACATAAAAATTTGAAAAAAGTGTTTTGAAAAGCCTAAAAAGAGTGTTTTGAGTCGTTTTTGTGTGTTTGTGTCTAGGGTACCTTCCAACACAATGATGAGGATTCGGTTTGTAATTGCATGGCTGTTAAAGAAAGTTATTAACATGGGTGAAAGTTTGATTTACTCTTTGTTTATGCTTGGTTGTAGTTATAGCTTATGAATTCACATGCAATCATAAAGGATAAAAATTAGTTTTTGTAACATGCTTGAAGGAAGAAACTCAAACAAACGCTACAACCTTGTGAGACTTGAGCCTAAACGTTTATTTGGAGAGTTAAAATCTGTGCATTATTGTTTTCTAAAGTCGTTGCATGATCTCATTATTCCTTGCTTGGTTACTACTTAGAAGGCGTTTCATCATTTAGTTCCAAATGCTAGAATTCATGCCCATTTCATTCAAAGCATGTTATTGATTTGCATAACACATATTCAAGTTGAAGTTGTGTAGTTACCACCAACAAAGCCAAACTGTCGTGTATCCCATATCATTTTATGTTTAAGTTTAACCCCTTCGAGCCTTGTTAGCCTACATTCTTTGTTAACCACATTATCCTCACCTAGCCTAGTTTAGGACCATCCATACCCTTGTTCTCAAAGCATAGTAAAGCATGACTCAAATTGAATTCCTTTTGATTAATATATGGCAGAAAACAAGTGTGGGGGAAGTGTGAGTTATTGTGCCATAGGCACGGCATTGAAAGAAGAAAAAAAAAAAAAGAGTTGAAAAGATGTGAAAAAGAGTTCTAAAATGTGTTTGTTGAAGAAAGGGTCCAAAACTTTGAATTCGGCCCTAAATATTGCTTGAATTTTCCCTTCGTGTTTAAAAGTTGATTTCTGCAATCTAAGTGAATTCTAAGTTTCAATTTCATTACTTTGCTTGCTATTGCTTTAAGAACGGTTGTTATCCCTATCCTTCATTTGTTAGCCAACACCCAAGCCCCGTTACAACCCTTGACTTCAATCTTGAGTGTTATGTGTTTCAATTTGTGGAGTGTGAATTAGGTATGAGCATATGGTGTCACTAGTTCTCGCATCTAAGTAGTAGCATTCCATTCATGAGATCATATCTAAACATGCTTTTTAACTCCAGAAATTGCTTTCTTTGTGATACATATATGTGAGCATTCTTTTTCATATCTATATCAATCATCTCACATATAACTAGTATAGGGTGTGTAGTTAGAAAATCTGAGTGAAAATTGAGTGCATATCTTGTAAGGAATTGAGCGAATTCTCTAAGGCATGTTACTACATCAAAAACATTGTTTTAATTGATTAATTGTGAACTAGTAAGTGGTGACTATGATTAAGTATGTGCTTAAGTGTAAAGATAACTAAAATCTGTGGGGAATAATGATTTTTAACATGTCATGTGCATTGGAAATCCCTGAGGCAAATGTTGGAAGGTTTAGGTTGTGTTTTATTTGTTTTGTTTTGTTTTATTTCTTTGTTTTGCTCGAGGACTAGCAAAAGCTAAGTGTGGGGGAATTTGATAGGAGCATATTTATGCGACTTAATTGGCTTGTTCTCGTGCATTTACGTTGTGTTTCTTTAGTTATTTTAGTGTTTAAAGTCACTTTTGTGTGTTTTCAGATTCCAAAGCCGAAGTGTGCAAAATGATGTAATTTGGAGCCTTTTGGAGCAAAAGGAATGGATGAATTGAAGACTTGAAGAAATTAGGATTCCTAATCAACGAAGGATTCCTAATTAACGAAGGATTCTTAATCGATGAAGGATTCCTAATCACATGAGGATTCCTAGAAGAACAAGGATTCCTACTCCAAGAAGGATTCCTACTTGAAATAGGAAAGTTAAGCCAAGGTTTCCTACTTTGGTTTGACCTTTCCTAAATGTTCCTAAGTTTTATCAACTTTGAAGGCATCCTAAGCATTCTAGGACATCAAATACACATCCCTTGCACATTATGAACCCTTGCCGCACCCCATTGACATTTCTTCTTCCTTGCCGTGCAAGGGAGAGGGTTGTTTCCTGATTTTATGCATTAAAACACATTCCTAATGTGTTTTAGGACCTTGCTGCATATTCCCTTGCCTTTCCTTTAATTTTCTGATTTTGTTTCCTATTTCTAGAAGCCTTAGACTTAATTTCTGATTACCTAAATAACCTAGGGTTTTAATTCCTGAAATCCTTTAAATAAACTCCTCTTTGGCAGCCACAAAAGATATATACACTGCCCATTCACGCCAGAAACCAGTCTCCACCTTCAGCCGCACCATTCTACCACCATTCACCCAAATTTCTGCCACAAATCACCCCTAGCCGCATCACCCATCAACCCTAAACACTTCCATACGTCCCCCATCCATTCTACATCATTTAATAACCCAAAAACCTGCCCAAAGTCCCTGTGCCGCAGCAAAGGAGAGGAAGAAGAAGTACTTGAAGATTCTAGCTGTTCAACATCGAATCGTTGGAATATTTAGGTGTTCTCTTTCTTATATTTACAATGTATAAATCTGTTTTCCTTTGTTTTGTGAACATGAGGAACTAAGCCTTTTTGGCTAGGGGGTTATTCGATACCATGATTATGCTTGCAAGATGAATTGATTACGTCTAATTGTTATTTCATGAATTGTGAATGCAATTTGCTTAACCGTTTGATTGATGACTTATTTTTGTGTGTTAATTAAGGTGGCCAACTTAGTTTTCATGCAGGAATTTGAAGCTAAAACATAAGGAAGTTTCACCTAATAGTTACAAACTTATGTTTACAAGTAGTGGAGGTCGCTTATAAACGATCGTGTTAAGTGAATTTTTGGCAAACGTTTCATGCTTTTCATAGTAACAACTGCCTCGTCAATGCTTATAGTTTTCATGAAGCTTAATGATCTTTGATTGTACCTTTATTGTGCTTTTCACGTAAGGGACTTTTAGAGAATGTTTTGAGTTGTTGCATGTGCATTCCCATCCAATTCACTAACTTTAGGAAAACTTGAAGGTTAAAAAAGTGCTATCACAGTTAAACTAGGGCGTTGAGATTCATAGTTTATTGAAAGAAGCAATTGGAAATCAAAGTTGAATGCAAGTGTATCATGTGTGGAGAAGAACCCTCTAGTTAGTCTATCACCCATCAATTTACTTAATTTTGTCTAAGAATCTGTTTACATTGTTCTTGCTTTGTTTTATTTATTTTCGTCCAAAATCACCCCATCTTATTTCTTTGAGTCATATTAACTAGAACTTGTCTTAGAATATGTTTTTAGGTGTTTTAGGTCATTAGAAAACCAACATTTGTCCAAGTTGTGTTAGAGTCCCAAAACTGCCCAGAAAGTGGTTTTTAGGCAGTTTTGAGTGTTTGTTTGCTGTTTTGAGTCTTTTGGTTTGTTTTAGTGTTTTAGAGTTTAGTTTTGCATTCTTTGAGTCTAGTTTAGTATTTTAAACTTTGTTTTACAGATTTGAGTCAGTTTAGAGTGTTTTAGCAATCCCTCCTAATCCCCGGTTTAAGAACGATCCCTACTTATCCATACTACAATTGTCAACAAGAGGGTTAATTTGTGTGTTTAGTTATTTTACGCATCAGTGATGGATGTACATATCAGAAAAGATAAAATAAAGAACAAGACCTTGAAGTCTCCAAGAACTAGTTGGTGGAATCTAAAAAGAGAAAAACAAGTCACTTGCAAAGACAAAGTACTCGCCCTATGCGTTTGGGATACAAAGGGAAACGCAAGCCAAATGTGGGATTCCATGTCTAGCGTATCTGGAAATTACGAAAGGGGTATTAGGAGAGTCTAAGGGTTTTGCTCCACATCAAAAAGAATCTTGGTGGTGGAAGGAGGAGGTAAAGGAAAAGGTTAAGGCTAAGACGGAATGTTGAAAAGCCTTGTACAAGGATATAATCGATTAAAACTGTGAAAGGTATAAGATAGCAAAGAAAAAGGCGAAGAAAGCCATGAGAGAAGTGAAGCTAGCGAATTTGGCGATATGTATAAGCAATTAGATACCAAAGAAAGAGAGTTGGATATCGATAAATAGGAGAGAGCAAGGAAAATGAAGACAAGAGACTTATACCAAGTAAGTTGTATCAAGTATGAGAATAGAAATGTTCTAGCTACAGAGAATGTGGTTCAAGAAAGGGAAAGTGTTTGTAGCTCTAAAAAAGATGAAACAAAAAGCCAGTGGGTATCGACGATATACCAGTTGAAGTGTAGAACGTCTTGAAAGAGGCAGGTATAGCATGGCTCACAAACTTTTTCAATTATGTTTTGAAAACGAAGAAGATGCCAAATGAGTGGATACATTTTGGTACCTATCTACAAGAATAAGGGCGACATGCAAAATTGCATGAACTATAGGGGTATTAAGTTTATAAGTTATACAATTGAGCTTTAGGAGAGAGTAATTGTGCATAGATTGAGGCAAGAGATATGTGTCTCAGAAAATTAATTCAGGTTCAGGCTAGGACGCTAAACTATGGAGGCAACCTATCTCTTATGAAGACCAGTGGAACAATATAAAGATATGCAAAAGGATTTGAAATGACTTTTACAGGATTAGAATGAGTGTATGATAGGGTCCTAAGAGAAATGTATTGGAGGATTCTAGAGAATAAAGGAGTACGAGTAGCATGTACCAAGCAATAAAGGATATGTATGATGGAACAATGATTGCAGAAAGAACTCATGAAAAACAAACTGAAAGCTTTCCCATAACCATATGGTTACAGCAAACGATATCCCTTGGTGTATGCTTTTCGTAGATAATATAAGGTTGATAGATGAAACGTAAGAGGGAGTAAATGCGAAGCTTAACCTTTGGCAGGAGGTGTTCAAATCTAAAGGTCTTCACCTAAATAGGTAAAAAACAAAGTATATGGAGTGCAAGTTCAATGGAAACAGGGGTTTAACTGAGATAAGGGCAATGATTAGAGATCAAGAAGTACCAAAGATTAAATGCTTTCATGACCTTGGATTTATCTTGCAAAAGAATGGAAAATTGGATGAAAATCTTAACCATAGAATGCAAGCTTGATGGATGAAATGGAAGAGTGCATCGCGTGTGTTATGTGATTGTTGTTGATGTGGTATAAACTAACACACAAATTAAACCCTATAATTTAGATGATTGTAGTATGAGTAAGTAGTGATCGTTCTAGGCCGGGGATTAGGAGGGATGCTAATCAACACAAATTAAACTTAAAAACTGAAAACTAAGCTAGACTAACACAAAATAAGAACTGAGGGGATTTTTTGACGAATTTTAAGAAACAAAAGTAAATAGCAGCAATTAAATTGAGTTGTAAAGGGAATATGGGTGAAAAGCTAGCTAGAGGATTTTCTCCACACATGAAACATATAAATCGATTTCCAGTTATTCTTTCTATAAACCTTGAATGATATGCCCCAAATTATTGTGAATGCACTAATTAATTCTCAAACTTTCCTAAGTTCTTTGAATTGGACTCAGCGACGCAACCAAATTATCCTTCTCAAGTTTCCTAACTATGAAAAGCATGATAGAGACACATATCAAAGGTCATTAAGTTCTGTGAAAATCATAAACATAACATTCATAACTATGAAAAACATGATACTTCTGCCATAGATTTACTTAACTCAGTCATGACTAGTGACTTTTACTACTTATAAATATAAGTTCGTAGTGATTACGTGAAATTCCCTTATATTCTAGCATCAAATCCCTGCATGCAAACCAAGTATGCACCCTTAATAAACATACAAGAATACGTTTTCTATAAAGTAGATAAGTAAATCGCATTCATGTTTTACGAAACAAGAACTGGATGTAATCAATTCATATAAAACATATAATCATGGCTTCGAATTCACCTCTAGCTAAAAAGAAATTTAGTTACAGATGTTGATCATAATTGAAAAGCAATCTAAAATAAACATTGAAACTAAACAAGGATAGAAAGAACTCTGAAAATCTCCAATGGTTGAATGAAATATGTGGCACACTCATTCTTCTCTGATTCTTGTAGGTTGGGCATAAGTTTTGAATAAGGCATGCGGCACAAGTCTTCTCTCCCCTGAAAGTTGTGGCAATAAGTAGTATTTATAGGCAGGGGCATAACACAATTTGTGGAGGAAAAGGATTAGGTTGTTTACATTGTTTTAGGACTCCTTAAATCAAATAGGAAGTGGTTTAATGTGATAAGGAATCCCCCTTGTAGTTGTAGATAAAGTAGGATTAGGATAAGATAAGGTTTGTTAAGGATAAGGTTGGATAAGATAAGATTGGATAAGGTTTCCTTTTAATTTCTGATTCCTTGTCTTCCTAGCCTCAATCCTAATTCTTCTAGATTGTAGCACATCCCTAGCCTCATTTGACCACCAAAAACGTCCATCCCAAGTGCTCCCCACGCATGCTATCCAATCCAAGTCCAAAATTGCTCCAAATTGCTCCACTTTGCCCTTTTTTGTCACCTTTGCCATTTGGACCTACAAACACACGAAAATAGCTTAAATCACTATAATAAATAGAAACTAAGTAAATGCAAAGAAATAAGATAACAAAGTCGCATAAAAATGCTCCTATCAAATTCCCCCACACTTAGCTTTTGCTAGTCCTTGAGCAAAACAAAGAAAACAAAACAAAATCTAAACCTTTGAACAATTGCCTCAGGGATTTCCAATGAAACATGACATGTTAAAAATCACTACTCACATAGATTTTAGCCATCTTTACCTTTGAGCTTATACTTAACCGCAATAACCACTCACTAGCTCGCATTTAATCAATTAAAACAACATTTTGAATGTAGTAACATGCCTTAGAGAATTCACTCAATTCCTCACCGGATATACTTTCTATTTTCACACAAATTTTCTGACTACACTCCCTATACTAAGTATATGTGAGAAGATTAATTTAAACATGTAGACTAGCACTCACATATGTTATAACAAAGAAGGCACTTTCTGGAATTCTTAATATAAACATATATATGATCTCATGAACGGAATACCACTACTTAGAAGCGAGAACCAGGGATTCCATATGCTCATGCCAATTTCAAACTCCACGTATTGAATAACATAACAATCAAGATAAAAGTCTAAGGGTTGTAATGGGGCTAAGGTATTGGCTAACAAAGAAAGATCAAGGATAAACAAAGATTCTTAAAGTGATAATAAGCAAAGTAATGAAATCAACACTTAGAATTCAACTTTTGATTGCAGCACCCAACTTTAAACACAAAGGGAAGATTCGTACAACTTTAGGGTCAGATTCACATTTTTGGACACTTCTTCAACAACCAACACTTATGAACTCATTCTCACTTTCTTTTCAACCTCTTTTTTTATTTTCTCAACTTTTTTCTTCTTCTTTCTTTTCTGTTTCTTTTTCAATGTTTTTCTGTTTTTCTTTTAAGCATAAAACATAAACACTACACTTCACCGGATTCAAAAGAACAAATCTTTCCCCCACACTTATTTCTCTGCAGATCGTAGATCAAAAGGAATTCCCAACAAGTCATGCTTCACTATTCTTTAAGAACAAGGGTATGGATATTCCTATGCTAGGCTAGGTAAGGATAATTCAGGCTAACAAAGAAAATAGGCTAAATAAGGCTCAAAGGGGTTAAACCTACAATACATATGCAAGGGATAAGGCTTTTTGGCTCTGGTGGTAACTAAACAACTTTTTTCTTTTCTTTGTTATGCAATCAATTTTAAGCTTTGAATGAAACGGGCATGAGTTCTAGTATTTGGAACTAAAATGATGAAAAAGCATTCCAAGTAGCAACCAAGCAAAGAAATAATGAGATCATGCAATGACTTTAGAAAACAAGAATATCACATATTACTAACTCTCCAAACAAAGAATAGTCTCAAGTCTCACAGGGTTGTAGCGTTAGTTTGAGTTTCTTCCTTCAAGCATATTACAAAAACTGATTTTTTTTTCCTTTGTGGTTGCATGTGAATTCATAAATGACAACTACAACTAAGTATTAACCAAAGAGCATATCAAACTTCCACCTATGTATGTAACTTTCTTTAACAATCATGCAATTAAAAACCAAATCTTCATCATTGTGTTGGAAGGTACCCTAAGACACAAACAAGCAACAAAAACGACTCTTTTTGGTATTTTCTCAAAAAATTTCGATTTTTATTTTATTTTTTCAAAATTTTTTATATGACACACAATAAAACACTTTAAAACAGTGAATAACAACGTTAGTAGTGATAAGTGGTGAAATTCAGAGAGAAATCATGAAAAGCGTTATGTTTACTCCCCCCCCCCCCAAACACTTAAACCAAACATTGTCCTCAATGTTTCAAAAATAAACTTAACCAAGAAAGAAATATAAAGATAACTAGCAAACAAGACAATCATGGCAAAGTAAAAACAATAAAGAGAAGGGTAAAAGAGAGCAAATCTGGTTGTAGAGCTCGGAGATTCCAAAGTCTTTCTATTTGAATCACATGGGTTGCCTCCCAATGAGCGCTTGCTTTAACGTCTTCCAGCAGGACAATACCTCCATTTAAGCTTCATTATGGCCTGCGGCATTGAGGGGTACATCCTCCACAACATGCTCCTTAAAACTTCCATGAATTGGATCTATGAATGGAAGGGGATAATGATCCTTCCTGATTGTGGTGTTGAGCTTTCTAAAGTCAATGTAAACTCTCCCACCAGCTTGGATTCGATTGGGCACCTGAACCAAAGAAGGTAATAAATTATTACTTGAAATGGGAATTGGAATTGGAATAGGTGGCTCACCGATATACTGCGATGAAGAATCAAAAGTAGCAGCACTGTCAACAATTTCAAAGGTGGTCCTCTCAGCCTTGGGTGCTTTGAGGGCAGTGGCTTGTCCCGTGTGATCCACTCCAATTCCCTTTTCAATGGTGGTTTTAAATACATCATTCTTGATAGGTGTTGAACGTTCCTGCCCTATATTTTTAATCACATTAATGGCAAAACAAGAACAAACATCATTAAGGTACTTAACGGATTCAGAAACATTAAAACTAATCATATCGCCATCATACTCCATAGTTAACGCTCCCTTGGACACACAATCTTGGTTTGGGTTGTTTTCATGAAAGGTCTTCCAAGTAAGATTGGCAATGGTATAGAGTGGGATGAATCATCCATCTCAAGCACATAAAAATTTGCTGGAAAAATCAAATGGTCTACCTGCACCAAAACATCTTCCAAAACTCCTTTCGGATATGCATTAGAATGATCATCTGATTGAATAATGACACCATCATTTTTAAGCTCTCCTAGATTCATAGATGTATAAACGGAATATGGCATGACATTAATGGAAGCACCTAAATCTAGCATAGCATGTTCAAACCTTGTATTACCAATAACATAAGGGATAGTGGAACTACCTGGATCTTTGCATTTAGGTGACAACTTTCTTTGCAAAACTGCAGAGACATTTTCATTTACATGTACCATCTCCTTCTCAGGAATCCGTTTCTTTGTTGTACAAAGCTTCTTAAAAAACGTAGCATACTTTGGAACTTGCTTTATTGCATCAAGAAGTGGGATATTAACTTGCACCTTCTTGAAGATTTCTAAGATGTCTTTTTCATTCTCTTCTTTCTTAGATTGCATAAACCTGCGAGGGAAAGGCACATTTGGTGGAATAAGGTTAGAAAGAATTGAATTCGAACCCACCTTACCTGAATTAGGTGGCGTAGAAGCCTTAGGAGGCTACGGTAAGGATTGTTCTTTCCTTGTCATGGCCTTGTCCACCTCTTCTTCTTCAGGCAGCACTTGTTCGCCCTCTTTTTGGCTAGGTTTGGACATTTTTGGATTGGTTCCAATCTCTTTACCACTTCTCAAGGTAATAGCCTTAGCAATTTCAAAACCTTCATTTGGATTGACAATAGTTGAACTAGGCAGTTTGCCTTGTTCTCTAAATTGTCCCATGAGTTCTGCTATCTGCCCCCATTTGATTTTTCATTTCACCCTTCTCTTTGGCTTGATTTTGTAAACCCTGAGTCAAAAAAGTTAGTGCTTGAAGAATTTTTTCATTATCCATTGACGAACCTGAATTTGGTTAGAATTGTTGTGGGGAAGATTGTGGTGGCTGCATAGGTCTTGAATAGAACTCCTCAGGTTGCTGCCAATATCCTTCTTGTTGAACTTGTTGAGGTTCCCTCCATATAAAATTTGAATGATCTCTCCCACCAGGGTTGTAAGATTTGGAAAACAAGTCATTCCTTGATTGATTATGGCCTTGATAACGCCAAGCATTGATACCATCCCAACCTCCATTCTCAATTAATTAAGGATGTTTATTAGTTTGATATCCTTGCCTAGAGGACACACCATATGTAGCCACACTTTACATTGCAGTCCTTTCGATATACTGTGATAAAAGAGAAGTAAGATTCGCCATTTGAGCTTGAAGATTAGAAATTGCCATGTCTTGCTTCTATAGTACCTGAAATCAAATAAATACAACTAAATGAAATATCAAAAGAAAAATAAACAAAAAATAGAGGGATTAACAATTTTACTAATCCCCGGCAACGGTGCCAAAATTTGATGTGGTATAAACTAAACACAAATTAAACCCTATAATTTAGATGATTGTAGTATGAGTAAGTAG